>NC_071275.1:337500-675000 GCF_023375685.1 Ictalurus furcatus
AAGCACCTGAGAGTCTTATTCAATTGCTGAGGGCAGGGTCTGAAAATTCAGTTTATAAACAAAAGTTGCAGGCTCCCATTAACAAATCTCTTATGTTGACATACCTGGAGCTAGTGCTACTGGAGTGAGACGACTTCTGTTTCTGGTAAGGCTGATCAAGGCTAGACTCCTTCCAAGGGGAATTCTGGATGGGGGCAGGATCATACTCTAGCAAAGGGCTGTGACAACGGTGCAAATGCTTGACAGGTGGCTGATGGGGGCTGGGGCTTGGCTCAGGGGGATGAAGCAGGGGATCAGATGAATTTAGAGAAAGATGTTTTAGAGAATGAAACTCTGTAATAGAGGGGGGCTCAGAGGAAGCCTGGGATGAATGGCTCATCAGCTCTTCTGAAACACGGACAAGAAAGAAGATACTGTCAATAAAAATTAAATGTGTCTCAGCCACCCATAGAAAATCGAATAATATATATTACCTGAATGAAATGTTCTATTTGTTTTATCATTATTATTTAAAAAAACTAAAAGTTTTTGGAATTCAGCTTGGTAGTGGACTTTTGCATCCTACTGTATATAGCATAAGGGCAGCATAAGCTTTACATATTTGTTCGTACACTTACCAGGGATGTAACCAAATACACATATATTACTCAACTTGAGCAGAAAATGCGTCCTAAATGAATATGAATACAGATACAAACAATATTTTTCAGAATGATTGCCAGCTTTAGGGATTGGGATTCCACAAAACAAAAAAGTCAAGTTTCTTTCATGTAGAGCATTAAAGAACAGTTTGTCAACGCTCAGAGGAAGGACTGCCGAGTTTCAGCAAATTTCCCATCCCCACTACAACTCAAAAACCACACAAAAGGATTGAAACTAATGTTTGGGCATAGGAAAAGGCTGACACATTTTTTTCTTTTTCTCAGGGGGTAATACGTTGACAATAGTGCGCATTTCTGATTTGCAGTATATATCTTGCCTTTATATGTGCAACCTGACAACCCTGTTTGCAGAAATTAAAAAGAGCAAATTCTTAACATCACACTAATGGGAGATACACTATTTGGTTTTAGCCAAATCGAAACGTCGGGGTTACGCATGTAACCCTGTTCCCTGAAAAGGGAACGAGATGTTGCATTTAGCATAACAGTATGGGAACGCCTTGTGAGCGTGACCGGTATCTGAAGCTTGTGTAAAATCATGCCTCTACTTATAGGCCTGCCATGATCAGGTGACGTGGCAATTAAGCACGTCGCATGATATATTATATATATATATATATATATATATATATATATATATATATATATATATATATATATATATATATATATATATATATATATATATATATATATATATGGGACCTGTGAACCACGCCGCCAGCCTCTATTATCTGAAGCGAAGACGCAATTCACAGGCCTGCCCTGGTATGACAGTGCTATGCAACGTCTTGTTCCCTTCTCAGGGAACAGGGTTACATGCGTAACCCCGACATTCCCTTTCAAAGGGAACTTCCACGTTGCATTTAGCATAACAGTATGGGAACGGGAATACCCACTCCGTCATACCGAGGGTACGGCCTGTTCAAAAACACCCAAGCCCGAGGGTCACTGCAAGACACTCGGGCCCGGGTTGGAATGGATATCCAGGCTGTAATAACGAATGACTGTGTGTGGCGTAGACCACCCTGCAGCCGCACACACATCCTGCAAGGA
Source organism: Ictalurus furcatus (assembly GCF_023375685.1). NCBI lineage: Eukaryota > Metazoa > Chordata > Actinopteri > Siluriformes > Ictaluridae > Ictalurus > Ictalurus furcatus. The sequence continues at coordinate 339,219 of NC_071275.1, forward strand.
TACCCCTTTGGACAAAGCCTTCGAGGAGGCAACCGCCCTAGTAGAATGAGCTCTTATGCCCAGAGGCGTGGCGAGACCGCGTGTCGTAAGCCCTAGAGATTGCTTCCACTATCCAGGTAGAGATGCGCTGCTTTGACACAGCATCATTTTTCCTAACGCTGCCAAAGCAGACCAGCAGCTACTCCGACTTACGCCACTGGCCAAGGCAGGAAAGGGCAACAGAGAGAGCTTGTAGACCTCCCACTCACTTGAGAGATGTCATGCCAGTAAAAGAGCTAACTTTAGAGTCAGAAGCTTCTCAGAGGCTGACTCTAAGGGCTCAAATGGGGCCCCTGACAGACCTTCCAAGACCACAGCAAGGTCCCAGGAAGGTATGCATGGCCTGCAGATGGGCCTCAGCCGTCTGACACCACGCATGAACCTCGAAGTTAGAGGATGTTGCCTCGCAGAGGCTCCATCAACAGGGGCATGGCTGGCCGAAACGGCGGCCACGTAACCCTGATTGTAGAAGGAGCCACCCTGCTGAGAAACGTTCTTGTAAGAACTCCAGGACTGTAGCTATTGCGCAGTTCACTGGGTCTAGCTGACTTTCCTCACACCACAAGACAAAAAGCCGCCACTTGAGCGCGTACAATTTACTTGTGGATGGTGCTCTAGTGTTTAACATGGTCTCTACCACCTCAGTTGTGCGACCAGAATCTATGAGCTGGTGCCCCTCAGGGGCCAGCCCAGTTTCCATAGTTCTGGCTGAGGGTGATAAATCAGCCCTCCGGCTTTTTGAGACAGTAGATCCACCCTAAGGGCTCAAATGGGGCACCCGACAGACCTTTCAGGACCACAGAAGGTCCCAGGAAGGTATGCGCGGCCTGCAGATGGGCCTCAGCCGTCTGACACCATGCATGAACCTCGAAGTTAGAGGATGTTGCCCCACAGAGGCTCCATCAACGGGGGCATGGCTGGCCGAAACGGCGGCCAAGTAACCCTGATTGTAGAAGGAGCCCAGCCCGCTGAGAAACGTTCTTGTAAGAACTCCAGGACTGTAGCTATTGCGCAGTTCACTGGGTCTAGCTGACATTCCTCACACCACAAGACGAAGCTGCCACTTGAGTGCATATAATTTCCTTGTGGATGGGATCCACTCTAGGGGCTCGAATGGGGCACCCAACAGACCTTCCAGGACGACAGAAGGTCCCATGAACCTGAGACGGCTGGCTGCCTCGGCAGCGGCTGGCCCAGATCCGCGAGGCTCTGAAACCCGACTCGCTTCGGCTTCCGTTTTTTTTTCGAGAAGAGCACGAGTCGCGAGCCGAGCTGCTTAACGTAGGCGTTACCATGCACAGCCTCTCGAGGCTGCCATAGCATACTACACCGCTAACACTTCACCCAGAAAGTGTGCACTTTTCCCCGTGATGAAACGGGAGCAAGCCGTAACACACTTCTTGAATTCTTTCTCACTCATTACTTACCTCTCTTTTCCTCTAAAAAAGAGATAGAAAAGTTCAGAGATTTTGAGAAAATATCGAGTAGAAATGAAGCGTTTTTGTCCCACAAACAACAGACATGCAGTCTCGCTGAAGATAATAAGGCTGGCGGTGTGGTTCACAGGTGCCATATATATATCATGCGACGTGCTTAATTGCCACATCACCTGCTCATGGCAGGCCTATAAGTAGAGGCATGATTTTACACAAGCTTCAGATACCGGTCACGCGCACAAGGCGTTCCCATACTGTTATGCTAAATGCAACGTCGAAGTTCCCTTTGAAAGGGAAACACTGCTTTACTGAGCTCTAAGCTAAAAAAATATTCTCTTCACACAAAACAACTGTTTTCATATATTGATCTACTGCTCTATATAGCCCACGCAGACTTGACAGAGTTGTGCACAGGGCAGAACATCTCTGATGGGTCTTTAAAACTAATTATTTAATTACTTTAAAAAACAAGCAAAAGTTGCATGTTCATTGCATGTGTTTGATGTTCTTAAATAATCATTCTTAATCATTATCAAAAGTTTTTCAGAAATTTATATGGAGAATTGTAATAGAATGCCCAGCATTTCTCAGCATTCCTAGCATTAAAAGTTCCCCAGCACTGTAGTAGATCGGGTCTTCTGTAAACTCTACTGATCTTTCTTGAACGTAACAAACACAAAAACTTCAAGTAGGGTAAATACATTAAATATAATTAAATACATGGCTTTTGTTGTCAACAATAGCCTAAATAACAGTTTATTGATCAGAGAAAGACTGCTTTGAAACCTATTGTAGTGTGCTTACTCATTCACATTAGATTGAAGATAGAAAGTTTGCCAGAAATTTCCACAGGTCATCTGGTTGAGGAGTTGAATGAAGTTATGTTTTGCATATTTATGTCCTGCAAATGCTATTTGTTAAAATTTGTGAAAGAAAAATTTTAATTAACTTTGTTTTCCTGGGTATAGTAGAAGGGTTAACTTTTAAAAAAAGTAACTTCTGGTATAAACCATGCACACTTCTAGTTTAAATACAAATACGGATACAGATAATGGCACTGTCTTACACCGCTAACATTTACCTTCATCCAACACTGCAGAATCTGACAATGAACTGTTATCCGAAGTGCCATGATCTGGAAACACAAGCAATGACATTGGCATTAAATGTGATGTATTGCAGATTGGAGATCAGAGACACAAGAGACCAGTACCAGTGAGCATTAAGGAGAGGAAGCCAGATATACTAGGCCCACTGACAGAAAGGGTCCTCACGTTTTTGTGTGATTATACTAGATTGTGGTGAGGAGCGGCCGTGTTCAAGATGTAGTTGGAATACGGAATCTTGGAGCTCCTTAAGTTTCTGCTCCTCACGCTTGCACTGCTGCATTCTGCTTTTCTTTACTGCCTTGCTCAGGTGCTCCTCACGGCACAGCCTATGAGCTGCTGCGTAGATCTGTTGCTGCAAGGCCAGCTTAGCTTCCACTGAGCATAGCTCTGAGTCCTGAAGGATGATTAGTAGAGTTAAATTCATTTAAATTAAATAAAGCTAATTTCATTAATTATTACCATAAACCATGTTTCTCCCAGAAAAAAATACAAGGTTTCACTGTACAATATGGCTTTACCCCTAAAAGAATATACATTTAATTCTTTTAATGCAGGTCTTAGTTTTTATTAAGATAAAATACACAAGTTATCTTATTTTTATTAAGATATGGCCTTTGGTTTCATTTTGTACCTCGTGTCTGTGCAGAATGCTTTGTTCATCCAACTTAAAAGCAGCCCCAATGCGTTTGCGAATCTGTGGAGGTTTCTCTCCAGGCAACAGAGGGTAGTCGGAGCACAAATGTCCAGTGAGCTCCTGTATGAAGTGGAAAAGCTATTAATTTATTATAAATAGTGAGTAAATTAAAAGAGCTCCAAACAGGACACATTTCAGGGCATGCTGACACTTGTAATTTCATACTTTATGTAATTTCATACTTCACACCCACAGGAGCATAGCTGAAATGTAACCGAAACTTTTTCAGAGGTATTTAAACTAACGAGTTATTGGAAATGTGGCTTTAACGGTGGATCCTTCTTATCCTGTATGAATCATTTCAACCAGTCCAGTCAAGTCCGGACAAGTTTGTGTTCTCAACCACTTTAAGCTTGCACAATGTGCTAATATGAAGATTTTCTTTTTCATCCTGCTTCCTAAGGTAATCCTACTGTCCCTCCTAAGATCAGCTCTGTTCGAGGCATACAGAGTAATGCTTGTGTTGATATCTCTTTAACCGAGGAAGTAACATTCACATGGCTAGCTTGGGTGAACCACATCAATGGTGTGTCTGTTCAAGTACAAACAATAGACACACAGTCACTAGAGAATGACTTCAGTCCTTATTGTGACAGAGGGCTGAGGTGTCATCAGAGACAAGCCCATGCAGGTGCAAAGGTATTCTTACAAGAAGCAAAGTTTACTGAGTGGTCAGGAAGTGACTGTAACTGTGACTGTGTAAGGAAAGTATTTCTCATTGTTGAATAAAAAATCTGCACTACCTCCAAATAAAATATGATACAGTCATAAAATCTAGAAAAATTTAATTTTTTATATAATGTTATCTAAATATATTTGCAGATCAGTTAATAACGATCTTGAAGTTTAAGGAGACATTTTGCATTTTTAAATGTAAAAATGTAAGTTTAAATTAAACTCGGAATAAAATACAGTATAAAATTATTCTATCAGTTTTAGATGACCACTTTTGTTTGGTCATTCACACAAATCCAAGGTAAATAGAGATTTTAGTTGGCTTGTTTTGATCACAAACTAGACCATGTCTGTTTGAAGCATGTGCATGTGTGTATTTTGAACATTACTCACAGCCTCTCTAATACAGAGTTTCTTCAGCTCCAGAATGCACAGCTCAAGCCTGTCCTGTAATGACTGCCGTTTTAGCTTTACAGCCCGAGTGTGTGTACTCACATCCTTGGTTACAATAATAGGACTGTCCAGTCCTACAACATAAACAGAAATAGTCCAATGTCAGGTCAAATTTAACGTAACTATACAATATAATTTCTTTCTCAACCATCCACAATTTTCTCTTTACTTGACTAGGCTCTGAAACCTTGTTACAGTATGGTAGCATGTAGTAAGACAATGCAAAGTCAAATACTTTCCTAATGGTAGATTTGTTTCTTAAATTTTCTATAATATAGTGTCTGTGTTACCCTAATAGGCACAGACATTTTACACATTTGATCACAAACTACACTCAGTACACTTAGCAATACTCAGCAGTGTGTGTGTGTGTGTGTGTGTGTGTATACACACGCACACTCTGTAGAGCAAAGATGCCTTCAAAATAATGAAATTAAATGTTTCTACATTTTTTTTAAAAAACCATAAAGAGCAGTAAACAGTAGAGTAAACATTCTCCCAAAAGGTTTGAGAATCATCAAGGTGTGTTTTGGCAAAATTCAGTCGAGCCTTAATGTTCCTCTGGGTTAGTAGTGGTTTTCACATTGCCATTTTTACAGTGACCTTTATTGATGTAAGAGAGGCCTGTAGGTCCTTTGATGTTGTCCTTGGCTCTTTTGTAACTTGCTGGATGAGTTGTCGCTGTGATCTTGGAGGAATTTTGGAAGGTCGGACACTTCTGGGAAGGTTCACTACTGTGCTGGATTTTTCCATTTGGAGATAATGCCTCTCATTGTGGTTCTTTGGAGTCCCAGAGCCTTTGAAATAGCTTTATAACCCTTCCCAGACTGATGTATTTCAATCACCTTCTTCCTCATCATTTCTGGAATTTCTTTTAATTTTGACAGTGTTACAGGGTAAGAACTTTTAACCAACTTCATTGTAACAATATAATCAATGTTATTCACGTCACCTGTCAGGAGTTTTAATGTTATGGCTGATCAGTATATAATTAGTATGATTTTTTTTTTTTCAGTTTGAAGCTTGTCCTCTAACAACACCTTGTCAAGAATCATTAAACCATGGTAACTGGGAGTAAGGATTATGAACAGTTATTACAAAATTATGCAAGCAATTACTTGTGGAAAATAATGGGTGTGCCTACCAGAATGCAGAATAATCCCACTGTCTGTGTCACTGATCTCCTCTTTGGCCTCCATGTCTGCAAGACTGGTACTCTTCAAGTCTAAACACTGATTTCAATGTAAAAAAAAATAATAATTTTATATAATATATATATATATATATATATATATATATATATATATATATATATAATTAGTACAGAATTATTTTTTAATGCATGGTCACAAAGAATTAAATTTGTAGCTGTTGCCTAAGTGAGTGTAGTCCTGTGGAACCACTTAAGCCTTCAATCATGACAGGGAGCTCCTGACCCTGAGCCACAGGGGTCAAAGCAGATTCCATGGAACTAAAGCCCCTTTTCCACTGCACGTTACGGCTCGACTCGACTCGCTTTACTTTTCTGAGCTTGCTTTACCTCTGCAGTTTAGTGCGGCCTGAACGTGGGCGCCATCTTCCACTTGTCTTCATGCAGGAATAATGTTGTATTATCGAAGCCCTGTACAAATACACAGTCCAAATGCCTTTCCTGTTCACTGAACATGGACCCTATAAAGGATGTAAAATAACGGCGTTCTAGAACCTACGTAGTGCTTGATGTGACTAAGTTAGATTCAGCCGTGACAGGAGTGACTTCAATAAACACCTGTTTGGAAATCGGTAACAAGTGAGATGTAAAAATCTAAGACAGAAACCTCTGTTGTAATTTTATCTGTAATGAGATAAACGATACATAATTTTCAATTAACAGAACATTACCATACGCAAAGTATGTATTAAATGACAAATTTATTCAGGCAAAATACAGAACCGCTCGTTGAGGAGAATTCCCTACTCTCTCAGTGCGTGGCTCACATTTATTATCGGCTCAGCCCACTTGGAACCTCAACCGAGGCGGTACTAAAAAAAACGTACCAGGTACTATCCACAGTGGAAAGCCGCCAAAAAGCGAGCAGAGTTGAGTCGAGTCGAGTCATACTGTGCAGTGTAAAAGTGCCAAAAGTCAGGCAAAAAATGGCTTAGTGGGGCTGCTTGAAATCTGTCTATCTATGCCTGGCAGTCATACTTTCTCAGTAGCTTAGACCATGATTTAACCAAAAGGGTATTCAAGTTTCTGTTCTTTTTCTATTTGACCACTGAGCTGAGTGACTTCTTGGTATATAACATTTATATACCATTATACCGAAAGATGCACAAGAGAATGTAAGACTTTGATTAACTAACGGTATGTCGCACTGAAAAAGTCAACAAAAATGAGAAGTTGCTGGAAAGGACTTTTTTTATTTATCTATTCTGTTATGGTTACTTTCTGGGTCTTTTAAATCCAAGGAACCAATGGTGTCACAGACATCTTTGTACAGAAACTTGATCAAAGTGCCTCACCATGAACATGATGCTGCATTTCTCATTTAGATTTCAAAGACCTGGCACATTTTTTTTAATTCTTCTTCTGAGACCCAAAAAATTTAATTGCTACTACTTCCAGAGCTTTCAAGCTACACGCACCAAACACGGCACAGACCTTCAGCCTGTTCTGACTCGAGTTGCTAAGACTTTTCTAAGTGATCAGAATTACAGAATTCTTGTTATGAAAGCTCAAAATGGCCAAAATTCCCATTAACTTGCATACAAAATTTCTGACTGTTATAACTACTTGAGCTTTCAAACTACTTCCACCAAACTCAGCACAGTCCTTCAGGCTAATCAGATTGGTAATGTCTATTTTTCCAAACTGATCGGACTCCTGGTATTCTCACTGCGGACGATGAAAAATCCCAAAAACTCCCATTCACTTACATTGAAGGAACGTTCAGAGCCTGGCTCCAACTGTCAAAACTCGCACACGGCCTGAAGCCCCTCCTCTCTCATTCTCACTCTGTCAATGTACCTGTAACAGAGACTATCACTTCATCTCTCTCTCGTGCTCTCTCTCTCTCTGTTGCTACAAATATTGGTACCCTATCTGTCCAACTATCCAACTCTAGATGTATTGGCTGCACATTAACTTCAGATTTCAGACTGATAACTATTTTAAAGTTTCAGACTTGCTTTCTCAAGCCAACATGAAAGTTTGTTGTGATGAACTTTACCTATCTAGTTATAAAATATCAACTTTCTCATTCCACCACAGTCACATGCAGCTACACATAAACACAGAGTGGCACAGATGTACCAGCATTTGGACTATAGACCTGTGGAAATGTCTGCTTAGCTTCCTGCCTATGGGACAATGTGTACCAGTCAGTGTTAAAATGACAGTGCCTTGAGTAAGCAGTTATATCCACAGCTGGGAGAATGATTAACAAGTAAGTGCTCTTTATCAGTGATACATCACTACGCATATTACAGAAGTTACTATTGTGAAATCGTTTCTTCCTGTGACTGTCTTAAATGTTGAACAGATTCTTAGGTTATACATTTTTAAAAATCTGTTTAATGAACTAAACTGAATGTATAGGTGAATTAAAAAATGCTAGTACTTTTAATGGGTGTGTATGTGTAGCAGAAGTTCATTGTAGTTTACAAAACTTGAGAACCTAAATATTACAGTCCTGTCATAGATATTATAAAAGCAACTAACTGGTACTTACATGTCCAAGTATCGTAAGTGAAAGAAGAACCAAAAAACATCACCAATTCACTTCCATAGCTGAAGTTATGGAAATAAGAGCAGGTCTCTCCACTCAATCCTCTGCAGGTATGACTCACATTGACTCCGTGAGCTGGGTTGCCAGCTCTGCATGACAAATTCAGCCCAAAGGCTATTTAAAGCAGCTAAAAAAACAGCCTAATATTTAATAGGACACCAATGGAGAGGCAGCATTAAAACATGCGAGTTTCTTCATCAGTTCTTTCAGAAAATACACAAATTGGATAGTGCCACTCACTGCATACATTAATTAATACTGGCTAACCTACATAGCTTTTGTCGAGAACAGTATCAAGAGGAGCTCACTGAAAAGGCTAACTCCATGTAAACAACCTAATTTTATGTAAAACAACCAACTCCATCCAGATGACAAAAAATATCAGGGAACCTCTGACAAAAGTTTAAAAGTAGCTCAATTCCTAGGTGAAGGCATGAACCTGGCAACATTTCCCTTGAGCCTTGATTAGGGAGTGTTGCGTACATACCTGTGTGAACAGTGGCACACATGCATGCCTAAAGCAAACTGGTAATGACGCTGTTCGTTTTAGTTCTGTTTTTTTCTGATGCACAGGTATGACAGGCGAAGGCTGTCATCTGTGAGAAGATACAAAGATTTTGCAACAACACATGCCAGGCTTAGTCTACAGTATACTAGGCCTATTATAATTATGTTGGCTTGACAAAGCCAACGTACTGTTCTGCTCTATAAGCTTATTACTGGTTTTCATTAGTGTTCTTTATTCTTCTTCTTCCGCTTCTTCTTTTTCTTCTTCTGCTTTTGAGTCTATGGCAGCCCATAGAACCATTTGTGGGAAAGTTATGAAATTTGGCACACAGATAGAGGACAGTCACAACATTAACCACAGCAATTTTGGAGTCTCTATCTCAAACCCTCTAGCGCCACCAATAGCTCAAATTTGCACTCACGTTTATGCTAATAACTTTTGAACCGTAAGAGCTAGAAACTAATTTTTTTTCCTCCCCAGATTCCTTGGCTCATGCAGAGTCCTGCAGATCCCATGGTTTTAATTTCCACCGACTAGATTTCCCACCATTTTTGATTTTCTGAAAAACCTACTATTTCACACTCCTCCTAGACTGTTCATCCAATTTTCACAAAATTTGAAAGATTTCTGATAGACCAAACCGTTCTTGAACAACAAATGAATCCAAAGGCGAGCACTCCAAAATGGACTTGAGGTTATATCTCTGAACCGCTTTAGTGTATTCATACCAAACTTAGTTTATGCCATAGCCATCATGACTTGAGGGTACCTGTACAGTTTCACAACCTAGTGGTCATGAGACATGAAAAAAGCACCTTTTTGTTAATAACTTCAGAATGGGTCATCTTAAAATCATGAATCATGAAACTGTTCTCTAAAGATTCAGAGGGGCATGCCAAGTCATTTGTTATTACATTTTCATGTCAGTCAGTTTGCGTGTCATTGTTTTGGAACAGAACCACCTTGTGGTCAAAAATTATGCCATTTCAAAAATACTAATTGCTTTTGATTACGTTTGCCCATTGTCATGTGACTGGTCTTCCTAGATTCCTTGGCTCAGGCCAAGTACATATCAATTAGGCCATGGTCAGCCAAACTTGCTGTCTGCCATTTTGAATTTAGTAAAAAAAAAATCTTTTTTGAACTCCTCCTAGACCGTTCATCTAATTTTCACCAAAAGTGAAATAGATCATCTTTGGACCATGCCGACAAAAAATTATGGAACTCAAGTTGATTGGTCAAACCGTTCTCAAATGACGCACAAATGAATTTGAAAGCGAGCATGCCAAAATGGACGTGATGCTATATCTCTGTAATGCTTTTGTGTATTCAGACCAAACTTAGTATATGTCATAGGCATCATGACATGAGGGTACCTGCACAGTTTCTGAACATTGCCACCTAGTGTTCATGAAATATGAAAAAAAAACACATTTTTGCTTAGAAATTTTTTTTGTTGGTTTGTCATAAAATTATGACCATGCTTGCTTATCTCCTTACTTCACCTCTGTAGTGCTTAGCCCCGTAACTGCTGCTTGCAGCTATATTTAGGGGCCAAGCACCAAAGGTGTATAGGCACCTATTGTTTTCATTAGTGTTATTCTTCTTATTCCGCTCGAGTCTATGGCAGCCCACAGAAGTCATGAAATTTGGCAAACAGATAGAGGACAGTCTCATCCTTAACCAGAGCAATTTTGGTGTCTCTATCTCAAATCCTCTAGCACCACCAACAGCTCAAAATTGCACTCATTTTTATGATAATAACCTTTGAACTGTAAGGGCTAGAAACAAAAAAAATTTTCCAGACTTTTTGCAAAAAAAAGAGTGCCTAACAACAAATCTAGCAACTTTTTGGATAAACCTTAGCAACTTTCCAAATGTCGCCAGTGCTGTCCTACAAGCACAAGGCATTGCTTTCCCACTGCACTTAAGTCTGGTTTATACTCGACGTGTCCGCAATAGCGCGAGGGAGTGTGCACTTCAGGCCTCATTTCACGTGGCAGTGTGCACGGCATTTTTCATAACTTGCCATGCGACGAAGCATCCGAAAATGAATGACTTCGAGGTGACTCTTGCCAAAAGGTACTATTGTACAGGCATCTCTATGATCCATCAATGCAGGACCACAGAGATAGCCAAATGGCACAAAATTCATGGAAAGGTTTTGAAAAAATAGTGATTTTGATTTGCTTTGTACAGTGTCTCACAAAAGTGAGTACACCCCTCACATTTTTGTAAATATTTGATTATATCTTTTCATGTGACAACACTGAAGAAATGACACTTTGCTACAATGTAAAGTAGTGCGTGTACAGCTTGTGTAACAGTGTAAATTTGCTGTCCCCTCAAAATAACTCAACACAGCCATTAATGTCTAAACCGCTGGCAACAAAAGTGAGTACACCCCTAAGTGAAAATGTCCAAATTGGACCCAAAGTGTCAATACTGTGTGTGGCCACCATTATTTTCCAGCACTGCCTTAACCGTCTTGTGCATGGAGTTCACCAGAGCTTCACAGGTTGCCACTGGAGTCCTCTTCCACTCCTCCATGACGTTATCACGGAGCTGGTGGATGTTAGAGACCTTGTGCTCCTCCACCTTCCGTTTGAGGATGCCCCACAGATGCTCAATAGGGTTTAGTCCATCACCTTCACCCTCAGCTTCTTTAGCAAGGCAGTGGTCGTCTTGGAGGTGTGTTTGGGGTTGTTATCATGCTGGAATACTGCATACTGATCATGCTCTGCTTCAGTATGTCACAATACATGTTGGCATTCATGGTTCCCTCAATGAACTGTAGCTCCCCAGTGCCGGCAGCACTCATGCAGCCCCAGACCATGACACTCCTACCACCATGCTTGACTGTAGGCAAGACACACTTGTCTTTGTACTCCTCACCCGGTTGCCGCCACACACGCTTGACACCATCTGAACCAAATAAGTTTATCTTGGTCTCATTAGATCACAGGACATGGTTCCAGTAATCCATGTCCTTAGTCTGCTTGTCTTCAGCAAACTGTTTGTGGGCTTTCTTGTACATCATCTTTAGAAGAGGCTTCCTTCTGGGACGACAGCCATGCAGACCAATTTGATGCAGTGTGCGGCATATGGTCTGAGCACTGACAGGCTGACCCCCCACCCCTTCGACCTCTGCAGCAATGCTGGCAGCACTCATACGTCTATTTCCCAAACACAACCTCTGGATATAACGCTGAGCACGTGCACTCAACTTCTTTGGTTGACCATGGCGAGGCCTGTTCTGAGTGGAACCTGTCCTGTTAAACCGCTGTATGGTCTTGGCCACCGTGCTGCAGCTCAGTGTCAGGGTCTTGGCAATCTTCTTATAGCCTAGGCCATCTTTATGTAGAGCAACAATTCTTTTTTTCAGATCCTCAGAGAGTTCTTTGCCGTGAGGTGCCATGTTGAACTTCAAGTGACCAGTATGAGGGAGTGTGAGAACGATGACACCAAATTTAACACACCCACTCCCCATTCACACCTGAGACCTTGTAACACTAACAAGTCACATGACACCGGGGAGGGAAAATGACTAATTGGGTCCAATTTGGACATTTTCACTTAGGGGTGTACTCACTTTTGTTGCCAGCGGTTTAGACATTAATGGCTGTGTGTTGAGTTATTTTGAGGGGACAGCAAATTTACACTGTTATACAAGCTGTACACTCACTACTTTACATTGTAGCAAAGTGTCATTTCTTCAGTGTTGTCACATGAAAAGATATAATCAAATATTTACAAAAATGTGAGGGGTGTACTCACTTTTGTGAGATACTGTACATACTGCTGAAAAAATAAAGCCCAAGCTGAAAGTTTTTTGGGGTGCACCATGTTTTCATTCATCAGTATCTTCACAAATAAACACAGTCACTACACTACACCGTCAGACAGAGTGATTAAACCTCATTCTGCTGTATTTATACATAGAGATATTTACATTGATGGGCAGCCATACAGCGTGATCATTCTGTAATAACTTTATTTGGTCTCTGTATATAAAGAGACATTTACACTGATGGGTGAACATAATCACCTGATTTTATAAATGTGAGAAATGACATTTGCAGGAAGCTCCCACTTTTTGCTTATGTCTACATAATTGCTAACATTTACAAAATGAACCTCTATTTAATGAAAGTAAACATCCGTGTTTAATAAAAATCTTAATGAAATGAATAAAATAAAAAAATGAGAATGTACAGTTTAGTTTTATACATGTTCTCATATTCATAGCTGTATTTTGTTGTAATGTGACAAGTGATGATCTCAAGGTTTACTGGGTTTTATATGATTCTTATATGATTCTTTTTTTCATACTGTGGGTTTTAGTGAAGTGTATTGAAAACAAACATCGTCAACAACAAACGCAACAATATAGGAGGGGGGGCATGTCACATGATTGGGAGGCTTGGGGGGGCTTTAGTTACAAAAGGTTGAGAACCTTTGGTCTAGTGTATGAATTTTAGAAGGGTAGTATCGTCTCAAATGGAACACTAGCAGTTTTTTACTAGCTGAAAAAATAAGCCATTTCACAGTCAACGGCACATGACGTCAAACGCACGTAACGCGACGCCGCTGGCTTTAGCAGAATACCAACGACAATGGATTTCTTCATTTTACTGTTTATTTCAGCTGTTTCTGTATTTATTATTACCATTTATGCTCAACATGACCTCAGTCACCATCAGACAGAGGTGTAATCGTCAAGTGACAGCAGAAAAACGTGTGTGACCTCCAAGTCCTCTAGGTCTAAGAGTGCTGTAACCTGCAAACTTTATAAAGCAGAGCTTGTGTAGCACGGAAGCATGGCAGTGATGCACGAGTGCAAACGTTAATATCCAAAATGTTACACTGTGTGCAAGGGGTTGGGGAAATTGGTGCGAGCTGCTTAAAAGGTTCAGTTTAAATCAAGTTTATTGTCACCATATGGTGTATTTGCGCACTTGCAGTGTAACTTCTGTTGTTTATCATAATGGGAGTGATCTATTAGTATTGCTACTCACTCACAATGTAGACAGTGATAAACAGTATAGCACAAGTAAGATCTGTAATGTCAAATTAAAACACTATGATCAAAGTAAACATAAGTGAAACAATATGCCTAAAGACTGGGTAAGAGAAACTAAGGTGCAGTGAAAGTGAGATTTTATTATTAATTATTCATTTAGGACTGTAGTTTAATTATCAATGCTGTTTTGTACATCCATAAAAATAATGCGTTCATACTTACAATATAATATAAGTTAATAATAAATTCCATCATGTAAAAATGAAAGAATCATCATAAATGTTATGTTTGTAGTCATTAAATAGTTATGAGGGACACATAAGTAGTAGGTAGATGCATGGTGCCCTCCACTAATATTGGCACCCTTGGTAAATATGAGCAGAGAAGGCTGTGAAAAATTGTTTTTATTGTTTAACTTTTTGATCTTTTGTTAAAATAAATTCACAAAAATACTCTACTCTCATTGATATCAAACAATTGCAAACAAACCAAAGTTTTATTTAAAAAATAAACTTTGTTAAATATAGGTGTGCAACAATTAATGGCACCCTTTTAGTCAATACTTGTGCTACCTCCCTTTGCCAAGATAACAGCTCTGAGACCTCTATCAGCTAGTGGACTCTCCTCTTCAGTTCACCCCACAGGTTTTCTATGGGTTTCAAGTCAGGGGACTGGGATGGCTATGGCAGGACCTTGATTTTGTGGTCAGTAAAAAAGTAATGCATAAATACTATATAATATGAACTTATATATAATATAAACTAATAAGTATTTATGCATTACTTTTTATGGATGCACAAAAAGCAGGATTTAAACTACAGTCCTAAATTAATAATATGGTGTGTGTGTGTGTATTGGGTTCTTTTCAGTCTTATATAATTGTACAAACTGTTGTGTAAAGTTTTAGACTGAAGCTTATATTTGTAACACTCAGTTTGTGGATTTTATTTTAAATAAATGAAGAAAAAAAAAATGGTACTGAAAGTTTGCCTCGGCCCATCCGATTAATCGAAAAAATAATCGGTCAACTAATCGATTATAAAAATAATCATTGGTTGCAGCCCTACTCATTTTATAATTACATTTGAGCATACATAGCTTTGATGACTAGGGGCCAATGTAGTGTTTGGTTACTGCGGCATTCATATGCTTTCAGTACAGTATAGTAGGAATTATTTTAAGGATTATCTAGCCACAGTCTAGGCCAAATGTTCCACAGAGTTCTGCTGATCTGTTATCTCTCCTCCTGGTGACTACGTAGAATATATAAGCCTACCGTCCCTGTCCTTTCAGACTGGGAACTCAAGTGCATTGAGGCCAGAAGTGAACAGCCTTTCAATAATCTCCACCTAGGCACTGTCTTCACAAAAGGAAGTCGGGTACATTTATGTGAAAAAACTGCTATATTATATCAATGGAGAAATGATACTCACACAAA
The DNA here is from genome assembly GCF_023375685.1 of Ictalurus furcatus. Classification (NCBI taxonomy): domain Eukaryota; kingdom Metazoa; phylum Chordata; class Actinopteri; order Siluriformes; family Ictaluridae; genus Ictalurus; species Ictalurus furcatus. The sequence goes on from NC_071275.1 coordinate 354,364, forward strand.
AATAAATAAAGGCAGGTAAGGACTAGACCAATCAGTGCTCAGCACACAATCTTTTGTGACTTCTTGTTACATAGAGGATTGGACATCGGATTGATAATAAAATAACTATTGGCTTCCACAAGTTTGTAAAAATAACATTCCTTAACAGCATAAGCAAATCTCACACAGTGCCACATTTGAACCTCAGAGCAATATCCTTAAGTAGCTAAGTAGCTAAGTTAAAGGTAGTGACAATCAAATCAGGTCTCCAATATATGATTACATCCAGAACTGATTTCAGCATAAGTAATAAATTATTTGAAATTCCTTTAAGCTATAATTTAAAATAAATTCTGCTTTGGATGCAGCGCCTCAATGGGAAGGAGACAAGAGTATTACCCACACCCTTGAATTCCAGACTTGCAAGGCTTTGGGGCAACTTTTTGGGGAAATAAAGATTAAAAATGGGCTCTGGTATTAATCAAATATCCCAAAGGTTCAGAATTTTTTTTTGTCCTTTTGTAACGTATAAGGATGTCTAACGTTTCTGTGAAAATAGTAGACAATATTAGTATAGTATAGTATACTATAGTTTTCACTGGTTCCTGTTTGATAAGATAATACTTTATTAATCCCCAGATGGAAAAATTAGGGTGTCACAGCAGCACATCAAATGTTTTATAAATTGAAGAACCAGACCAAGATAACAATAATAACAAGATGTAAAATATTCATAGAAATGCAGAATGAGCACTAATATCATAGGCTTTAGTGTTTTCAAAGCACTTCCATTAAGTGTCAGAGATGGGCAGATTCTACAGCCATTACAGTCATTCTACCATAAAAAATTTCCCCCACAAGTATAATCTGATGAAATACAAAAGAGTAACTAACTATAACAAATTATTTTATAGTGTCCAAATAATTGCTGATAATCATATGCCTAAGAAAGTCTTTATTGTGCAGGCTTACATTTTATGTTGTTGTATAGGACCACCAAGATTAGTTTCTTTAAACTACTTTAACTACTGTAATGCATGCAGAAGACAGTGAAAATTATTATCAGCTTAAAACATGGAAATCAGCTCTTGCATAATAGGTGTTTGTTTGTTTGTTTGTTTATTTATTTATCTAACTAAATAAAATTTATCTATAAATCTAACTGATTAGGCTCCATTCTGAGGTGATAATGGGCCGTGGCTGTGACCCCAAAAGTCCTGAATTCCAGAGCCATTCATGTACACTTGTCTGCACACCTCTTTTGGATTCCTTCCCATTTAAATCTCTCTTTCTTGATATAAACAATCATTCAGACTTTTCTCACAAAATACTCCGAATGACAAATAATGTTATAGTGTACACCAGGGCTCTACGGTAAAAATTTAAGGAGCACTTGTGTTCCTAATTACAAAAATTTAGGAACACTCAACAATTGAGCACAGGTGAAATTCAGTTTTTGGGTTTTTTAAAAAAAATTTTTAAGCGATGGTAACATTAATGTGCCACAATATAACACACAAGTAGCATGAGAAAACTTGAGCTGGTCATTTATGACAGAATTTAGGAACATAGTGTGAGCCATGACACATTAATTTACCTTCTGATAAACTAACTGTAATATTTTCAGTTAATTTTACAGACTGTATGCGAAAAACAACCGTTAACCTGTTCCACCTTGTAAACAAATACAATAAACATCAATGTTCAGTGTTTGAAGTCTGCTCCTCTTTAATGTATTTAACGCTACACTATTAGACATTTTCCACTGTCATGGTTCTGGGCTGGAGTCAGTTCTGGAACCGCTCTGTGTATATTGTGTACATATCTGAATAATCTCATATAGGATGTGATTGGGCGAGTTCATTTACCCATCAGATGCAAAGTGCTTTAGTTTAACGGTGTTCATTACTGATGCACCGATCAGGATTTTTACGACCGATGCCGATCCAGATACCAATCTTTTTTTGTTTAAACTTTAATCCGGAGGTCGTAAACAGTTAAATGTAAGCTCTATGCTCATGGTCACTGTTAACTGAATTAAAATAATAGCAATGAGAAATACTGTTGGTTAATTGATAAATAAACAAGCATAAAATATTTATTTTTAAATATCTTAAACAATAAAGAGTCCTAATTAAAAGTAGATTAACACAAAAATGATCCATATTAGCAAAAAGGCTAATAGCTTTCTAATGAAATAGCAAACTAAGCTTAATGCCAAATTGATATTAAATGCAACCCATAGTAATTAAACATTATTTCATTTCTCATTTTATTTATATTTTATGAATTTATTATAATATAAATTTTTTTATATATTAAATGATTTATTTATAACGAAGCACATTTTCTGTCTTTACATTTTATTTATTTATTTTTTGTTTGTTTATCAGTTATAGATGGGCTCCCCAGTACAGTGTTGCCATGTCTACTGATAATATTGTGTTTTTGGGGATTAAATCCAAACATGAAAACTGGAGATGACTTTTCTTGTGATATCTGGCAACCGTGAGTTTAAATGAAGTGAATGCGCTGTATTTAGATGTATTTAGATTAGGGTATACATATTATGGTATTTAGATTATATTATTTAGATTAGGGTATCAGTATCTCACAAAAGTGAGTACACCCTTCACATTTTTGTAAATATTTGATTATATCTTTTCATGTGACAAGACTGAAGAAATGACACTTTGCTACAATGTAAAGTAGTGAGTGTACAGCTTGTGTAACAGTGTAAATTTGCTGTCCCCTCAAAATAACTCAACACACAGCCATTAATGTCTAAACCGCTGGCAACAAAAGTGAGTACACCCCTAAGTGAAAATGTCCAAATTGGGCCCAATTAGCCATTTTCCCTCCCCGGTGTCATGTGACTTGTTAGTGTTGACACTATCAATTTGGCTGCAGATCAAATCAAGTGCTTCCTAAACCCTCATTATGTGACAGTTAGCAACCGCCTTTTTCAATACACATAAAAGCTTTTTTTTTAATCATGAGTGGGATTTTATTGGCCTACTTTATATCGTGGCATAAAACGTGAAAATATTCTGAGCTTGTGTTCAATACAGACCTTATTTCAGGGTTTTAACCAAAATCCCATTTAAAAAAACCCATTGATTTGGGCCGATGGAACCAAAGGGCTAAAATGCTAACTTGTTTCCCGGTTTTGGTATTACAAAATGATGTCATCTCCGCGCCACTCTATGGTGACTGGCTGTAAGTTTAGGACGGATGCAAGTGCAGATAAGAGCTTTATTGAAGAGAGGCAGACAAATCCAAAACGTGAGACAATAGTGTGGTTGAAAACCAGCAAAAGGTCAGGGGTTCGGCAAACAGGCGTAAACAAAGCTAAACTAGAATCAAACAACGAGGTCAAGAACAGGACCAAAACTATGAGACCTGAAACTATGAACAAACGCTTGGTACACGGAAAACTTGCGCAACACTTTGCGTCAAGCAATGAGACACGAGGGGTTTAAATGACAAACGTAATTAAGGGTGAACACAAAACAGCTGAGACTAATGATGAAACAGAAGGGAACAACCAATGACAATACAGGGGCGGAGACAGGACAGAAATCATAACAAAGGCACATGTAGAAAGTAAACAAAGTCAACGTCACTAAAAGAGCACGCTGCGAGCTCCAGCGCTTACGCGAGGGGAAATCACGACATTAACATGTTGCTAAATGGGACTACACACGTTGTCAGGGACATTAAACGTCATCACGCTGAACAGGAAAAAACTTTGCAGATAAACTGTTTTAGGTGTGCTGTGCACAATTACCAAAAATAAATAAATAAATAAAGTTTGGAGAAGTTGTGGGAAGCTCGGTGATGGTGATGTTGAAGTTGAGCGACCGTGGTGTAGTTCGTTTATAGCGTACGGTTAGATGTTTATTTCTGGAGATTGTATTTAGGCTTCAAACTTCATAAAAGTTGTTCATTTGTGAAAATGAGCTTGGACAGAACGTGTTAGTGTTGTAAACTTTTGTTGATCACAGAGATTCTTTTTTGCAGTAATCCAAAAGTCTATGTGAAAATCCTATTGGGTTTTTGTGGAGGGAACCGGTGTGATGATAACTTCCGGGTTCCGGTACAAAATGACATCGTCCCTGCACCGCTCTATTGGGTGATTTGTCTGCGTCTCTCCTCCTGTAAACACTGTTATTGACTTTTCTGCATTCGCCTGAATTGTTTTAATTTGGTTGAATATTGTTATATTTGATGCATATTTTCATTTGGTTGATGGTATTTTTATTTTTACTTATCCTATATTTTGGGAACAATTTTATTTATATTTTGCTTCTACGAGATGATGCACTTTAAGAGATGATGCACATTTTATATTAGTTTATATTTTATATATAATGTATTATATATAATGTATTTATGCATTATTTTTCATGGACGCCCAAAAAAGCACCGGTAATTAGGCTACAGTCCTAAATTGATAATAAAATCCCACTTTCACTACACCTTATGCTTTCTGTTACTCACTGCCTTTAGACATATTATTTTACTTTGATCATACTGTTTTAATTAGATTTTACAGATCTTATTCGTTCAACACTGTTTATCACTGCGTCTACACTGTGAGTGAGGAGCAACACAGCCTTGTTACTAATAGATCACTTACAGATCGCTCCCGTTATAATAATCAATAGTATTTACACTGCATCACGCAGATACAGCATATAATGACAATAAACTTGATTTAAACTGAACCTCTTAAACAACTCGCACCAGTTTCTGCTACCCCTTGCACATACTGGAGCATTTTAGATATAAACATAAGTTTGTGCTCGTGCATCACTTTCGTGCTTCCAGGCTACACAAGCTCCATTTTGTAAAGTTTACAGGTTACAGTCATCTTCATGGCATTTAATATAAAACGCATCCCTGCAGCCTTAGAGGACTTGGGTCGTACACTTTTTCCGCTGTCACATGATGATTACGCCTCCGTCTGATGGTGACTGAGGTCACATTATGCATAAAAGGTAACACTGCCTTTGGGTATTCTGCTAAAACTAGCAGAGTCGCATTACGTGTGTTTGACGTCATGTGACATCTTCTGGCTTATACTTCCAGTTAGTAAAAAAAATTGCCCGTGTTCCATTTGAGACAATACTACCCTTCTAAAATTCAGATGCTAGACGGCACAGTGCATAGTGTAAGTTTATAGTATGTTATCTGGGACAAACTTTGGTCTGTACTCTGCGACGCGTGTTTTCGGAAGAGAATTAACGCAATGAGTAAACATGCCGCTCGAAGACCAATTAATCGATAATGAGAGTAGTTGACAACGATTTTCATAATCGATTATTATCGATTTTATTGATTAGTTGTTGCAGCGCTACTGATTTCTTTTTTGTGTGTATATCTCATACTAATTTGTTTCAGAAATTTTAATCAAAAACATAATCTAAGCTTTATCTAGTTTTTAAATTAATGTTATTTATTGAAGCAAAAAAGTTATCCAATACTAACTGGGCCTGTGTGAAAATGTATTTGTCCCCATAGTTAATAATTTCAAAATGCAGTTCCGCTGGACTAGCTGAGACCAGGCCTGATTACTGGAAGCTCTGCTCAATCAAATCTACACTTAAATAGAACTGCTTCAACAGCATGAAGTTGGTTAAAGGTCTTACCCAGTAACACACTATTCCAGATACAACCAGATTAAAAGTTTAAGGGGGCAATTAGTTTTTCACATTGGTGATAGGTGTTGGATAACTTTTTTTTTTTTTTGCTTCAATAAAAATAAAATAAAATAAAAACTATTGTGTGTTGACTCATGTTGCCTTTTTGTTTTATTTTATATTTCGTTTGAAGATCTAAAACTATTAGTATGAGATAAACACAAAAACAGAAGAACTCAAATACTTTTTCACAGCACTGTACAAGAGTATTAGTTCTGGTGGTTCTGAATGCCCAAACTGTTCCAGTAACACATCTGTGAAATAACTGCCAGACTATTTACTGACTCATATCCACACAGATCTTACTCATGGAACAGATCAGCAGATTAGGACTGATTTTATGTATATAATACCATGTAAAACAAGAGTCGTGCATTTGTAGAAATTGTTATTGTTAAATAAAGCACTGTAACAAGTTCCTAGTTACATTTCTTCGAGTTAACTAATGTAACATCGAGGAACGAGGAAGCCTACCTAAAGAACTGAATCTTTTTGAAAAGTTACTGATTAGAAAAAATTCCCGACTTGACCATTGCTTGGTTATTCTATAAAGAAGCTGCATCCTTCCAATATTAAAAGTTTATGATTTATACTCTACCTAATGTGAAAGAATATAGGCTAAGAATGATCGAGTCATTTTATAGGCCTACTGTAAAAAAAAAAAAACACAACAACAACAACAAAAAAACAAACAAAAACAAAACAAACAAAAACCCCAGAGATTACTGTCTATACATCTCAATGTATCTGCTGCGCGTCGTGTTCATTTAAAATGCTCTTATTATCAACAAAGAGAAACGCTGACTTACCACCTGAAGTCATAACAAACGCAGATTCACACTCAACCTTTAGAAAGTTTCACAGTGTAACACACAGTTAGTTATATATAGTTATATATAGTTATATTTCATCCACGTTTTCCAGACCAACGCATTCCAGATTTGTGGTAAGACTCTGAAAAAAGACCATACCATACCATGCACACTGCAGGGAGGATGTTCCTGAAGTTTCATTCTCGGACACCTATTTTACGTAGTTTGATAGTTAAAGCCAAAAAACAATGTTGAGATGACTAATTTTACGGTATTCACAAACTATGGACTTAAGTTATATTCCAAGGTTTTGTAAAACGTGCAATATGTGGAAGAGTGTCCCCCATACACTTCCAAAATGGTATTATCCTTACTGTTCACTAAAAGTTTTCCCATCATTAAGAAACCCTTCTGGTTCGTAGGAACATCAAGAGTGCTGAGCGGTGTCACTAGGTTTAAAATGTACGTCTAACAACTGTAATGAACTTGTAACGTCTCAAAAAGTCACAGAGACCAGACACACAATGGTCTAAATCGGCCTGTGTTAGTTTACCCACCCCCGAATTGAGCTGAAAAGTATGTGACTCCACTTTTTACCGTAAGCGATTACCGTAAAATCCGTATCTGATTACCGTAAAAATAATCATTTGAAAGAGCTTGTTAAACACGACCGTTTCGAAGCAATCCGCCTCTCACTGTTAAACAAAAAGAGCCTACACCTTATATCCTGTCATTTTCTGTTTAATAAGAAAAATAAATACAAAGTAAAAATGAAATATTGGCAGATGAAAGGCTATACAGACCTTTATAGGTGCTGATGCTAAAGTCTGATGATAGGCCTATCATAAAGTTGTACACTCAGCTGTACTGTGTTTTTTCACATTGTCTAAGCTTTCCTGTCAGTAATTAACAAAATAAGTCAGCACGTGATGCATTTCACAAGTCTTCAAAGTTGTTGACTCTATATGTGAAGCAAAAATATTTACATCCTATTCTAAAGAAGTATCTCTCTCTCTCTCTCTCTCTCTCTCTCTCTCACACACACACACACACACACACACACACACACATTTTTACTGACATGTTTGGTAAATTGAGACTGCATGTTCTGGAATCTGGAACACATACACCCACCTAACACTTTATTAGGAAAACCTGTACACCTACTCATTCATGCAATTATCTAATCAGCGAATCATTTGGCAGCAGTTCAATGCATAAAATCATGCAGATATAGGGCCAGCAGCTTTGGGGAATGTTCACATCAACCATCAGAATGGGGAAAAAGTGATCTCAATGATTTTGACCATGACATCATTGTTGGTGCCAGACGGGCTAGTTTGAGTATTTCTATAACTGCGGATCTCCTGGAATTTTCACACACAGCAGTCTCTAGAGTTTACTGAGAATGGTGCCATAAAGAAAAAACATCCAGTGAGCGGCAGTTCTGCAGACGGAAACTCCTTGTTGATGAGAGAAGTTAACGTAGAATAGCCAGACTGGTTTGAGATGACAGGCTACAGTACAGTTAACAGTACAGTTGAGATAAAGGCTAAAGTAATTCAGATAGCCACTCTGTAAAATTATGGTGAGCAGAAAAGTATCTTGGAATGCACAACACTTCAAAACGTGATGCAGATGGGCTACAAAAGCAGAAGACCACATCAGATTCTGTCAACTAGCGGGTGCATTGCCTATAGGGCAGTCACAGGATGAACGATTGACTCGAACCCGAAGACTCGAGAGCTGAATTAATCATTTCTGTTTCCTCTACATAATCTATGAAGATGTTGCAGCGCATGCGACGTAAAAAACGAACGGATCACTCTCTGAGACAACTCATTGTTCCCGGGTCATATCGAAGATTCGTTATAAATGAATGAATCGTTCATGAACGACACATCACATCACTAGTTCACACACTTTTTGCAAACTCGCTAAAGCACGTATGCACTTTTGTGAAATGTAAGGTATTTGGTGATTTGGCCACTGCAACAAAAAAGTCTTTAAAGCTAAATCTTTAAATTAAATTTTTTTAAATAAGTAATGATTTGAATTAATTCAAAGTCACAGCAATAGCATTCACATACTCATGGGGAGACCTAGATAATTTTATTTATTTTAATACATTTTGTTTGGGAGGGGGTGGGTATACTATTGTTGTGCTCAAAAATATTAATGTTCCTGCAAATTGATGAAATGCTGACTATGAATAGTCTTTTTTTGTGGTCAATATGATAACACAATGAAGCAATAATGGGACACTTAGATATTTGAATACGAGGTCAAGAATACTTATATGGATATATATGCGAGGTGCAAAAGAAATACAATGGATTATCAATCAGTGTATTACCATTTTCAGGAAAGGGACAAGGAAATAAACAATGCTATTTAGTGTAGAAAACAACACTGAAAGACTTAAATGGAGCACTTAGAATATATGCTTGCATTTCAGTGTCATTAAAAATAGCCACAACATAATAAATACACTTGTAAACAGTATTTAGTGTGTATATTTGAAAGTATTTTGTTTATGTGTAGGCAGAAGGATTTATTAGCAGTGAGCATTTAATTTCGGGCATGTCACTTAAGCACTCTAACTAAAATGGTGGGTGCTGGCATCTTCTTCATATTCTTTTTTGGCTTCTTCTTCGTAAACCAGTTTTGTACTTGAGCGTCATCAAGTCATACTTTTATGTAAGTTTAACGGCTCCGGGCATGTGAACAAAAGAAAAAATCTCATTGGTCGGCCAGTTTTTGACGCAGCGTGTCAAAAAAACAACAAACCCTTTGACATAAAAAAAAAATATTGACGCTTTGATGCCACGTGTTTTACGCATGGGTGTCAATGGGAGCAATCCCATAGACAGCCACTGGGGCGTTAAATGGACCGGTGTGAACTGGCCTTTGGTGAAAGTTGAATGGTAAAGGCCAGGTTTTGGATTCTGATAGCGAAAGGGAAAGAAATCAGATAAGGAGAAGGAAGGAAGAATATAAGGTATTGTTGAAATTTGTATCTGTATCTACAATAAATCCATTGAAATGAACTAAAGCGATTAAAGATGAGATAGGGTAGATTGAAAGTGCAAAGACATTGAGGGATGTGAAACTGCTATTATTTTGTAAAGATAATAGGCAACAGAAAATTGTGCTGGGGTTGAAGATGATCCTGGGGAAAAAAGTGATATGTTAAATTCCAGAATATAAGAAATGGGTAAGAGAATCAAAAGGAATATTTCCAGAGCAGAAGTAAAGGAGGTAAAATGACTTGTATGATTGACAGTATTGACACTATGTCAAAGATAAAGAAAGGAAGGATAGCCTTTCTGTGATGATTCATTTTGATGAGAACAAATTGCCTGAAAGGATATATCTAGGTTACATGAGCTATGTGGTCAAACTGTATGTATCACCACCGTTAAGATGTTATAAATGTCAAAGATATGGCCATGTGGAAGGCAGTGTGTAGGGTAAACAAAGATGTGGAGGAGAACACGAATATGGAAAATGTGAGCAAGGTGTAAGTCCCAAAGGCTGTAACTGTGGGAGCATGAGAGCTATGAGAGCATAGTGCATGGTATGGAGGATGTCAGGAAAGACAAAATGTCATGAAAGTGCAGAATGTCAGAGTGGAAGAAGGATTAACATATGCTGAGGCCCTGAAAAAAGTCAATCAGACAACAAGAGCAAAAGAAAATAGAGGAGTACCACCCCTGAAAATGAAGGATTGCCAAGAAATATCTAAGGAGAATTCACTGGAGGTTGATAAAATGCCATTCGTTACATTTACAGCAGAGCTGGTGAATTGCTCTGCACAAACAGAAAGTCGGATGGAGATAATCAAAATCATAATTAAAGCAGCAGAAATGTATTTGGAGTTAGGGGGAATTAATGTGGAGATGATGAATGAAAAACTAAAAGTACAGGTAGCAAACACTCAGGTAACATGTGGTGGTTCTTAATGGTTTTAACAATATTGCAATGGAACACACGACACTTGATCGTTAACAGACAAGAATTTAAGAAATTTATACTAAACCAAGAAAGGTGCCCAGATATCATATGTATTCAAGAATCATGGCTTAAACCATGCTTAAATTATACATTACATTTATATATTGCAGTACATAGAGATGGTGGTGGAGTATCAATTTTCATAAAACAAGGTATTAGATACAGAATCGTAGAGATAAATAAGGAACAAGAAGTAGTAATAGTTGAAATAACCAATGTGGAAAACTTAATAAATAAAATTTGGAAAAGATAGGTGGGGAAGGTAATCATAAGATGGTGTGGTGTGGATATTTTAAGTCACACAGTACATTATGGGGGCATGAAAATACAGATCAAAATGGGTTGGTAGTGGAGGAACTGCTAGATTCGAGAGGGTTAGTGCGTATAAATGATGGGTCAGGAACAAGAATAGATATAAGTTGTGGAAAGGTCTCTTAACGTTGGTATCAGAAAATTTAGCAAGGAAGAGTACATGGAAAGTATTGACTCAAAGCAATATAGGAAGTGACCATTTTCAGATTTTGCCAGGTTGAGCTTAAGGTTGTGTTCCATCATCCAGACCGAGATGTCCGACATGCAAGCAGAGATATGTGCGTAGACGGATGGATCGTCAGGCTGGAAGGACAAATAGAGCTGGGTGTCATCAGCATAGCAATAATATGAGAAGCCATGAGACTCAATCACCTGCCCCAGAGATGTAGTGTAGATAGAAAAGAGGAGTGGACCCAGAACTGACCCCTGTGGAACGCCAGTTGTGAGTTGCTGAGTTTCAGAAATACCTCCCCTCCATGATACCTTGAAGGATCTGTCTGAGAGATCGGATTCCACCCAGCGCAGAACCGTTCCGGTGATGCCCAGGCTGGAGAGAGTTGACAGGAGGATCTGATGGTTCACAGTGTCGAAAGCAGCAGAGAGGTCAAGTAGGATGAGGACAGATGATCTAGAGGTTGCTCTTGCTAGTTGTAAGGCTTCAGTGATGGAAAGCAGAGCAGTCTCTGTGGAGTGATTGCTCTTGAAGCCAGACTGCTTGGTGTTCAGGAGGTTGTTCTATGTGAGAAAATTGGAGAGTTGATTAAAAATGTCTCTTTCAAGAGTTTTGGAAAGAAAAGGGAGGAGGGAAACAGGTCTGTAGTTGTCAACTACAGCAGGATTAAGTGATGTTTTTTTAAGCAATGGGGTAACCTGGGCCTACTTAAATGAAGTAGGGTATGTGCCAGTAGAGAGGGATGTGTTAAAGATGTGTGTGAGTGCAGGTAATAGTGTGGGAGAGATGGACTGAAGAAGGTGAGAAGGGATAGGGTCAAGGGGACAGGTTGTGGGACGGCTAGAGAGGAAGAGTTTAGAGACATCAGTCTCTGAGAGAGGAGAGAAGGAAGTCAGTTGGGAGTTACATGGAGGAGGAGCCGGTCTATGCATGTCTGGGGTTGAGAACTGGTTCCTGATTGATATAACCTTGTTGGAAAAGAAAGTGGCAAAGTCATCTGCAGTGAGAGAGGTAGGGGAAGGGGGAGGACGGGGACAGAGAAAAGAAGAAAAGGTTTTGAAGAGAGTGCGGGTGTTGGGAGAACTGCCAGTCTTCTCTTGGCAGTATGTGGCTTTAGCAGTGGAGATGCTATTGGAAAAGAGGAGAGAAGTGTTTGGTAATTGGTTAGGTCAGTTGGATTGTTAGATTTATGCCATTTCCTTTCAGATGCTGTTAGTTTGGAGGCGGCAATAAGAAAGGCTCAAGGGAATAAAGAGGTAATAGAGTATTTGTTGATATAGAAAAAGCATACAGTATGTTGTGGAAGGAGGACTTCTTAATGAAACTTGATAAAAATGGGAATTTCAAAAAAGATGTATGATTGGATCATTGGATTTTCTATTTTATAGGTCCATACAAGTAAGAGTTGGGACTTCATATTCACAAGTATATTTTACAGAAAATGATACTCCCCAAGGTAGCATATGCAGTCCAATATTGTTTAATATAATGATTAATGATATTTATTCACAAATAGACATGGGAATAGGAAGATCACTCATATAACAACATGACTTAAATATATACAGATGGACCAAAAGACCCAAAATCAGGTAGATAGCAGCAGCAGTATATATTCCTCAGCAATGTTAAAATATCAAAAAGAGTGACTGACCATATATCTGTAATTACGACAGAACTGATAGCTTTATCCCTGGCATTACAGTGGAAGATAAACAGCCTGACAGTAATGTGATATGTATAGATTCACAATCAGCGCTAGTAGGTTTAGGGAGTGGAGTATCTTCAGCAAGGCAAGACATTTTATATAAAATTCTACAGAGTCTATATAATATTAAGAAATTGGGAATTAGGGTTAGTTTTTTGTGGGTCCCAGCGCATGTTGGAGTAAAAGGAAACGAGGAACCAGATAAATTGGCCAAGGAGGCATTGAAAGAGCCTGATAGTAAGGGGCCAGGAGTCAGGGTAAAAATGAGTAAAGCAGAAACTAAGGGACTGATTTTAACTAAAGTAAAGAAGAATTGGCAGAGAATATGGGAAAACGAAGTAAGAGGAAGGCATATGTATAGTATTCAAGGAAATGTAGGGGTGGAAAGAAGAACAATTAATAACAGGAAAAAGGATGTGACAATGACTAGATTGTGAATTGGGCATACAACACTAAATCAAAGTTTATATACAATATGGAAACATGAAACGAGCAAATGTGATAATTGTAGACACCCAGAAACAGTAAAACATGTATTGCTAGAATGTACAGCATACAATAGAGAAAGATTGCAATTATTACAAGCACTAAAAGAATGGGGAGTAAGAAATTATTCACTCATGGACATATTAGGGGATGAAACAGATTATAGAGTTCATAGGGAATTATTCAGATTTTTAAATGCTAGAGGATTGGTAAATAGGATTTAATAGAATTTCTTTTTTTTTTTCTCTTCAACCAAGTTCTGCTCCATACTCCAGTCCAGTAGGTGGCGGAAACACACATTCTAGTTGGTTTTCCAACTTCTGTATAAAGAACAGAAGAAAAAGAAGAAGAACAACAACATATGCTGGATCTGAAGCGATGGAAGGGTTGTAGTGAGTCGGCGGAAGGCAGCACTGAGCTGTGACTGGAGCAGAGATGGCAGGAAGTGAGGCTGGTACAGGAAGTCAGATGGAAGATGGAGGAAAGGAAAATTTGAACAACCTAGGTTGGAATGTAGTAGCTAATTGAGTAGCTTCTTTTATAAAACAAGGTTTGAACTACAGAGAAATTAATAAAAATGAAGAAGAGGTGATCTCTGTGGAAATATGGTATGATAATAGGAGTATTAATGTTATCAATTATTATAATCAATTCAATTTTATTTGTATAGCGCTTCTTACAATGGACATTGACTCAAAGCAGCTTTACAGAAACATATAAACATGGTATACAGATTTTAAATGTGCGAATATATCCCAATTGAGCAAGACGTTAATACATGCAATAAACTAAGGAAAGACACACTTGAAAATACTGGGAGTTTAAATGATAACAAGATACTTTGGTGTGGTGATTTTAATGCCCATAACACTCTTTGGGGAAGTGTTTTCACTGATGTTAATTTTAATACAATTGAGGAAGTGATGGGTGAACTTTGATTAGTTTGTCTAAATGATGGTAGCGGTACTAGACTGGACGTAGTAAGAAGAAGAGAATCTGTGCTTGACCTTACTATAGCTTCTGATGATGTGGCAAGAAAGAGCACATGGAGAGTTTTAAATCAGTCTACATTAGGTAGTGATCATTATCCTATTTACTGTACACTAGATTTGGAAGTACAAATGATTGAAGAAGAGTGTATGCCCAGATAGAAGTTGAGAAATGTGGACTGGGATAAGTTTAGCACAATATGCAGTAATAGATTAATTGAATTGGTTGAGTTAGAAGGTGAAGTAGAGGAATGCAACTCAAGGATAAGCAATATAATACATGATACAGCAGAGGAGATAATTGGTAAGGTTGGAAAAGTTAGGAAAAGGAAAGCAGTTCCATGATGGAATAATGAGTGCGGAACAGCTGTTAGAAACAGAAACAGTGCATTTAGGAAGGTGAAAACATCTCATTCATTCCCCTATCTAATTAATTATAGGAGAGCACAAGTTATAGTCAGGAAAACCATAAGAATGGCAAAGCGAAATTACTGGAGAGAATTTTGCAATACAATAGGAAGGGAAACTCAGATCTCAGATACATGGGGTATGATAAGAAAGATGGGAGGTAATAGAAAGAATAGCAACATGCCTGCTTTTCATAATGGAGAGGAGGTGGCAATTTCAAATAAAGAAAAAGCAGAAATGTTGGTGAATGGTTTTGTTAAGGTGCATAGCAATAGTAATCTAGCAGAGGAAACTAGGGAAATTAGAGAATCAGTCAGAAGAGAAAATCCTGTAGTGTTTGAGAAAAGTAGCACAAATGAAAGCCCACTAGATATTACCTTCTCTATATTTAAATTAAAAGAGCTATTGCTAGGGCAAAGATGACATCTCCTGGTGAAGATGAAATATGCTATAGTATGATATAACATCTGTCTGATGAGGCACTTATAGATATACTGCAAGTGATTACCAAGTTGTGGATAACAGGCACACTACCCACACCAATAGCATTAACTTCAAATTTGTGTAAACTGATGAGTTTCCCCGGGAATTCCGTATCCCAGTTTTTAGCCTTCTACCCGCTACTCTGTCATACAACTGATAGAGCTTGTAGAATTACTTTCTCTTACCTTCCCAGGAGGTGGAGTCTTTGTGCCGCTGGGCTCGAGAACCCTTGAAGTCCTTTCTCTTTCTCTGAAGAAGTTGGTAGCAAAGGAATTCACTCTTGAAGTAAGATATCCGAATCGTCCTTTATATGGACTTCTCTTTATTAAAGAACAAAAGGATTACAAATATCTTAACTCAGAATATAAAGAAAAATAAAGAAAAACCGGAGACTACGCAGAGTCTGATAATGGTTTTCTTTTTAGAAGAAATTAAAACGAGTAAGTCTTCACCCGAAGACATGGCAACTAAACACTTGCCTTTCCTCGATATTTATACATTTTTTGAGTGTGGTCCTGTGCGCTAGGGTCCAGGCTAGCGCACAAAACCACCATGCCTTCTTTAAGGTCACAGAATGGGGTTACATGTTCTAGCTTTGAAGAAACATGATGCATGCCCTTATTTGGGCTTAACAGAGAGACACAATGGACAGGAGATTGTGGTATAGAGCTGTAACTTTGAAGCTGTGTGTGGAAAACAGGATGTATGCTTTTACTTGGTCCGTTTCAGTTTTATCTAATTCATCTACGTGTTTAGTAAAGGCAGAGGGTCTGGGTTATTTATTACACGAGCGGCTCTTTTTATTTCTTCTGTGTACCTTTGCCCATATCTCTGATTTAGTTGCCTAATGCCCTCGGCTCTCCTGTATTTAGCACGATCCTTCAATCTCTCAGCTTCAGCTCTCATTTGATTCAAAACACCTAATATGCTATCACATTCTTTCTCTAAATGTTCATGTTTTAATATCAGCTTTTCAGTTCTTTTCACATCCAGCGTGTCGAGTTGTAATTCTCGCAGGTCTTGCTGGAGGAGCAGAACATCAAGAACAGCTTTCTTAGCGGCCCCCGAACCAGAAGATTTTCCAATCCGTCTTCGTTGCTGGGTACCTGGGGAATGGCTTGAGCCCTTTCTTTTTCTTGGCCCTGGGCTGTCAAGGTTGAGGTTCTTTCCATAGTTTAATCATAACACAGTTTAATCATAATCACATTTCATAATACATCAGCTTGTATTTTACACTTAAGCAAGAAACAACGGTAGGGCTGAGGCTACATAATACTGAGATCTAAATCTCCTACAACAAAACTCATGGAAAGAATAATAGTAAATAGGTTAATGTATTATTTTGAAAATAGAGGGCTTTTTTCTCCACACCAAAGTGGTTTTCGGAGTGGTTGCTGTACAATGGATGCAGTGTTTTGCCTAGAATCAGACACAAGAAAGGCTCAGATCTGTAAAGAAACTGTCATAGCTGTGATTTTCGATATAGAAAAACATGATATGCTGTGGATATATGGTCTTTTAATAAAAATGAAATCCTTGAGTATCGGAGGTAGTTTATAATTAGGTATTGGACTTTTTATTCAATCAAACAATTCAAGTTAGGGTGGGAACATCTTACTCTAGAACATATCAAATTGAAAATGAAACGCCACAGGGAAGTGTATGTAGTCCACTCTTATTTAACTTCATGATAAATGATATCTTTAGTCGGGTAGAATCTAGTATGGGGAAATCATTGCATGCGGTTGATGGAGCATTGTGGAAGTACAGATAGCAATAAACCAAGTTGAAAAGTGGGCTATGAGATGGGGATTCCGGTTATCTATAGCGAAGACCCAAGTTATATGCTTCTCAAAGAAAAAGAAATATATTCCAGCTGGTTTAACACTATATGGTCATACACTTGAGCAAGTGTCAGTAATTAAGTTCTTGGGAGTATGGCTGGACACAAAAGTAACATTTGGTATCAATATAGAAAAATTGGTGGCAAAATGCAAGAAAGCCCTGAATGTCATGAGATCCTTGGCAGGATGGGGTGCAAGCCGCAACTGACTCAGAAACCTCTGTCGTGCCATTGTTAGATCTGCAATAGATTATGGTTGCATGGCTTACGGTACAGCGTGCAAGACACTTTTAATGAAAATGGAGGTAATGCAGAATAGTCAATAGCAGCTTTGCAAGTGGAGATGGGTGAGATGCTGCTAAAACTGAGACGACAACAGCTATCCATGGTATATTGGGTATCATTAAAGGGGCATAAGGATGGACATCCAGCCAAGTCTGTGTTCAATGAATGCTGGGAACATACTCGGGATAACAGCCAAAGTCTTGGATGGACAGGGGCTAGATTAGCCCAGTCAATGGAACTGCACCACAGTAACTATAGCAAAACTGTGCCATTGCCCACAATTCCACCTTGGGTTTTTCCAATGCCTTGTATAGACATTAATTTACTCTAAGAAATTAAGAAAAATTAGATATTATCAGAACAATACATGGTAAAGCAATACATGTAAAATAAGTAAAGTCACATGATGTAGATATCCATCAAATCATGATGATCAAATCATCCTAATAGATGACTGATCAGCGTTATACTTACTTGAATTATCAATGTGTTAATACATTAAAATGGAACAACAACGAAAAATAAACACTCTTTTAACTCTCTTTTTTAAACATTTGACTATTTAACTTGTTACATAGGAGTGGAGGGTAATGAGATGGCAGATAAACTTGCAAAGAACTCACTTAAATGCTGTAATGTAGAGATTACCATCAATACCAGTAAAACTGAAGCCAATACTTGTTTTCATAAATCGATAAATAACATATGGCAAAATCTATGAGAAGGAAAGGAAAAGGTGAGACATCTGCTTAAAATTCAGAAAAAATTGGGAACAGGAGTTTTGACTTCTGTATTTCGAAGAAAGCATGAGTCAATAATTACCAGACTTCGTATAGGACACACAGGGTTGAATGCCAATTTACATAAAATCGGTAAGCATCCCACAGGAATATGCAGTAAGTGCAATGAACAAGAAACAGTTGAACACTAATGCAGGCAAACTTGCAGGTAATGGAAAATAATATTATGTCTCAAAAATCTGCTGGCAAAAAAGCATGGGAGAATACGAATGAAAAATGCAGTTTTAGGCTTTTTAAAAGCAACAGGAAATGAGGCAAGAATATAATTTTTCCCCCTCTATAATTTATATATTAATTTATTATTTAGAGTAATAATATAATATCCCATCGATGCTCCACACTCCAGTTCAGTTGGTGGTGGTAATACACCAAAAGCTGCTCTGCCAATCGCCAATAAACACAAAAGAGGAAGAAAAAACAGCCACAAAAGAAGCCAAAGAAGAAGATGCAAGCAAATAGCAAGATGAATGTTGAGCTGCTGGTGACCTTGGTCTCTGAACGCTGAGAGCTTTACGATAAATGCCACAGCGATTACAAGAATGTTGATAAGAGTTGTTGTGGTAGGGAATATTATATATAATTGCATGCAACTTTAATGAATGAGTAGCAGATGAAAACTTCACGACTCATTTATGATGTTTTGGCTATTTTTGATTATACTGAAATGCAAGCATATATTCTAAGTGATCTTACACTAGACTACACTTTCTACACTAAATATCATTGTTTGTTTCTTTGTCTGTTCCCTGCAAATATGCAAATGATAATCTGCGGCTTGATAGTCCATTGTATTTATTTTGGACCTGGCATTTTGCACCTGGCATACCTGGGACAGCAAATTTACACTGTTGTGTAAGCTGTACACTCACTACTTTACATTGTAGCAAAGTGTCATTTTAAGTGTTGTCACATTAAAAGATGTAATCAAATATTTACAAAAATGTGAGGGGTGTACTCACTTTTGTGAGATACTGTATATATATATATATATATATATATATATATATATATATATATATATATATATTAAATATATTAAATATATATATATATATATATATATATTATATATATATATATTATATATATATATATATATATATATATAAAATTATTCTTGACCTCTTATTCAAATAGCTAAGTACCCCATTATTGAGTGGTTATGTTATCATATTGACCACAAAAAAAGACTATTCATAGTCAGCACTTCATCAATTTGCAGGAATAGTTTTTGGGCACAACAATAGATGCCTTATACCCACCCCCTCCCGCAAAAAAATCTGGGTCTTCCCATAAGTATGTGAATGCTATTGCTGTGACTTTGACTTAATTAAAATAATTACTTATTCAAAAAGAGCGTGTCTAAAGTGTCCGTAGTGTATGAATGGGTGTGTGAGTGTGTATGTGATTGTGCCCTGCAATGGACTGGCACCCTGTCCAGGGTGTACCCCGCCTTGTGCCCCATGCTCCCTGGGATTGGCTCCAGGTTCCCCCGTGACCCTGAAGAAGGAGTAAGCGGTAGAAGATGGATGGATGGATATTCAAAAAGAGTATATTGTATAAAATTAAAACTTTAAGGATTTAGCTTTAAAGAAGTATTTGTTGCAGTGGCCAAATCACCAAATACCCTACATTTCGCTAGAAGATGTAGAATTTGAATTTGCCTAGACTTGTTTTGCTGCCAGAGCTGGAGTACCACAAGGAGCGGGAGAAACGGGAGAACCGCGTGCTTGCAATTTCACTTAAGGCTATTGGTGAGTAACTATTTTTGCTTTGTTTTAATCGCAGCAGCTATCAACTGTATCTGCACACAGTGCAAGAAATCATCGGACCACGACACTAAAACTGAAATTACAGCTTGCCCTAAGTTAATTCAGCGATTCTAATGTTAATAGACTTTTAGCTAGCCAGTGTCTTCAAAATAGACTTTTTTATGTTTTGTTTTACAGTGGCAACTGAATGACGTTAATTGACACTGAACGTGTTTAGCGTCGTCCGAATTTAAAGTTTGCACTGGATTGATTAAGACTTAGCTCGGCAAACAGCTGTGTTTGTTGTGGGCCATTTGACATTCATAGCTAAACCTGTAAGAAATGTAGGTCACTAAATATATTTTGTTTAAATCGATGCATGTTGATGGCATAGAGTTGTTTTTGTGTGAGATTAAAAGTTAATTGTGCCACAGCTAAAGAACATTCTGTGTCCAAGTCTGTAAACATGGGCTGCAAAAGCCATGTTGTAGAAATGCCATAGGAAAAGGCATAGTTAAATAATAAGCTAGTTAATTTAATCAATTTGTATCTGCTGTGTTGATGCTTATGTTTGCACAATTAAACCTGGGCCAGCTTATCCAATGGGCATTATGTGCACGGACCCAGAGGCCCAAGTGAGGGGAAGAAAAAAAATTGTGTTTTCATTTCTTTTCTTTCTTTTTTTTTTTACATTGCCTAAAACAGAGGGCAATGTCTGGTTGGGCCACATGAGATTTAAAAAAGACGTGCACCAGTTAACGTCTACAGTGGCATAGGCCACCGCGGTCAGGCCAGCCTCCACTTTGAAAAGCACGGTCAATCTAGCCGCCGTGTTATTTCATGGTTTGCACATATACTGGCCATTACGGTAATTATGTCTGAGAACTGATCCGCAAACAAGTGATCTGGCGAACGCGGTTTCACATTCATATATTCAGTCAGTCTGTCTGTCAAATTTATCTATCTATCTATCTATCTATCGTTCTATCTATCGTTCTATCTATCTATCTATCGTTCTATCTCTTAATCTATATATCGTTCTATCTATCGTTCTATTGTTCTATCTATCTATCTATCTGTCTATCTGTCTGTCTATCTATCTGTCTATCTATCTATCGTTCTATCTATCGTTCTATTGTTCTATCTATCTATCTATCTATCTATCTATCTATCTATTGTTATATCTATCTGTCTATCGTTATATCTATCTATCGTTCTACCTGTTTATGAAGTTTTGTCTATGAATTCAGATTGATATTCACATTTATACTAAAAGGAAACTCCAAATTACTTCTTTCCACAGACTAGTTTAATTTCATCTCAGAATAATATTACACTTTCTTGTTTATTGTACTGGATATGGTATTGTGTCTTTTATACACATGAACCTGTTTAAGCATATATACACAAAATGATAGATACACAACATGTTAGTTGTGTATATTTTCATATGCATATTATTGTTCTATACTTGAGATTGTCAACTGATATTGTTAAATAAAATAAAAATAAATAAATAAATAAAAGATGAATAAAGAGCCCTTAAAAACTTGTATATGTGTTGTTTTCTGTGTCCCTGTAATAAAAAATAGTTTTTGTCCTTTCAGTTTTCAGTACTATCATTTTGAAGTGAGATTGGTCAATGGAATCGAGGAGTTTTTGGAATCAATTCTTTTTATGGTTGTCTAAATGTATGGACAAAACAGCATATATGTTTTGGAGGGCTTTTATTTTGTAATTCAACATCAGATAGTCCTGAAATGGTGTGAGTGTTAATGACTACGTTTACATGGACAGCAATAATCTAATTATTGACCTTATTCTGAATAAGACAATATTGTGATTAAGCAACATGAGTTGCTTTTAGAATACTCCTTTCATGTACCCGTTTTACATGTTATAGAACATAGAATGATTAACAGCACATGTCATTACATCACCGCGACATGCCGTCCGACATCCCTCCAGGATTTCACGTATCGACATACAGTTGGTCTTCGTTATGGAACCGTATACAGTTCTGGGTGTTTCATTTTTAATTTTACGAAAGCTTCAAGTGCAGTTAATTATTTGTCATGCTATACATGCAAATAGATGACTGCTTGAAGCCGTGGGCTGCGTTTTAAATCACGTACTTACCGTCTATATACAGATAGACGCTCAGATACATGCATCATTAAAACTACATATTTACTCGTGGTTAGATGAGACTAAAATCAAACTGATTGACCATGCAGACCATTGGGAGGTTTGGAGAAAAAAAGGAGACTGCGAACAAGAAAAATAAACACCTAATACCCATTTTATAAAATGTAGTGGTGGATCTTTGGTGAACACAATATTTTTTGCAATGGCCATCACAGTCCCCAGTTTTAATCCTTTTAAAAAATTAAAGAGAGTAGGCCATTTGTGAAAAGTTGTTTAATGAATATAAAAGTTCTCATAATGTTCTGCATGGAGGAAAGACCTGCATAGTCTTCCATGATGGCATACTGCTGGCAGTTGGAGCATTTCAGGTTTATTTAGCTTTATTTATCTGGAAACAATAATGCAACTGAGTGCTGTTTACCTTTAGAAAAGGCAAACTGGGATCTTTCTATGAAGCTTTCTCTCGGCAGCAAAAATACTTTGAACTGTCTTTCATGTTTTTTAATGCTATGTGCTATACTAATCATTAAAAAAAAGTCAGTTCTATAAGAAGTGTTAGCTTTGAACTTGATAATTACAGAAAAGGAGAGTCAAGTAGAGTTAAGTAAAGAAAAGCTGTGGCAGTTCCAGATGTTTCAGGCTCCTCCTATTTGGCTTTTCAAAACATTCCAGATGAAGTGAACACTCAGTGTAAGGACTTTCTCCCTCTCCTTGCACTTATACCACACACACTCACAGGCAGTGGACTAGAACTTTCCCTTCTTGGATCATGATGAGAGTCCTTCATTTCCTTGTTGTTTTATTTGGTGGACTGGCTACAGCACAGCAACAGGCCTTAATGGACTACTTAGAAAGGAGACTGCTTGCGATTGAGGTAAGGCTGAAGTTGCCTGTGCTCCCAGCCATACCAGCACACCCAGAACTCCTTTTTAACTGGAATCAAATGCACATTCAGAGTCATTTCCATTTAGATGGGCATGCATGAGTCTTTGTGACTGCAAACTGAACTTTTGACCACCTCTTTTTATTATTTCACTTATTAAGAGTGTCTTGCAGCGATAACACAAGTATACTTTCCCTGACTGTTGCTCCTCGCAATTAATGGACATTATATTATTGCTCTTTCTTTGCATCTACCTGATTTCATATTCCTCCTCTTCCTTTCTCTGCTCTTCCCCAAGTTACCATGTCTTTCCATTCTGACTCACAATTTCCTTCTGTCTCTTGGATGTTCTAAAATAGGTTGTCTTTATACTCACCCCCTTTTTACAGCGGTGCTTGAAAGTTTGTGAACCCTTTAGAATTTTCTATATATCTGCATAAATATGACCTAAAACATCATCAGATTTTCACACGAGTCCTAAAAGGAGATACAGAGAACCCGATTATACTAATGAGACAAAAATATTATACTTGGTCATTTATTTTTTGAAGAAAATGAACCAAAATTACATATCTGTGAGTGGCAATAGTATATGAGCCTTTGTTTTCAGTATCTGGTGTGACCCCCTTGTGCCACAATAACTGCAGCTAAATGTTTCCAGTAACTGTTGATAAGTCCTGTATATTGGCTTGGAGGAATTTTAGCCAGTTCCTCAGTACAGAACAACTTCAACTCTGGGATGTTGGTGCATTTACTCACATGAACTGCTTGCTTTGGGTCCTTCCACAACATTTCTATTGGATACAGGTCAGGACTTTGACTTGGCCATTCTTTGATAGAACGACTTATGTACATGTCTTGCTGCGTGACCCACTTTCTCTTGAGATTCAGTTCATGGACAGATGTCCTGACATTTTTGTTTATAATTCACTGGTATAAATCAGAATTCATTGTTCCATCAGTGATGGTAAGCCATCTTGGCCCTGATGCAGCAAAACAGTCCCAAAGCATGATACTACCACCATCATGTTTCACAGATGGGATAATGTTCTTATGCTGGAATGCAGTATTTTCCTTTCTCCAAACATAACGCTTCTCATTTAAACCAAAAATTCTATTTTGGTCTCATCCATCCACAAAACATTTTTCCAATAGCCTTCTGGCTCGTCCACGTGATTGTTAGCAAACTGCAAATGAGCAGGAATGTTCTTTTTGGAGAACAGTGGCTTTCTCCTAGCAACCCTGTCATGCACACCATTGTTGTTCAGTGTTCTCCTGATGGTAGACTCATGAATATTAACATTAGCCAATGTGAGAGTGGCCTTAGCTGCTTAGAAGTTACCATAGGGTCCTTGTGACATTGTGGACTATTTACACGTCTTGCTGTTGGAGTGATCTTTGTTAGTCGATCACTCCTGGGGAGGGTAACAATGGTCTGTGATTTCCTCTATTTCTACACACGTCTGTCTGACTATGGATTGGTGGAGTCCAAATGCTATAGAGATGATTTTGTAACCTTTTCCAGCCTGATGAGCTTCAACAACTCTTTTTCTGAGGTCCTCAGAAATCTCCTTTGTTTGTACCAAGATACACTTCCACAAACGTGTTGTGAAAATCAGACTTTGATAGATCCCTATTATCTAAATAACACAGGGTGCTCACTCACACTTGGTTGTCATTGATTGAAAACACCCAACTCTAATTTCACCTTCAAATAAACTGCTAATCCTAGAAATTCACATACTTGGTTCATACTTTTGCCACTCACAGATATGTAATATGCAATCCTTTTCCTTAATGAATAAATGACCAAGTATAATATATTTGTCTCATTCTTTAAATTGGGTTCTCTTCATCTACTTTTAGGATTTGTGTGAAAATCTGATAATATTTAGTGCATATTTATGCAGATATATAGAAATTTCTAAAGGGTTCACAAACTTTCAAACACCACTGTTTGCTCACTCTGCATTTATGCTCCAGAAATTCCCCTAGTGACTCACAGATTAAATAAATAGCTTGTTTAGCAAAAGGATATGATGAGGTGAAAAAAGCTAATCTTAAAGGTATGAAGCAGTATGAGTATCTACAGATGTTATGAGAATATCTGCAGACGCTATAAGCATAATGTACAAAATCAATAAGCAAATATAAAAGTCCACATTCTGCTCTAAGTACTGAATACTATCTATTACTATAGCAGAAGCTGTATCATGGCTTGTTCTCAAAAGGCAGTTGATTTTGATTATTTGAGCTTGCTTATAAAGCAGGTAAAATATCTCTAAGCTAAGTTAAAATTTGTGACTCCTCACCTTTTTTTTACTGCAAGGATCGTATCTCCTTGTGGCATGAGCAGACAAGCCGCTACACTTCAGAGCTGCGGGAGCTCAAGCAGCAGATTGTGGCTCAGCTTGAGGGCCTAGACAAAAACAAGGAGGCACTGCGTAGTGAACTGGATGCGGTGGGTGTCCGTGTTGACCGGGTGGAACGTGAGATGGATTATCTTGAGACACAGAACGGAGCACAACCCTGCGTAGATGTGGATGACAAGCTGGTGGAGCAGCAGGTGACTGTGGCCAGGGAGAAGAACAAGTCCAAATATGCCAAGCTTACAGGTATAGCTCCCATGTTCCATGAAAACATTTATTTTAATTACACTTGGGCATACAGCTGAAAAACTAGGAGTATGCTATACAAAATACAAAATGGACTGTAGTAGCTTGGAAGAATTGTGTTGGTTAGAGGAAAATTGATATGGGGTGGGCGATATGGCCTTCTAATAAAATCATGTTTTCTCAAATGATATTGTGATAGATATTTGCTAATGATATAAACAGGCTCTCAAAATAGTTAAGTTCATTTGAAAACAGTTTATTAGGGCCCAACCAATAATGGTACGAAGCCCTATTGGATCTGCTCCATTTATTATTAGGGCCCAAGCACTGATGGTGCGAGGCCCTATTGGATCTGCTCCACTTATTAGGGCCTGCACCGGAGGTGGTAAAGCCCTATTGTTTTTGGAATGTTTTTTTCACAATTATTAGGGCCCGAACACCAATGGTGTGAGGCCCTATTGGATCTGCTCTGTTCATTCTTCTTCTTCTTCTTCTTCTTCTTCTTCTTTTACCATTTTTGAAGGCCTAAATATACCAAAATATACTCATGAAACTTTGCACACATGTCAGAACTGGTCAAAATTTGCATTTGATAAGAGTTCCAGAAGTGAGTGTGGCAAAATGGCATGATAGCGCCACCTACCAATTTCAACAATGTGGGCCTCCCGCTACATTTCACCTACATGTACAAAATTGGGTACACATGTGTAACATACCAATACATACAAAAAAGTCTCTTGAACCCATGCCCTAAACTCAACAGGACATTTGCCATGAAGCAGGAAGTTGTTATAAATCAAAAATGTCCAATCTTCTCCAAACTATACATGTTTGATGAAAGTCCCAGCCTAAAGACATCTACATGCCAAAATTCTGTTATAGTCCAAGCACGACCTACTGGCAACAGCCATTTCCAGGCCAACAGCCATTTCCAGGCCTTGTATTTTAACAAACTCCTCCTAGAGATTTAATCAGATCAACATCATATTTGGTGAGTCTAACGCATTAGCGATGTTAAATTGTGAAGCTTTTGAGTTTTCGTTGAAGGGTGTATCTGTGGCAGCCTGACAAATGTCAATATGAAACAAATTATATTTTTGAGGGTAAACATGCTCGAAAACGCATGAAACTTTGCACACACCTCAAAAGTGTCTGCCTTTTACAGCTGATACAGGTTTTAGAATTAAGAGTGGAAAAATGGCTCAATAGCGTAATCTACAAAATTTCAACGAAGCAGCCCTCGCACTGTGTTTCACCTACATATAAAAAAACGATATGTATATGTAACATGTTAGTCTCTTAGAGCCTTATCCTTAACCCAACAGGAAGTCAACCATTTTGATATTTCTCTGCAATTCTTGCTCAGATTTTGCCATTTCCAGGCCTTGTACTTTAACGAACTCCTCCTAGAGATTTCAACCGATCAACATAATATTCAGTCAGTCTAATCTAAAGGCCTTGTGGATGCTAAATTACAAAGCTTTTGAGTTTTCTCTGCATGGCCATGGCAGTCTGACAAAGTTCGATGTTTTGCCATGAAACAGGAAGTTGTTTTAACTCATACATACAATGTTCAAGCTCTACCAAACTTCACATGTTTGATAGGAATCCTGACCTGAATACTTTCCAATATTCACTTACAGTCATAGCGCCACCTACTGCTAACAGGAAATTACATGTTTTACATCGTGATACACTCCTAACAACATATAAGTGCTAAAAAGTATGGAATGGCGTTCCCCTGGCAGAGCATCCCCAACGTGCACCAGGGTGTGAGGGCTCGTTCATCGCTGCTTGCAACGTTAATGATTACTATTATTTTTATGGCCTGAGCACCAGAGTTGCTAAAGCCCTAATGTTTTTACAATGTAGTTTCACAATTATTATTATTATATTATTAGGGCCCAAGCAGCGACACACTAAAACATATGACAAATTTTACATATTGTAAATATTAAAACCCTATTGTAATTGTAAGGATTATTATTATTATTATTATTATTATTATTATTATTATTATTAGGGGTTCAAGCATGAACGGCTGAAACCCTACTGTAATTGTAAGGATCTTTATAATTTTATTTATTTATTTATTTATTATTATTATTCTGCCCTAAAACTGATCTTGAAGACCAAACCGTATGGCATAGAGAGCTGAAACTTTGAGGGAAGGTAGTACCACACAGTACTACAGTGTCACAAAGGTTCGGCCCGATCAGCCAGATGGTGGCGCAATAGTGAGCATGTTTAGAAAAATGGCCATAACTTTTGAAACTTTTGTCATTCAACTGTCTTATATCTATGGGATTTTTGGGACCAGACAAACAAAATGTATATCTCCAATTTCATTTCCGCCTATAAAAAGCTTCTGCCATCTTGGATTCTTTGTAAAACCTACTTTCGCAACTAGTCCTAGGTTTTTTTTCTGATCGAGACTAAACCAGTGCCAAATGATTCTACAAGACCCATTATCAAAAATTATCAAAAAAGTTTGAACTTTCAACTTGAGGTAGCTACTGTATGCAAAAACAGGAAGTAGGTGTTGCCACATTAACGTAAATGGCTATAACTCTTGAACGAAATGAGATATCTTCACCAAATTTGGCATGCTTATGTGTGAGGACAATCTATGGTCGGCCAGAAAAGTTGCCACAGTTTTGCCACATGGTGGCACTATAATACCATTATATTACCACAATACCATATTTTTAAATTGGCTGTAACTATAGAACTGTTAATCCGATTCACTTTAAAATTTGCATACAGTGTCTTTCCCTCAGTTGCCATCAATGTCTATGAGCACATTCACGTATGTTGAAAAACATGGCCGCCATTGGCCAATCAAATTTCAGTAGCTATTAAACAAGGTTACCAATGGCCGATCAGAACGAAACTTGGTGGACCTATTTGACTCTTGGTCTAAGAGGTTTCTCCAAAGTGTTTTAAAAATTGGCTACTAGATGGTGCTATCACAATGTTTGTTGGTGTTAACATTTGTATATAATGTAGTGTTTTAAACAAACAGAACTACAATATATCAAATTATAAGTCTTCGAATTCTAAACATATTTGCCTCAAGAATCATTGGTGTCTGTCAAACCGTTCAGTAAATATTTCAGATAATGTTAAAAACCTACTTTTGCGAACTAGTCATAGGTTTTTCGTTCAAGTGAAATAAAACTATTGCAGGACAATACTTTGGACTTCTTGGATCAATAGTTGAACTTTTGATTCAACTTTTTTGATTGAAATGTTGAACTTTTGATTTACCCTTGCAAGGGCACATCAAAAGATTTGAAGTGGGCATGGCCACTTTTACTTAAATGGCTATAAAGGAATTATATATTTTCACTAAACATGGGGTACATATATATATATATATATATATATATATATATATATATATATATATATATATATATATATATATATATATATATATATATATACAGTATCTCACAAAAGTGAGTACACCCCTCACACTTTTGTAAATATTTGATTATATCTTTTCATGTAACAACACTGAAGAAATGACACTTTGCTACAATGTAAAGTAGTGAGTGTACAGCTTGTGTAACAGTGTAAATTTGCTGTCCCCTCAAAATAACTCAACACACAGCCATTAATGTCTAAACCACTGGCAACAAAAGTGAGTACACCCCTAAGTGAAAATGTCCAAATTGGGCCCAAAGTGTCAATATTTTGTGTAGCTACCATTATTTTCCAGCACTGCCTTAACCCTCTTGGGCATGGAATTCACCAGAGCTTCACATTTTGCCACTGGAGTCCTCTTCCACTCCATGACGACATCATGGAGCTGGTGGATTTTAGAGACCTTGTGCTCCTCCACCTTCCATTTGAGGATGCCCCACAGATGCTCAATAAGATTTAGTCCATCACCTTCACCCTCAGCTTCTTTAGCAAGGCAGTGGTCGTCTTGGAGGTGTGTTTGGGGTCGTTATCATGCTGGAATACTGCATACGGATCATGCTCTGCTTCAGTATGTCACAGTACATGTTGGCATTCATGGTTCCCTCAATGAACTGTAGCTCCCCATTGCCGGCAGCACTCATGCAGCCCCAGACCATGACACTGCCACCACCATGCTTGACTGTAGGCAAGACACATTTGTCTTTGTACTCCTCACCTGGTTGCCGCCACACACGCTTGACACCATCGGAACCAAATAAGTTTATCTTGCTCTCATCAGACCACAGGACATGGTTCCAGTAATCCATGTCCTTAGTCTGCTTGTCTTCAGCAAACTGTTTGTGGGCTTTCTTGTGCATCGTCTTTAGAAGAGGCTTCCTTCTGGGACGACAGCCATGCAGACCAATTTGATGCAGTGTGCGGCATATGGTCTGAGCACTGACAGGCTGACCCCCCACCCCCTCAACCTCTGCAGCAATGCTGGAGGCACTAATACGTTTATTTCCCAAAAGACAACCTCTGGATATGACGCTGAGCATGTGCACTCAACTTCTTTGGTCGACCATGGCGAGACCTGTTCTGAGTGGAACCTGTCCTGTTAAACCGCTGTATGGTCTTGGCCATCGTGCTGCAGCTCAGTGTCAGGGTCTTGGCAATCTTCTTATAGCCTAGGCCATCTTTATGTAGAGCAACAATTCTTTTTTTCAGATCCTCAGAGAGTTCTTTGCCATGAGGTGCCATGGTGAACTTCAAGTGACCAGTATGAGGGAGTGTGAGAGCGATGACACCAAATTTAACACACCTGCTCCCCATTCACACCTGAGACCTTATAACACTAGCAAGTCACATGATACCGGGGAGGGAAAATGGCCAATTGGGCTCAATTTGGACATTTTCACTTAGGGGTGTACTCACTTTTGTTGCCAGCGGTTTAGACATTAATGGCTGTGTGTTGAGTTATTTTGAGGGGACAGCAAATTTACACTGTTACACAAGCTGTACACTCACTACTTTACATTGTAGCAAAGTGTCATTTCTTCAGTGTTGTCACATGAAAAGTTATAATCAAATATTTACAAAAATGTGAGGGGTGTACTCACTTTTGTGAGATACTATATATATATATATATATATATATATATATATATATATATATATATATATATAGTCTCAATTTGAAGATAGATGCAAAAATATTTGAGTGTGACCAGTTGGTGGCGCTATAGTAGAACAAAACATGAAATTTGCAGTAAATGTGGAACCACTGGTCCAATAGGCTTGATAAATAAATCTTGCAAGAATTGTCCTTGTCCAAGGTCTTATTAGGGGACAAGCCAAGAATGGGCAATGGCCCCTATTGTTTTCGCTAGTTTTCCTATTATTATTATTCTGCCGCCATGGAAATCTAGGGCAGCACATAAAACCGTATGGTAAAACATTGTGAAATTTTGCACACAGGACACTCTGACTTGTTATCACAGCCAGTTTGAAGTATCTATCTCAAAAGCTCTAGCGCCACCAACAGGACAAAATGTCACTCAAGTTTATGCTAATAACTATTGAACTGTAAGGGCAAGAAACAAAGTTCCTTTTGTCTCTGATTCCTTGGCTCATTCCGAGTCGATTGCATACTTCAATTTCCACTATTTTGAATTTTCTGAAAAACCTAATTTTTGAACTCCTCCTAGACCATTAGTCCGATTTTCACCAAAATAGAATGGCATGATCTTCAGACAATGCTAACAAAAGTTTATGTAATTCAATTTGATTAGTCCAACTGTTTTTGAATAATGCACAAATGAATTAGATGACAAGCACACCAAAATGGACATGTGGGTATCTTTGTAACACTTTAGCGTATTCATACCAAACTTATTGATTGTCATAGCCATCATGACTTGGAAGTGCCACCTCAGTTTCACAACAGTACCACCTAGTGGTCACGAGATATGAAAAAAGCACATTTTTGCTTATAACCTCTGATTGCTTTTTGTCGTAAAATCTTGAATCTGGTCTCATTAGATTCTCTGCGGCATACTGAGTTGAATGATTTGACATTTTCTTAGGTCAGCCATTTTGTGTCTGCAATTTTGAATTAGACTTGGATTAATTAGTTCGAATTAAACTGCTGTATTTTATGAACACCTTGGTGTATCATTACAAAAATTGGTATGTCATCTGCACCATACCCTGAATGTACTCACAAAGTTTCAGTACAACCCCACCTTGTGGTCAAAAATTATAATGTAATATCAATAAATGCTAATAGCTTTTGATTACTTTTGCCTATAGCCATGCTACTGGTCTTGACAGAATCCTTGGGTAATGCCAACAACAGTCTTACAAATTATGTTATCTACAGGCGAAATTACTGTCCGCCACTTTGAAATTTCTAAAAAAAAAAAAAACCCTTCTTTTTCTAACTCCTTCTATACCCTTTGTCCGATTGTCACCAACATCGAATGAGATCATCGTCAGACTATTCCAACCAAAACTTAACTTGGAAATCAAGTTGATTGGTCAAACTGTTCTCGAATATCTCACAACTGAATTATATGACAAGCATGCCAAAATGGGCGGAAGGCTATATCTCTGCAATTCTTGGGAGTATTGAGACAAAACATGGTAGTTGTCATCAACATTATGACCTGAGGGTACTTGTACAGTTTTGGTCCACCTACTGGTCCTACTTTTTCAAACTCTTCCTAGACCATACATCTGATTTTCACCACATTTGGCTTAGATCATCATTACACCATGCTGGCAAAAATTTAAGGAATTCATGATGATAAATCAATCAGTTCTCATTTAACACTTTTTTTTTAAACACAAATTTGACTGTGAGCATAGCCATCATGTTATGAGCCAACCAGATTAGTTTCGCCACAGTGTCACCTAGTGGTGCTGAATACTGGAAAATTGCTATTTTTGCTCATGACTCCTCTATAGTTTGGATTTTTTGGGACATACAGAATACAATGATGTAAAAATTTTCTGGGGTTGACAATTTTGGGTGTTTACCATTGTGAATTTGTAAAATGCATCATTTTACAAAAGTACTGGCTTATCGTTATGAAAATGGTCATTAGCATCATGTCCTGAAGGTACCCGAGAACTTTGGGGCCGGTGCAACCTAGTAGTCAAAACATATGACAAAATTCACAAATATGGTTTGAGTCATGTCAAACACCTACTTTTTCAAACTCCTCCTAAACCTCCTAGACAGAATTTTCAACAAATTCACTAACAGTCATTGTGTGATGATTCAACAAATTTTATGGTGAGCTAATTCACCAGCCACTCATTATTAACCCTTTTGAGACAACAATTTGATGGGGTAGTGGTTAGAAATATCCAAAAAACAAACAAAGAAAAACATACTGGGGGATCGTGTGATCAAAGGACCATGCTCTGAAGGTACCCTAAGAGTTTGGTGACAACCCTACCCACTGTATGTGGGGCGGCTGTGGCTCAGGTGGTAGAGCGGGTTTTGTTATTATTGTTATTATTTTTACTACACCTATCAGCATCAAATTGAAATCTGCACATTATTTGCAGACTATGTCTGAAAAAAATAAGCAAACAGATTTTTGCTATTCAAAAATGTTTTACAGTACTTCACAAACACATTTGAATGTGGGAAAACCAAAGAGGAAGTAAGGTTGTTGGATTTGCTTAGTAAAAATAAAATTACTTTGTGATCTTAGGACCTTGCCCTAATGGTTCTTGTTAATTTTTTATACTCCCTAGCTATAAACAATTACTATGTGTATAGTTGCATTAAATATTTCACCATTTAATATGTCAAATATAACAATCTACAATGACTTACATAGATTTTGTGCTATAAGTGCTCAGACATATAGTGTCGCAAATATTCAGTGCCTATGTTAATACTATAGTAAATATACTGTCAGTGGATGTTTTCACCTACAATTATGAACATATCACGAACATGTAGACATATTTAGACATGTGTTGCACATATTTGGATATATTTGAACATTTAGACAAGTTAAGATACATACTGTACATATTTAGACAAATTAAATATGTCTGATTAATTTAAACATATTTAGACACGTATTGCACATTTTTAGATATTTAATAGTGTACTCATACAAAGCTATTAAAGTTTAATGTTGCTCATTGTTACACCTGTGAAACAATAATTGCATTATAAAAACTATATGTTTGCACAACTACAAGAGTAGTTGTGTTTGCACAACTACAACTACAATCTTCTACATCTTTTATGTAAACATGATCTATCAATGGGGCGCACGGTGGCTTAGTGGTTAGCACATTCGCCGCACGGTCGGGGGTTCGATTCCCACCATCTGCCCTATGTGTGTGGAGTTTGCATGTTCTCCCCGTGCTGTGGGGTTCCTCCGGGTACTCCGGTTTCCTCCCCCAGTCCAAAGACATGCATGGTAGGCTGATTGGCATGTCCAAAGTGTCCGTAGTATATGAATGGGTGTGTGAGTGTGTATGTGATTGTGCCCTGCGATGGATTGGCACCTTGTCCAGGGTGTACCCTGCCTTGTGCCTCATGCTCCCTGGGATAGGCTCCAGGTTTCCCCATGGCCCTGAAAAGGATAAAGCGGTATAGAAGATGAATGGATGGATGGATGGATGATCTATCAATGTACCTCTTTCAGTTGTTGGATTTTTCACATGTTGACTGTAACCATATTGTTCCATTAATTTCACAATGGTACACGAAGTCAAGATGTCTTCATTAAAATTCTCCTATGATGATTTTCTTTCCTGGATGCTTGTCTAGCTCTTCAATTACATGTAAGAGCTTCTCTGGAAATGAATGAATTGGGCCTGCACAAGCAGTGTGCAGCAGTCAAATTGACATGCAGAATTTCAAAGTATAAAAACTATAAGTTATAGAGTTTTGGAATAAAGATATTGGACTCAGTTTTCTTAGAACAATATATTCCAACTTCACCTCCTCTCTGGTGTTTGAATTCAGTAAAAAGTGGATTGTTCTTTTTATAACAGTGAGCTCTTGGGTTGTGTTTGAACACAAATCCTGGTATTTGTGGATCTTTGTCATCAAAAGTTAGCCATGTTTCCGCATTCATTAGAACTCTGGGCCAGAACATCTTCAAAGTGAGCTTTTTGACTTTGTGCATTATGAAGTGCAATTGTCAATGTTCCAGGAAATGTAGGGAAAGTGCACTTTTCCAAAGTGTATTTTGACACATCTTTCATAGCCAACTCAATTTTGTCATTACAAAATATAAGTCCTTAAAGTCCTCAATTTTTAATCCATCAATAGATCTGACATGGCTTAATGCAACATATGCTTGCCCTGCTGTGAAGATTTTCTTAAGTGATACAACAGCTTTATCTACTGTGAGTCCTTGCACTTTGTGAACTGTGCATGTTCATGCCAATCTCAGTGGAAACTGACGTCTTATGCCACTGTCATTTGTAACTTGGTCTTCTTGTTCTTCAATTTCTGTTGAATATTGGGAAAATCTCTGACGTGTTCTTGAACTCTGAACTTTACCAACATTTGGATTATCAAACTCCACATGTATAGCTGATGGGTAATTATCCTAATTTTTTAACCTTCATTTATTTGGACAACTGTACGAAAATCTGCATTGACAAGAACGTCAACAACATCATCTTTTACATAACCCTTGCTCCAATACCCACAGAAACACATTTAGATAAACATGAGTTGAACACTTTAGTGTGAAATCCAACATTACGATGCATTCTTCCAGTTTTTGTATTTCTTACATAATCTTGAGCATGTATACGTATACTGATGCATTCATGTAGTCTTTCAATGTTGTATTTGTAGGAAATATGTGAAGGTCATTACAATTCTCCCATATTTCACATTTTTTCAACATGACAATATCAGCAGTGGTAGGACATTTTTCTTATGTACTCTCAGACAGTTTAATATTTCTGCAAATATTGGATCTTGTTGTCTAACAACTCTAGTTAATTTAGCAAGTTCAAAGTTATTCTCCCCATTGGTTCACTCCTTTTCTATCAGCATAAAGAGCAGTTCCTTTCACAGGTGGTAACTGATCGAAATCACCCACTGCAACTATGCTCACTTTTCCAAAGAGAGAGTAATCACCAGTTTGTTTTATTTGTCAAATTGTAAATGTATTATGAATAGTTGCAGCACCAATATTATATGCGGCCACTCCTGTTGAAGCTGTCAAAAGCACCATAATGTCATCAGGACTCTCACACAGCTGAGATAATAGTCTGGAGGATTCATAGTATATTGCTTGGATTAAATGACTTTTTCCTGTGACTGCTCCACCAGTAACAAATAATCAAAATGGTTCAGGGTTTTGTCCATGTACTTTCTGTAGACTCCACTCCGGGATTTTATAGAACACTGCAGTTCCTCTTTTAACGACCTTATTAAATTCAATGCATCATCTCTAGGCATTGCCATATGTTTTGTTTCAATAGTACAAGTAGTTTGAGAGTTTCCTGTAAGATCTGGAATAAGCCCTTGATTGTCATCTTCATCAGGCAATACTTTATCCTTCATCAGTTCTATACATTCATGACATTGTCTTTCTGTTTCAGGACATATTAGACCCCAGGCCTCTTCTAAATCAATATCCTGCTCCAAAAGCTGTTTAGCTCGATCTATTGTATCACTTTCCTTTTTAAACTGCGCTCTGTTGCCATCAACAATTGATTTCCCTTTTTGCACTTCCTGACCACATTTTATGAGACCACTGTTGTAGAACTCCTCATGTGTCATAATTGCTAGGCTTCAGTTGACATTCATTCTAATGTGGTAAAAAAAAAAAAAAAATCTGCAGTAATGAATGTTAATATTTTTCTGGATCTTTTGTGGGCGAAAATCTCGGATACCTCACTACTGCAGGTTCAGTTTGTGTACTTTGTTTTACATAGTCACAGTTGTTATTGAGTTTATTTACTTTTTCTGCTGATTTTGATGTTTCTGCTGAAGAAATCTCTGATTTTGTCAGAATTCAGTACTCAAAAAAACTGGTCTGTTCTTGTACCTGTCAACAATACTTGTCATCCAAAAGCTGCTTTCATCATCTGACCTTTTCCAGTTTGTTTTGAAGCACATGCAAAGGCAAACTCATCTTTACAGGATTTTGTCGTATTGGAATAAATGATACTTTATGGGAACATTCCTTCAAATGCATTCCTGTTTAGCTGGAGACATAATTACATCTTTCAGAAAACAATGCCATCTTTCAGACTACACTTTTCAGACCAGTCAGTGTCATCAACATTTATTTGTTTCCCCTCTTGCTTAATAATGGTGTTTATCATTTAAGGCCATCTGAGATCAGCAGAATTAAAAGATTCAAAGAAAGTTGGTATGCTTTGTTGTCTAATCAGGGCAAACAGATCTTTTAGTGTAGATAACCAGTAGGGATGAGTTCCTCTCACTGCTCTTAAGAACTTATATCCATCATAATTCAATATTCTTTGCAGTGAAACAGAGTTTGTTAGCATATCTGGTGTTACCACTGATAAGACATTTTTTTCTCAGAACCTTTGAGCAACGCAACTGAGACATTACACAATTTGATCAACTATATTGTGCATACAAAATGAAGTCTGTGCTCTGTGCAAAAAGACCCTCTGCATTTAGTATTCATGCATACAGGTATCGTGACAATGTGATTTTTTTCATGAAATGTTGGGCCACCGGTAGGATAGAGAACAGGGAAGCACTTTGCCTCATGGTTTTATCTGATAACAACCTAACAGGTCTGTTACCTTCACCTGGTGCTACATTTACTACATCATGAAAATGTTGATCAATTATTGATGAAGATCAACAGGTTGTAGTGACATGTCTGAAAAAAGACCACTTTTCTCTTTAATAAATGATGTGTCTTCATCTGGGTGATCTTCAGTTCCTTCCTCATCTTCACTCTTATCTGCTTCATCATGTTCCTCCATTTCATAATCAGCAACATCATTCTCTACATCATCAGTTGCATTCAATGAGTTTACCCACTGCTCATTGAACTGCACATCATTATATCACTTATTGTGTCTCACCAAATAAGACAGTGTATTTCTGACACGATCAGTATGGACATATTTATATTCATAATGGCCTTTATATGTTAATGTCCATTTCAGTTTTATTCTTATCATGTGGTCATCACATTCATTACATGGAAGAATATTTCAGACAACTGTGGTATTAATAGGAGCACACACTATAGGTCCATGGCAGCCTTTATGTTTATCATGGGGAAGACAAAGCAACTTCATGAAAGGAATATTATGGGCAATAAGATGTTGTTCCAGTGAGTTCAGGCATTTTAGTTCTTTTGGAATGTCCTCCAAATGCATATTGTTGGCAATACTCTCTTCAGGTCATTTTCCACCAAGCATTTTTCGATGGCATGTATAGCAAATCCACAATTTACAAGCTGGATTACCAGATACATGGCAACTATCCTCACATTCAGTGTTACATACATGTAAATACTTTAGTGTGATGCATCTTTCAGCCAAATCAGCAATTTGTTGACCTCTGATTTTATAGCAGCCTTTTTTACATTCAATAACCTGTTTTCTGAGCAATAAATAAAGACACACACAGCAAACAAATTCTGGTCCTCTACTCACTTCTTGATGAAACTGACTAATAGTGTCAGTGTCTTTGTCTTTCCTGCTGCTTTGCATAAGTTGCAGATCCTTTTTGTATTTTACTCATAAGAAAGTTTTCATGGTATTTCCTTTGAGTATTCACATACGCTTGCTTTAAATGTTGGATTTCTGTGATATTTATCCTTAGAATATTCACTTAGTTTAATCTCTATATTGCTTTTATATTTGACCTGAGAATACTGCCGAACACATTTCGGAAAATGAACACTGCTTGAATACTTCATCTTTGAATGTTTGTTTTACTGCTGAACATTAACATCTTTCTGATATTTACCTTTAAGCTGTTGAAGTTTATCATCATTGTAATTACTGTCTTCACAATATTTCATTTTAGAATTCTCAACCTTTTTCTGCCTGTAATCATCTGTCACATTCTCTTTTACATTTGGAGTTCTTGGTCATTTAACTTTCTTTTTCTCAGACATTGCTTTATGGTGTCATCACCCACTTCATTTTTACATGCTCCTGTACAAAACTTTTCTTGATTATGATGTTTAACACATGTAACAACGTCATAGTGATTGCCATTACAGTGCTTCAAATAGATTGCATTATCTGTCAATAACTGTCCACTTGGGATATGTGAATTCCATCTGTCATCATTAAAGGTCATCACATTTATTGGAAAAAAGTCTCCTGCAACAAAAAGTTCTACTTCTGTACAATAATACATTTGGACTGTGTCAAATAATCTTTCACCGATATGTACTGTTCTCTTAAGTATTTCACAAATTTAGAACTGCTAGCTTCAAGGTGTTTCACAACTGAGTGTTTATATTTTCAGATGTTTCTCTTCATTGTCTCATGTTGCATGTGCAATTGACCTAAAAAAAAAAAAAAAAAAAACAAAGTTTGATGCACTTTGTTTTACAGGGTTTTCATAAAGAACACATTGTTTTGTACACCACTGTTTTCATGAATCACTTGTAAACGTGCGCACAACACATCCTGATCCGCAGGTGTAAAAGGTTTGAAACTGAAGTAATTAATTATGGTATCTCCAATGGCGTCCTCCATTATCAAATGATCATGTCACTGGCTCACCAGTGTTAGTTTTGACTTGTTTTGCTCTTGTCTCCTTTCACTTGAATCCACACATTTCTCATCTGATTTGCAGAGTCGCTATTCTGCCCACACTTTTGTTTACTACTGTCACCAATACAAGACTTATTCAGCTCATCTGTCCTCTTGGGTGAAACATGTGTGACACTGCCTTGTTGATCAGACTTACAAGGTGTCTCAATAGTTGTGGCCTTACCGAT
This sequence comes from Ictalurus furcatus, assembly GCF_023375685.1. Taxonomy (NCBI): domain Eukaryota; kingdom Metazoa; phylum Chordata; class Actinopteri; order Siluriformes; family Ictaluridae; genus Ictalurus; species Ictalurus furcatus. The sequence goes on from NC_071275.1 coordinate 393,628, forward strand.
TGCTCTTGCTCTCACGCCAGTCACTTCAAATGGTATTCCTTGAGCATTCAGTGACAAAGCAAGCTTAACAACATGTGTATGTCCTTACAGTAAGTTACTATGCTTGTGCCTTTAGCATATTCAGCCATACCTTTATCATTATGTGAATAAGAATCAACTACAGCAGATGTTGACCCCTCCTTTATAACTGCACAAATGTTGTCTTTAACGTTCAACAAACATGCATCAAACTGAAGAAAAGCCCTCTGAAGTGCTTCTTCTAGAGACAGGGATACATCTCACAGTGCTTCATCATAAACATCCACACCAATACATCCAGTGTAGGAATCACCATAATTTATTGAAACTTGTTACAGAGTGTGTGCATTGTTGGCAATTCAGCAATCGTGACAGAACCACGCTGTGTTGGGTCACCAATCTTGCCCTGTAATTGCACTGATGTGTACAGCTCATCGCCATGCAAGAGAACAGCATCCAAGTCATTTTTGTCCATGTCAGCACATCCTTCAGCTGGCTCATCATTACTGCTGTCACACTGTTCATTGCACACTGTCTGTTTCTGTTAAAACCAAATCGCTCATCACCCTGATGGAAAGAGCCTTGTATGACTTTCTGTGGATAAGCAGCAGAATTAGAGACGTGTTCAATTTCAGAGTTTTAGCCAACTTCTTTTGCCATATACTTCTGTAAACACTTGGTAACTTTTGTGCAAGGGGAGGTATAACCCCATCAGTCAGACCCTTTTTTTGATGAGGAGGCATAACCTCATCAGTCAAGTCAATGTGCACAGCGATTAGGCTCAGCATTCCACCTCTTCACAGCCTAGGGTCGTCAGAAACCCTTTCCACACAGCATCTGCAATTACATAAATACACACAGAGAAATCAACTGAATACAGTGCTTACTACAGTTATTTTATCCATGTTCTCCAACAATGGATAACACAGGAAAACACACTAGCCTGTACTGGTATATATATGGAGAGTCAGTTTTCAACCTACAGCAAAAAAAGTGCAAAAATATATATTTAATGGCACAAATCGATACAGCTGACTTAAAAAGACATGAAAATAATAGCACATACATATTACTACTAAGAGAATTGGACATCATACAAGCAAGAACTTTTACAAATAAACCTGATTATTTCTGTCTGGGCTTAACAATTTGTGCATGACGTTTTAGCACAGACCATGTGCTGAACATCTTAAAAGAGTGTTTTATATATATATATATATATATATATATATATATATATATATATATATATATATATATAAATATTATTTATATTATTAAAAAAAATATATATATAACTGATAACTAAATCTTTTATATAAGGGATGCTCAATCCTACTCCTGGTGATCTACCTTCCAGCACAGTGTAGATCTAACCCTAATCAAACATACCAGAAGTAAATGAACCCAAACTGTTTTTTTTTTTTTAACAAGTTACAAAAATATTCCATTTTACATAGATTTAAACGTATCATCCACTTAAATATATATATATATATATATATATATATATATATATATATATATATATATTTTTTTTTTTTAAAGCCTATCTTAACTAATAAAATACTGTACCGAAAACTGAAATAAATACAGAAAATAATAAAATGAATACAGAAATAAATGTTGGGAAAACAAGGAAATGACAATTTTATATATGAAACTATAACTGCCATTAGGTAGTGACAAGTCACTGTATTAACAAGTGATTCATTGAATCATCCATTCATTCAACAGATTCGTTCAAAAACGCTGAATCATTCGAGAATGAAGTACCACTGTGTTGCTGGGAGACGAAATTGTTCTGCTTTGTTTGGAACCATTTTCATTTCCGAAATGAAGCAAAAACAGTGTCTAGAAATTGTCACTTAACCTATTGTTTACTGAACTGTTGTATAAAATGAATCACATTTGCAATTCTTCCAAAAATTGATATTCAGGAAAACATGACTCTTGCTCGTGTGATATTGCTTAACTATATTATGTCATATCGTTTACATTTACATTGATTCATTTAGTAGACTTACGAATGAGGAAATACAAGCAAAATGTTTGATTGTAAAAAAATTATAAATATTTAAAACAATAACTCATACAAGGTCAATTCATATCTTGAATATTGGGTGCAATTTTTTATTCATTTAAACCAACACCAGACTAGCTTGCTTGTTGGTAAGCTTACTTGAGGACTATTGACTAATTTAGGCTGACTGTATTGGGATGTTCTAATAGTGGTTTAATTTCACTGTGATGACTGACGAGGGAAGTCGAAAAGGGAGAGGCTGGGGCTCGTGCGGTCTCGCAATATTAGAACTTAAAGCGTTATGAAACACTAAACTACATTTTCTGAGATTTTAATTGTATCCCACATCATAATAGACAATCTTAGCATCCATTAATTTTAATTATAGGAGAAAACTGGTTAATTCTGAGCTTTTTTCCTCTATTCTTGTCTTCCTGGTTTAAAATCTCAGTCACAGGCAGTGACGTGGCAATGTACTATAGTACTTTGATGGTGTGTCGGTGTTTCATAATTATTCATGAGCCTGTGTGTTCTTATCCTATGAGAAATGCTGTCTCTTAATTATTCATGACAGCACATGGTGCTTTCCTACAGATGTAGTAGATGAGAGGCGTTCAACTGTGTCGGAGGTGTTTGTTTCAGTGGTGTAAGAGTTCGAGTGTGTTTTCTCAGGAGAGCTATGAGATTAGGAGAAAGGTAGACTTTGGACTTGTTCATGAAAGCAGTTTGCGTCTACACAATGATGTGGTACTCAGTCCCGAGGACTTTTCTATCCCTTCAAATGAGTTATGTGTCTAATACCTAACTGTAACAATTTTACTTCCCTGCAATGGATTGGCACCCTCCCGGGTGTACCCCGCCTTGTGCCCGATGCTCCCTGGGATAGGCTCCAGGTTCACCGTGACCCTGAAAAGGATAAGCGATATAAAAGATGGATGGAACAATTTTACTTGCCTTTTGAGCTAATTAAACCACTTAAAGCTCCACAGGCTGTCACGTGCATAACTATGCAATGAGAGTCCGCATCGAAGGGAAGAGTGCACACTATGGTTTCAATTTCGGCCCGATTAGATTTTCCACGATTTTGAATATTCTGAAAAACATACTTTTTCAAACTCGTCCTCAGACCGTTTGTCCAATTTCCACGAAAATTGGCCTGCATCATCTACATGCACTCAGGACAAAAATTTATTTACAGAATTTTGACAAACCATACTGTTTTCGAATGGCGCTTCAACGAATTTGAAGAATGCACATAATTGAACTTGAGGCTGTTACTCTGCAACACTTTGAGGGATTGTGACGAAACTCGGTAGGTGTCATCGCCATTAGGCCCTGAGCTGACCTGCAGAGATTCGGCACAATGCCCCCTACTGGTCAGGAGATAGAAAAAATGCCTTTTTTGGCTTATAACTCTTGAATGCTTTCCTGCATGATAACCATCATGCCCAGAGGCTACCTGAGCAGTATTGGAACAGCACCACACACTGGACAAAATTTCAAAGAAGTAGCTATTTTTAGTTATTTTTAAAATAAATGTTTTTTATCATTGAAAGTTTACTTTTTCTAACTCCTCGTACACTGTTCATCTGACTCTAATGAGAAACATATCACAAAGCTTCTTTTGCTGGTCATGGTGTTGATTATTCGCTTCAGCACGGTATTGCTGCTTGCAGCTATATTCAGGGGTTCAAGCCAGAAGGGCTGAAACCCTATTGTAATTGTAAGGATTTTTATTATTCTTTAAAGTGTCATGAAACACTAAAGTACATACAGGCCGTCTCGTGCAAAACTATGCAACGAGAGTCCGCGTTGAAGGGAAGAGCATTCCCCCTTTTATTCGTGAAAAGCTTGAGCCTATTAGCTATCTACCATTCTGACACTCCTCCCATCCGCGCTGCCTCCGGCTCGAGGAAAACAATATAATAAAATATATTATAAAAACTGTGCATACAATATATAATATAATATCATATATATAATATTAAAGCTCCGCGGGCCATCACGTGCAAAACTATACAACGAGAGTCTGCGTTGAAGGGCCTTCGCCTTTTTATTCATGAAAAGCTCGAGCCTATTAGCTAACTACCATTCTGACTCTGCCTCCATCTAATTGATTTCTTGTTTAGACCCATAAAGACACCGTTACAGTAGTCGAGTCGACTGAAGATAAATGCATGGACAAGTTTTTCTAAGTCTTACTGAGACATTAGTTCTCTAACCCTTCAAATATTTTTCAGGTGGGAATAGGCTGACTTTGTAACTGTCTTAATATGGCTGTTGAAAGTCAAATCCGAGTCCATGACTACACCAAGATTTCTGGCTTGGTCTGTTGTCTTCAACATTACAGACTAAAGCTGAGCGCTGACCTCTAATCGCTCCTCCTTAGTTCCAAAAACAATAACTTCAGTTTTCTCTTTGTTTAATTGGAGAAAATTTTGGCACATCCGATCATTGATTTGTTCAATGCAGCTCCTTAGAGCCTGTATGGGATAATATTTCCCTGGCGAAATGGTTATGTCAATCTGTGTGTCATCTGCATAACTATGGTAACATTTTTTTGTTTTTCATAATCTGAGCCAGTGGAAGCATGTAGATGCTTCCAAAAGAGGCCCCAAAATGGAGCCTTGAGGAACTCCGCAGGTTATTTTTGTCATGTCAGATGTGTAATTGCCTATAGACACGAAGTAGTCCCTGTCCTTGAAGTAGGATTCGACACATGTTTTGTACAAAACCTGGTCTGAGGCTATAGACATGCCAATATTCAGTTATAGTCATAGCGCCACCTGCTGGCAACAGGAAGTGTCATATTTTACACTAACTCAGACATACAATGTTCAGTCTGCACCAAACTTCACATATTTGATACAAATCCTGCCCTGAAGACATCTACATACCAATATTCATTCATCATTATACCGCCACCTGCTGGTAACAGGAAGTTACATGTTTTACAGTAATGTATTCCTAGCAACATATAAAAAAATATGCAAGCAAATTCTAAACATGGTAGCAACAAGCTAGGAACATGTTAGAACATGCTAGCAACACTTAGCCAAGTGCTAAAGCGTGTTATTACTGCTATTGAACAGGAAGTTGTTACAACTCAAGCATACAATGCCTAATCTTCCCAAAACTTCACGTTTGATAAGAATCCTGGCCTCAAGACACCTACATACGAGTATTCAGTTAGAGTCATAGCACCACATACTGCCAACAGGAAATTACATTTTTTACATCGTGATACAGTCCTAACAACATATGAGTGCTAAGAAGTGCTAAAAAAAATGGAATGTCATTCCCCTGGCAGAGCAGCTCCAACGTGCACCCGAGTGCGAGGCCCGTTCATCGCTGCTTGCAGCTTTAATTATTCCTCTTCCTCTTCTTCCATTCTCAAATAAATTGCATTTTAGATTGCCTAAACATATCCGAAAACTCACGAAACTTTGCAGACGTGTCAGAACCGGTCAAAATTTACATCTGATAGGGGGTCCAGAATTGAGTGTGGCAAAATGGCTCGATAGCACCACCTACAAAATTTCACCGATGTGCCTCTCGCGCTACGTTTCACCTACATGTACGAAATTCAGTACGCATGTGTAACCTGTCAATATGTATTGACTTCAACAGGAAGTCAGCCATTTTGATTTTTCTCTTAAATTTTTGCTCAATTTTTTTGCCATTTCCAGGTCTCGTACTTTAACGAACTCCACCAAGAGATTTCATCAGATCTGCATCATATTTGGTCAGTCTCATCTAAAGGCATTGACGATGCTAAATTGCGAAGATTTTGAGTTTTTGCTGCACGGCGTGGGCATGGCAGTGTCACAAATTCAATGTTTCGCCATCAAACTTCACAAGTTTGATAAAAGTCCCTGCCTGTATACATCTCCATACCAAGATTAGTTATAGTCATAGCATCACCTGCTGGCAACATGAACTGACATATTTTACATTAACTCAGACATACAATGTTCAATCTGCACCAGACTTCAAATATTTGATATGAAGACCTGAAGACATCTACATGCCAATATTCAGTTATAGTCATAGCACCACCTATGATGCCCTCCTGTCAACATTTTAAAATATGCCAGCAAGTGGTAAATATGCTATTAACATACTAGAAACATGTTGGCTACACTTACCTATGTAATAAAGCATGCAATTAATGCCACAAAACAGGCATTGTTAATTGTTATAATGCAAACATAATCCAATGTTCAGTCTGTTCCAAATTTCACAAATTGATACAAATCTGGGGCTGAGCCTATCTACATGCCAGGGTTCAGTTATAGCCATACCGCCACCTGCTGACAGCATGAATTGACGTTTTACACTAACTCAGACATACAATGTTCAATCTGCACCAAATTTCACATGTTTTGTACAAAACTTGGCCTGACGCTATATACCTAAAACTCACAAAGCTTTGCACACATGTCAGAACTGCTGAAAATTTACATCTGATTCCAGATGGGGTTCCAGAATTGAGTGTGGCAAAATGGCTTGATACCACCACCTACAAATCTTCAACCATGTGTGCTACGTTTCACCTACATATATACGAAATTCGGTAATTATGTGTTGTATGCCAATACGTACAAAAAATTATTTGAACCCATGCCCTAAACTTAACAGGAAGTCAGCCATTTTGATTTTTCTCTTCAATTGTTGCCGTGTTTTTGCCATTTCCAAGCCTCGTACTTTAACGAACTCCTCCTGGAGATTTAATCAGATTGACATCATATTTGGTCAGTCTCATCTAAAGGCCTTGAAGATGCTAAACTGAGCTTTTGAGTTTTTGCTGCACGGCGTGGGCGTGGTGGCCTCACAAATAATTTTTATGTTTTGCCGTGAAAAAGGAAGTTGTTTTAACTCAAACATACAATGTCCAATCTGTGAAAAAAAAAATGGTCATTTAAGAAACACTAAACTGAGCTGGGCTTCAAATCCCAGTTACTGGCATACTAAACCTGCATGTTACCACTACACTATTCTAAATAGTTCTGTAAATTTAAATACGTTACACTATCGTTATACTTTAGTACTTAAATGTTGTAATTAGAAACTTGTCTACTTTAGGTTTATCATAAGTTTTGATGAAAAACGTAATATTTTTATGTGAACCATTCAACCACACCTTCCATTTTTTTAATTGTACTGTGTTCAGCTACAGTATGTTGTTCCATGTGCCACCTCGTGATTATTGTGTGAAGCACAATAAAGGAATTTAAATTCTTAGAACCGTGCCTGCAGGATACCACATCATCACATGTGATGAATTGCGTGAAACCACGAGAAAAAACGTGCATTCTTATACAAAGGCTACATCTGTATACAGCCAGTATTGATGTTCTTACATCTGTAGCAAATTCTCCTATGTTAATTGTCCCAAAATGTGGGGTTTTACTCTCAGGTCAAGTATTGGATTTCATTTTTGCTCTTAGAAGGCCCTTCCTCCCAGCCTTCTCTAACGATGTCTAAGACGTTGCAAGGCTTGAGCCAGTAACAATAACTCAAATGGGGAAAACCCTGTGGAGGCTTGCAGGACCTCTCATACTGCCCCCATGAAGGTTTGCAGAACCTCTCATACTGCAAATAACAGGAGCTCAAGCCACTTATCCCTATTTCGTGCAACAAAAAGAAAAGAGGGAGGCTCACCTGCTCCTGGATTGGTCAACTTGTCCTCCACCAGCTGAATTGCCCCATCTAGCAATGCCAGATGGTGGTACTGAACCCACTCCGGCACCCCCTGGGGTAGTCAGATGATGAATTGCTCCAGCACTACTAGGTTGACCACATCCTCAGCGCTGTGTTCCTTCACCAGCAGCCATCTTCGGCAGGTGTCTGGGAAGTTGTTGAGCTATGAACTGGGCTTCCCCGACAGTAGTGGCAACAGGCGGACCACCCACTGTGACTCTAGCCAGCCCCACGCTTCCGCAGTATACTCAAAGAGCTCGGCAAACGCCTACAGGTCATCCTGCAGTCTCATCTGCATGCTCCTGCTCCGTACGCAGCTTGAGGAGGGCCTGGTGTTGATCTCAGGGAGTGGCGAGGGCTACATGATGATGAATCTTCCTCACTTCCTGAGTTTCGGAACCAGTGTAACACTTCTCCTTGGGTGGGTCAGAAATGAGGAACAGGAGACAGGCTTGCAATAACACAAAAGATGTTTTCTTCATCTTTAATTTTGGCTTTTCAGCGGCTTTACTTTCTAAACACACACATACAGCTCTGTGCTGGTTTGCTCTCTCTGCCACTCACACAGAGACAAAAAATTTACTCCCATTGATTACACACAGATGAGAATCCTCACGTTACCTACTGGTCAGAGGTGAACCTAGATTATGTGGGGGACACTGGCAAAATAAATGTGTGGGGCCCTTCTGACAGATTTATGTTTTTATTATATCTTCCTGTTACCCTGAGATATTGTTCTGACCCTTCACTTCGGTGAGGAATCGCAGTAGATTCCATGTTTCGAAGATTTTATTTCTATATTAAAAAGTATTATAAGAACATAGAAAAACAAATAAAGAAAGTGACTACCCTACAATTGCTGGACACAGTCTCAAAATGGTGTCCCTTCCCCTTGTGAAATATAAACATTTTAACAAAATATTTCATAAGCTATTTTTTAGATGATTTAATTATACAATGTACATTTAAAAGTAGTGAAAACATATCTAACAGAACATAAAGTGTTTCTTTTTTTTTACAACTTCATGGTCTGTTTTACAAATAGGAAATTAAACCTCAGTGAGGAAACAAAATGTCCATCTTCAACTAATATTAACTAACATATTAACCAGGGGCTATTAATCACGTGGGGCTGAGCCCAGTATCTTTTCCATCAAAAAATATACTTGTAAATAGACTGTTTCCATACATTTTTATTGCATAAAAATGTGAAAATTGGACAAAAAGTTGGATGTGTCATAAAACTTGCCTCGGGTGTTATCACTGTTTGCAGGACTAAAAGCTCGATAAAATATAAAACCTTTTGGCTATCTAACACGAGACTAGGCTAGTTTGATGAAGCTAGACAAGAGGAGGCACAACTAAGCTATCACTGTATGGGTTTAGCTGCTACAGTGCCATGCAGAGTATGTTAGCTGTACTTATGCTCTGCTCATTTCATGTTGACGTAACATGACACTCATGTAGACAGTTACACCTTGTTTTCCTGCTTAGCATAAGAGGATGTTAGTGTTTCAGTTTCAATCTCTTTACAGGTAAATTTTTATTTTTAAAAAATCAGTGTATAATCATTTTTCTTCACACTGACTGACCGATTATGTGAGCTAGTGTAAGAAAAAAATTATGAGAATGTCGAAGATCTCAATGAAGAATAATTGTATTGCAGTGTGGCAGTGACACAGTACATGAAGCACTTCGGGGTCAAAGTGAACCCCAAACAATATCAGTACAGACATTTTATATTGTGTTTCAAACCAGGTTTTCTGCACGTAATGTAAATGAAGTTTCACTCAATGTAAATTAAGGATAGCATTTGATGTGATCATTTTCTGTTCTCACAGTACAGAAAGTTACAGGTGTGTCCCCAAATGGTGAGGTGATAGGTCCCCACAAAGGGGCCCCATTAAAGGGGGTTGCTGAGATGTTGCTGTGGATTATTTCTGATTATTTAAATGATCAGCCTCAGGGGCCCTCTCAGTATGCGGCAATTGCCTGCCCCATAGGTACGCCTCTGCTGCCAGTTCGACCTGGCTCCTCTCCATCCATAGCCAACACTCAACCACGCCCCAGCTGCCACAGCATCCTTGTCTAAAATATTTCTGTTAACGTGTAAAGATTAACTTGCAGTCTGTACTGGCAGTATCTGAGGACCCCTCTGTAGAGAGAGTCAATCAGATGACTTGCCAATCAGATTACTTATCAGGTAGGGCAAAACCACACTGTAAACTTTGCACATGTGAATAGCACTGAAACAACAAATTTTACTGCAAAATAGGAATTTCCAGTTATCACTTCCCACAGAGTAGCTGTACCTATAAATATATTTTCTCATTTATCTCTCTAAATGTGCATTCTAACCAAAAAAATATTGCTATATGTCTGAAAAAACTAATAAAATTAGTTGAAATAATAGCATGAAGAGGAATCCAAGATGGAGTAATGCATGCATATAGCCACCAATACAACTGGCCTATTTTCCTGGCCTATTATCAGCCTATTTTACCCACACTGGCCCTGTCTGTGGGCAGCCCACACTTTGGCATACCCACACGAATCCCATTTGGGACCACTGTGAGCTAGCTAGCATTGGGCCAATACCTATTTTACCCACATTGGCCAAACGTGTGGGTTTTTTTGGGGCAGCCAAAGCTTTGGATGAATCCTATGCTGGACTACTATGGGTGTGCACACATTGGGTCAATACTTATTTTACCAGCATTTGGCCAAATGCCGGTTTTTCTCTGGGCAAATGCACTTTCTTCTTTTAGGATTCACTCAACGTAGAAAAATATGCAGCCTCAACACAAACTTCACAATATTACTGGAGAAAATACACGACTAACATAAGTTTAATACCAATTAAAGACTCCACTAACAGCACACTAGAAGTGAAATATGGATAACAGAAAAGGTGCCTGTTTTTACCTTCTTTCATTTAAGATTAAGGGCCAGTTACTGTGGGATATTATAATTTAATTATTTAGCATCAGTACGCAACTGTTACTTATGTAAGGAAATGTAGACCATTATCACCTCAAGTAATATAACAATTAGCTTGCTTTCAGATTACTGTGTTTAGAACATGTAGATTATGAATAAGTAATGTACATAGTTTGAAACTGTCATAATATAAAGTGGACTGTAATCAAAATTGTCACTGTGGTGCTGTTAGTGTGGCCTGAGGGAAAGTTAGCATTGTGCTAAATTAATAAGCTGATTTGCTAGTAGTAGCTGTAGCATGAGTGCCTCCTCTTTCATATGAACACAGCTCGTCTTGAAATAAAAAAGTCGCACACCTAGGCATAACTGAACAGTTTTCTAGGCAATACATATACGAATACCACAGACTCGAATACATTTTGTCTTGTATCATTTTAACTTTATTTTACAGCTATCAATTTGTTTTTGTAAGGTCTTTAAAAATTTAAAAGTCAATACTTGCAGAGAATAAGCCCTCTGCATTTTTGAACATAATCAAGAGGAATAAGGAAAATCAGTCCATTTGGCCACTTTAGTCCAGTATTACGGACTTTGTCAATTTAAGTTACATTTATGTTCAGCAAATCGCAACAAATCTTAACTTGTGGTTTTTTACAGACTTCCTGCAGATAGTCTGAAATTTCTCTCTTCATAACTAATCTTATGCAGGTCTCCTTTCCCTGCAATGCCTCTACACCTTTCCTCTTGCTGTAAATGACTTCCTGTCCGCACCATATTTTCTTCATTTTTTTCATTATGCCCAATGTTAAAGATATCATGCTTGAATCATTTTTGGACAGCTACTACAATTTACAATTTGTTTTCTTATGATCTCTTTCACTGGAATGAAAGGACGTTTATTTTTTTAACACGCAGGCTTATTCAGTCATTTTATATGTAGCCAGTAATGCATACAAACTTTGCTTCTATAACACTGGAACCACAAACAGAGTTGGGTGTACTGTATACTGTATTCTTATGACTCTTTCTGATAACACTAATGTAACACATTACATTTTAAATGTATATAATTTGACTACAATTACTGATCTCAATAAAATTATGGTACTTTATTACAAATTAAAAATTTATTGCTAAGAAAACAATATTAAGTAAAATGCTGTTACGGAACAAGACTTGGACAGGAAGTAAGCACAGGAGGGAAGTCTTTATTTGATACTTAAGCAAAGGACATGGAACGGAAACACTAATTGAACTAAGGCCTGAACACTGCTTAAACTAAGACATGAACATTCTTTAAACTAAGACATTAACGTTCCTTAAATTAAGACATGAACATTCCTTGAACTAAGTCATAAACACTCCTTAAACTATGGTAGGAAACACTCATCTAACTTAGGCATGGCATGAACACTCAACTATGGCATGACATGAACACTCAACTATGGCATGGCATAAACACTCAACTATGGCACGACATGAACACTCAACTATGGCATGGCATGAACACACAACTTGCTTGGCTTGGTGTTGTTTTGCTGCAACCCTTTAGCTTAGTCTCTCTTAGTCCAGTCCCGATTCGTGTGGGTAGATTCAGTTTCGTTCAGGTTAATGCCGCGCGACGTGCACAGCAACACGAGGGGTTTAAATAGCTAGTCACCACTCTCTTAATTGCTGACAGCAACACTTGACACAGTGGTAGTGTCTATGCGCATCTCAAGCACGTGCACGTGCGCGCCCTGAAGCGGCTGTGTGCACGTTGTCGCCTCAGCGCCCTCTGCTGGCGCTATCGTGACAAATGCATTTTAAAAATAAATAAATAAATAAATCACGTTTTGCATGGCTACCAGGGGCGTAACCTGGCCTGGGGATTCGGGGCTGTAAACCCGAAGATTTTTTTCTTTAACCCCGAATAATTATCCACTTGGAGTGGTTTGTCACTACGTAACTGAACGTCAGTAAAAGCAGACGGCGGTGTTGTCATTTTATATTTCAGCAAGACCAATCAGAAAGGGTTTACAGGAAAATATGTGGAAACACTCGTGTCTTATTGGCTGACAGCTCTCAATTCTGCCAAACGCTAGTTCACACAGACAGTGTGAGGAAAAATGGATATACGAATAAAGGGGTTGAAGGGGTTGAATAAAGGGGTTGATATCCTCTCATGCTGAACAAGGTGCATAAATGTCTATATGAGTTTCAGTTTACATGAACATATGAGCAGAGCAAAACGATATATATATATATATATATATATATATATATATATATATATATATATATATATATATATATATATATATATTGTATGTGTCATTAAATGAAACATCCATTCTAAAGTTCCTTACTAATACTATCAACATGGTAACCTGCTTGAAAAAATCTGCAGTCTTGGCTACTTTGTAATGCTGTCAACTATTCTGATGTTTTTTATATCCTCAAATAAATTAAATGACCAATAATCCATTATGTAATCTTTATTGTCTTCAAAGACTGCAGTGTCATGGTCTCAAGCATTAAGGGCATGAAGATTCTCAAACGGGTTGGTGGTGCTAAAGGCATGTGGACTAAAGACATGGGTGTCTCCACTGGGAAGGTCTACATCTTTAACGGTACAGGGGAGGACACACTCTATGAGTTCAGTTCTGTGAGGGACTTCAGCTCTTCCCTAGGCTTCGCAGCAAGCAAAGCGGTCCAACTTCCCTCCTCCTGGCAAGGTATGGGTCATGCTGTGTACAACAATCATCTGTATTATGTAAAGGGCAGTGAGGAGATAAAGCTGGTGAAGTTTGACCTACAGAAAGCTTCTGTGGTGGACAGTGCTGTCTTCCCTGCCAAGGACCAGCTCCCAGTCTACAGTCTTAACTCTGAGACCTACATCGACTTGGCTATAGATGAAGAAGGTTTGTGGGCCATTTACGCTACAAAGAATAATGAGAAACATGTCTCATTAGCCAAGGTGGATGCTAAAACTCTGGCCATTGAGCAGATGTGGGATACGCCTTGCCCAAGGGAGAATGCAGAGGCAGCCTTTGTAGTGTGCGGCACAGTCTATGTAGTCTACAACTCCAAGCTTCCCAGCCGCTCCCGAATCCAATGTGTTTTTGATGTGAGTGATATGGTAACCAATGATGATGCTCCTACAGTGTATTTTCCAAAGCGTTATGGCACTCATTCAAGCTTCAAATACAGTCCCATTGAACAGCTAGTGTATGCTTGGGATGATGGCTACCAGATTCTTTACAAGTTACAAATGAAGAAAAAATTGGAGGTTTAGACTGTATTGAAATGGCTTGTAACTAATATAAACAAAATCTGCTTGAAACCCTGGTTTGATGTGGATTTATGTTGGATAGGTTGCTGAGGTTTTTATGACTGAATATTAATCATGTACCTAAAGGTACCATTTATTTTTTAATTTTCTACCATAAAACCTTTGCAGTAGCACAATTCCCCCATCTCTAACTATTATGTAATGGTTTGCCTTTATATGGGACTAAGTATGTTTATATCTAAAGCCTTGTACTGGTGTACCACCTACTGTACTGGCTACCAATGATAACCAGAGCTTCAAAATGAATTATCTATACAATAATTTGCAAATGTTTATGCCTGGAATATATCCTTATATTATGTCTAACTGTTTTCCTACACATGTCTGGAATATATCCTTATATTATGTTTAACTATTTTGTACACAACTGAATATTAAATTGAACAACTAGAACTAAATCATGGTTATTCAATCACATTTTTATATAAGACATTTATATAAAGACAGCAGGCATTTAAAATGTTAAGGGATTCAATTAGAACTTATTTGGTACCCACGTAAACAAATGTTTGCCAAACTATTTTTCACCATATTAAAAAAAACAAAAAAAACAAAAAAAAAAACAAATACTGGAAAAAAGACCAATTAGAATCAATACACTTAATAATCACACTTAATAAATACAAGGGGTGCTCTGTAACAAGTCCGGGTTCAAGCACTTTACGATCCTTTAAGGAAATGTGTAAAACATGTGCGATATTATGATGTATTGTGCAAGCCTGTAAGCACCCAAATCATAGAAAAAGCAAGATAATGTTAAGAAATATATTGCAATTTGACATAAAGAAATAGCTTTTTTAAATGTTTAAACTGTTGTAGCGCCATCTATTGTCTGATCTCATATATTTTGCATGCTTCTTAAGAATCATAAATGTTGCATGTGTTTATTTAATTTTACACAGTGTTGACATTGCCTTTAGGAGTTTTTGACTTTCAGTACACTGAACCACACTTAATTTTGTAAATAACCTTGTCATGACTATCTAAATAAAAAAAAGTTCAGCATAATTTTTTTTTAAATTAATTATTGACCTAGAGAGTCCAGAGATTTGTACTAGACAACGCTTGTTGTGATTGAGAAAAAACTTAGGACTATTTCACAATAGTTTTTTTTTTTTTTTTTTTAATAATCACAAATATTTAATGATTTGCTTGCCACCAGGGGTTCTTGAGGCAAAATTGTTAAGTATTATGAGGTCTAATATATTATATGAGTAAGGTGTGTGTGAAACATTGCATAATATACAATAATTTATAGATATGTAACATGTGGTAGCGCCTCCCAGTGGCCAATTTAAAATACAGCATACACAATTCAAAATGTCCAATGTCCAAAATGACTGACATAGTAAAATTGGGTATAATTCAACTCGATATGCTTCCAGGAGTTTAGTGGTGCTGTTCCGAAGGTCATGGATGTTATAAGATACACCAAACTAGCTGTCAATAGACTAAAGCGTTGCAGAGATATAACATCATGGTCATTTTGGTCTATCAAAAATCTTTGAAATTAAATAGGAAATATATGTTTTGCTCGGGATTGCCAAGGATTCCAATGATATAAGACACTTGAATCTGTGACAAACGGTTCAAAAGTTATGACCGTTTTTGTAATTTATTTTGTTTTGATCACTGTAGTGCCATCGTGTGGCTGATCAGGGTTGTTATAGACTGGTGGAGTATTACCATCCCTCAAAGTTTCGAGTCTCTAGGCCTTACAGTTTGGTCTGAACAATCAGTTGTAGGGCAGGAAAAAATATTTTTCAGTAAAAATGAATAAAGAAAAAGATAAATAAATAAATATAGCCACAAGCAGCAATCATCAGGGTCCAAGCGGTATGGCAAAGTGGAGAAAATGTCTAAAACATTCTAATTTAAAAGAATTGTTGTGTATAGGGCATGAAATTACTTCTTGGGAATAACTTGGCATATAGAAGAGGCTACAATGAATAGGTTTATTAAAAGGATATGTCTGTTTTTTTTAGTTTAGATTTTTTTTCTGATCAACAATCAGAATCATTATATTAATTATATATGAGAATAGTCAGGGAAGACACCTGCACAGGCTGTTGTTATGAACCCAAGTTCTGATAGCCTGATTATTGCTATTGATAATAGCAGACGCAGGTGAGAAGTAGCAAAAGTGGATGATAACAACAGGATATGAGAGCAATATATGATAGTAACAATTGTAGAGAATTAATGAGTACAAACACAGGTAAGTATACCAAACTGGAGGAGACGAAGATGAGGAAGGACAGTTATGGAAGCAGTCTGAGCACAGAGGTAAGTGTGAGGTGATTATTTTTGGAGTCCTTGATGAACAGAATAATTGATGGGAGGTGTGTATGATTAGTAGTCCAGAGAGAGGGAGTGGAAAGTGGGAGGAGGCTGAGTCTGATGGAGGCTTGACAAGATTTACGTGGGTTATATGAGAATGGTCTCTCTGTACGAACACTTTTATTCTTGTACCTCAGCACATAAGTGTTCATTTTATTATTGCTATTGACACAATAAATAAGTGTGTCTACACAAATATGAATCTATATATTATATTAAAAATACAATAACATTGTATTTTTCATTATATTTACTGTCTTATATTGTCTTCATTATATTTACTCATGTCTGCTAATTTGACAGATGTGTTTTCAAAATTATGACATAAAAGATAATCAGCTTTAATTTAATTTAATCATCTCTGACCATTTCACACATTTGTTTGCAAACTAATTTTTTATAAAACTTATTTTTGGTTTAAAAATTGCAAAACAAAATACAAATAAAGACATGTTCATTAATTTTTTGTTTCAATATTGACAATTATATTACTAATGAACTATGTTTAAACCCATTTTTGCTCAAAAATGCAAAATATTTCAAATATGCCTCATTTATAGTTTCTTGAGTTCTTATTCTTTGAATTGGAGATATTTCTATTTAAGGCATGCTTGCAAAATGTTCTGACGCAGTATTACAGCACAAGTCGCATAAGGGACTGTCTGGCGATTCCACCCACTAAGTTAAAACATCGAAGTTAACACGCATTAGTTAAAATGACATACGTTGTAACATACAAAAGTCATTTAAAAACACACATTTTTACATTCTAAAGGCTGTAGCAATATCACAATGAGATTCACCTCACCTAAATGTTTTAGAGATATAATTCACATAAATGTTTTTTTTTTTTCACATTCCAAAAGTTGTAGAAGTTTCCTAGTGGCCAGAATGTACTACAGTTGAGATATTTCCAATACCTCCCTATATACAAATACAATATTCAATTATTTTAATAGGTCAGGCATCTCATTGTGAGTCTGCTACAGCCTTTAGAATGTAAAACATGTGTTTTAAATGACTTTTGTATGTTAATAGTTATAAGTCATTTTACTTAATGCATGGACAATGTCGACGTTTGGGGTTGGATCTGAGCCCACCCAAACGTCTGTCTTTTGGACAGAACATAGGCAAAGACAACATTAATCTTTTTTATGATTTGTATAGGCCTATTGATTAAAAGTAATCTGAGGTGGGCTGTGTGTTGAGAAGTTTCAGGAAGGGCAGTAGGCTACCACAACCAATCACAAAATAACGCAAGCAAATTGCAGTATTTTTCTATGTTTTTATTGGCTGAAAGCAACTGCGTGTTCTACACTCACGAGACGGCTTCAGTCTGCCCGCCTTCTTTAGCTGGCAAGAACTGGGCCTGTCGACGTTTTAACTCAGTGGGTGGAATTGCCAGGTCCCTTGTGCTGTGATATCGGGTCAGAACATTCTCAGGTCTAAATATGCAGCTCTAATAAGTGCTGGCATTTTTGACTAGATGTTTTATGTCCGTATATAATAATTGAATATTATTCAAACTAATGGTGGTATTGATATCTGTGTAAGACTTTTGCCTCTATAGAACAAGGGCAGGGGAAAGTGAATATCCAGCGAAAATCAAACCTCAAACTAACTTTATTGCTGTGAAAAATCCGGCTAATTTTCCCGGTGGACGTCATCCTCCCTTACAGTAACCCTCTTACACTGCGGTCCCTCTTACTGCCTTTGAAAAGCATGTTTAAACATGTTTGACGAAGCCACTGATGGATTCTGCACGTTTTTCAGTTAGTTACATCACTAAAAAAGGGTGGAAACACTTACGGAGATGCAGGAGGACTCTGGACAGGAAGCACCCCACAGTACAGGAGACCTCTTAGCATTTGTCCCACCCCGAGGCCACAGAAGGGATTGTACTGTTGCTACAGGGGCGGCTGTGGCTTAGGTTGGTAGAGCGGGCTGTCCACTAATCATAGGTTGGCGGTTCAATTCCTGGCCCACATGACTTGGGAAAGACACTGAACCCCAAGTTGCTCCTGATGGCAAGCTAGCGCCTTGCATGGCAGCTCTGCTACCATTGGTGTGTGAGTGTGTGTGTGAGTGAATGGGTGAATGAAAATCAGTGTAAAGCGCTTTGTAGAACCACTAAGATTAAAAAAGCGCTATATAAGTGCAGACCATTACCTTAGATACCCAACCTGCAGTGAAATGGCCCTCTGCAAATGGTAAGACACGATGGACCCAGCTAGATTAGGACCTAGATAGAGTTCTAGTAGGAACCGCTGAGCAGAAAATTGTTAGTATGACAAAAATCCTTTTCAGTGTGGCCAGAGAATGCTTTGGCACAGAGGAGAGAAAGGGAAATATTAATTCTGTGGAGGAATTAAGCTGCCTTTCGCCAGAGAGTGTGAACAGAGGGCATTGATAAATATTAATATGGCATGCTGTCTTACTTTAGCTCATGAGTTTATGTGACTTCTCTCTCTTTTTCTTATCCTCATCAATTTCATAATTTATATTTCCTACATCAAGATTTTCTAACAGTGCCATGTTGTGAGGATCCTGCTGCCTTTCTGTTAGTGAGTTTGAGGCAAGTGTTTAGATTTTCTGTCATTATTCTGAAAAAGCAGAACCATGGTAGGTCATCCCTGCTCCAACAAGAATTGCCATAGAAAATCACACCATCATTCAGGGAGAAAACTGGACAATGGAAAAACATGAAGGAAAGCTGGTTGAGGAGGTGACGAAAAAAATTATCAGCATTGTATACAACAAATACAAAATACTGTCCAAAAATGCCAATCAATATGGTTCGGCCATGTGAGTGTGAAAATGTGATTCTTAGATAAAGTTGTTACAGTTTGCTGTGCTCTGACAAACATATGTCCAAGTGTTGTGCAGTGATTACTAAAAATTGTGCTGCAGCCCTGTGGATTTGTTGTGATTTTACATTGGTCGATTTTCCCAATTTAACTCAATTTCAGTTTTGGAATTCTTGTTCAGTTCCTGTTATCCAGACACTACAAGCCAGTAAAGCCACGCTACATTACAGGAATCTAAATAAATTTATTTTGAGTGGTTTCAATGAACAGCTGTTGTTTAAGTTTGTACATGGCTTGTTTCTATGGTTCTATTCTATTATTATGTACGAACATAATAGACTTTAAACAACTTTCCTCTACTTCCACAAAGATCCTTTGTTAGAAGACATTACTTGATATTTATGATTAATTAAGCTTGTATTTCATCACAAGCCCAAAACTTTAACCTGTCAAAACACACATAAATAAATATAACTCAGGCCTGTGTCACGTTTCAAGGTTGGAGTTCGGAAGCAATTGCAGAATTTCAAATAGTTTATTAAACTAACAACAAAACAAAGACACCAAGACAACTTGGCATAGTACTGTGGCAAAACTAAACATAAACTAACAGGATCAAGAAACATGGTAACATGGAACATGGTCTAAGACAAACGAAGCACACACACACACACACACACACACACACACACACGAATCAGGTGCAGGTGATCATGTGACATGCAGTCCAGCGTTTCCTTGATATATGACAGAACCCCCCCCCAAGGGCACTTCTCCTGGACCGCCCAAAAATACACGCCCTCCATCTGGTGGTCCTGGCCCCCTGGGCAAAATGTCCCCAGCAAAACTAGGAGGCTGAGCGGCGTCCACGGTGGGACAGGAAAGCAGAGCGACATCCTTGGCGGGGCAGGACAGCGGGACAACTTCCTCCGTAGAACAGGAGAGCAGGAAAGCTTCCTCAGCAGGACAGGGCAGCAGGATAGCTTCCTCAGCAGAACAGGGAGCAGGATAGCTTCCTCAGCAGAACAGGGCAGCCAGACAGCTTCCTCAGTGGGACAGGAGAGGGGATCGATGTTCTCCGCGAGGACCGAGGGAAGCTCAAAGATTTCCGCGAGGCCATAGAGGGGAGTGAGGTTCTCCGCGAGGCCAGGGAGAGGAGCGAGGTTCTCCCCGAGGCCAAAGGGAGGGACGATGCTCTCCGTGGAGCATGAGGGGGAAAACGATGTCCTCCATGGAGCAGGAAGGGGGAGTGACATACGGTGCGCAGCAAAGAAGAGGAACGACATCTTCAGTGGAACATGGAGGCAGAGCGATGTCCTCCGTGAAGCAGAAAGGCAGAGCGACCTCCTCAGCCGAGCAGGGAGGCGGAGCGGCATACTCAGCGGTGCAGGCAAACAGAGCGGCATACTCAGCGTTGCAGGAAGGCAGAGCGACGACCTCAGCTGTACATGAAGGCAGAGCGACGTCCTCAGCTGAACATGAAGGCAGAGCGACGTCCTCAGCTGAACATGAAGGCAGAGCGACGTCCTCAGCTGAACATGAAGGCAGAGCGACGTCCTCAGCTGAACATGAAGGCAGAGCGACGTCCTCAGCTGAACATGAAGGCAGAGCGACGTCCTCAGCTGAACATGAAGGCAGAGCGACGTCCTCAGCTGAACATGAAGGCAGAGCGATGTCCTCAGCTGAACTGGCAAGCACAGTGGCGTTGAGTGCGGGGTTGTTGAACAGAGGGGAGTACTTGGGTATGTCAGGACACAGAGCAACGTCTTCAGCCAAACCAGGTGACTGAGCGGCGTCCTCAGCTGAAGCGAAAAGCTGAGCAGCGTCCTCAGACGAGCAGGGAGGCTGACTTTCGTCCTCCGCTGACTCAGTTTGCCGAACTAGATCCATTATAGGGGAGGGAGGGTGGGAGATGGTACTAGCCCCAACCACAGACTCCCCCTTGTACCCGGACTGCTCCTCCTGTTGGCGTGGCGTAGTCCTCTGTGAACATAGCAGGTAAGTTGAAGCCCAGATAATTCCTGGCGACCTGCTGCTTTTGAAGCGCCGCTTGGTACTCCTCCGCCTGTTGGCGTAGCGTAGCAAAGTATTCCACAATCATCGGTGGCATCCTGACGCCCCAGTCCATCCTGGTGATCTGCTGCTTCCGATTGTAAGTCTTTCGTTCTGTCACGTTTCAAGGTTGGGTTCAGAATTTCAAATAGTTTATTAAACGAACAACAAAACAAAGACACTAAGACAACTTGGCATAACACTGTGGCAAAACTAAACATAAACTAACAAGATCAAGAAACGTGGTAACATGGAACACAGTGATCTATGACAAACAAAAGACAGGGAAACAGTGCAGACAATGGCTATATATACACAAGTGTGCTCAATTAACAAACGTGAATCAGGTGCAGGTGGTGCAGGGGGGTTGTTTTTGTGTGTGCATTGTGCCATGTTTGTGTGCAGGTCCGAACTCCCTCCCAGCCTGCCTTGCTCCCGCCTTGCTCCCGCCTCCCATGATGACATCACTGAATGGCGACCATATTTAAAGAGGAATAGTACAAGTCAGAAGGAGGCTTTTGTTGGTGGTTACGGGTGATTTGGTGTTAGGAGATTGTGTTTGGTTCGTGTTGCTTGCCCTTGTGGCAAGTATTCTGTGTTCTGACTGCTGTTCTGGGTTTGACTTTTGCCTGATTCTGACTGTGAGTTTGGTTGTCCCTGTACCTGTTTATGTGTTTTATAATCACCACTGTATATATGTTTTACTTGATTACCGGCAGTAGGGGTGGGGCTGCCATTTCCTTTGGGAGAGGGGTCCTTTTGTCTCTGTTTTTGGCTTAGGGAGTTAGGGAAGTACATTTTGTATTTTTATTATTTTTCTTCTAGGTAAACTAGCTCTCTAACAAAGAATTCTTGTTTATTATTTTGGCCTTGGCCCATGTAGCAAGCCTAGACCGTGGTGAGCTGAGCACAGACACACAGGAGGCCGTTTAAGTGACAAATGTGGAGAGTTTTATTCACTGTTGTGAGCATGTGGGTGGAAAAGAGGTGCAGTGGGGTGAAGTGCTCAGGGGTTGGTGTAGTATTCAGGGCTGTAGAGGGCGTGCTGGGGTCTTCCAGTACAGCTGAGATCTCGTTTGGCGGTCAGGGCGCTCTGTGGGTGCAGCCAGGGAACGAAGTGCTCTGTCGTGTCTGAATCTTCTAGAAGAAACACAAAACATAGCATTAGTCATGTTTCGGGAGCCCTCTCTCTCCTTGCTAGTGGAGGTTGGCCCTTTTTATATGCTTTTATATGCTCCCACCGGCTGCTAGATGGTGGAGAGTGACTGCGCTGATAATTAGCCTCCATCCGTGTGTGTCTGTCCGGCTGTCCAAAACATTGGTGGCGCTGAAGCAGAGACGTCCTTTCAGCACCCTAGCAGCAGTCGCGGGAGGAACGCTGTTTCTCTTTTGTGCGCCGGCCGCCGGCCTGCCGTCACACCAACCCTGAAGATACACCTGGTGTTGTGTTCTATGTATGGTTGTGTATATACACTTGCGATTGTACAGTACAGTGTATATACACTTGCGATTTGTACACTATACCACAACTTTGTAGAAACCTGTTGGTGTTGTTCCTGCCTGGCTTCCTTTACTTAGAGATCATTTCCTTTGAATCATGAGCTGGTTACTCTGTGGGGCCTAACCTAGACTGGGCTGTAACAAGGTTAATGGAATATGGCTGTGTACCAACTTCCCCTGCCTTAAATCTTTCATGTTTACACTTCTCTTTTGTTTTACTTCATTAATTTCTTGTTTTGTATTTCTTTATTTCTTTTGCTTTGTCTCTTGAAACTGGCTTCCTGATATGCAGTGCTTTCATCCTACATTCCTCTGTCCACATCCTCCTAATATTCTGGCAGTTATTTGTTCCTGGCCATTTAAACCAGTTAAATATTTGCCTTTTTGCACAGTGGCATATGAGGAATATGGAATAAAATGTTCTTATTTATCTGCAGCGGGATGCAGATTTTTCTGGTGATGGCCCTGTCACCTGTTTGTAAGTGAAGTGGGTTCAATGAAGCGGCAGAGAGAATCAAGAATCATGATCTTCTTGCAGGACTTCATTCAAAGCATTGAAGACAAGGGTAACATGATTACCATGAATTCTCAAATACATTAAAAACCAGTTATATTTGACGCTTATCTTTTATTTATAGTTTACACAGCCACTGGCATGATGTCTCTAATTTTTTAAAACAATAATTACATGTGTTTATGCAGGCACAGTAATTTTTTATTATTATTATTATTATTATTATTATTATTATTATTATTATTTTAATGGTGTTTCAGAAGAAGCGGTCTCAGGAGATAAAGTTAGGTAGGGAGAGAATAGCTGAAGATGAAGACAATGACCAAAAGAGGGGAAAAAACAAAGGAGGGGAAAAACAAAGAAGGGGACAGATGGAGAGACAAGACAAGATCACTGTCAGTAGCATCATGCAATGGATTACTGGTCAGGCAGCAGAGCAAGAGAAATTTAAAATCTATGTAGAATTTGATCATGAGTGTCAGCTATACTATGGTGAACACTGCATATGCTATCCTCTTCTCACTGCATGTTCTTGTTCTGTGACCTTTACTGCACAGCACCTGGGGACTTGCACAGAATTCCTTTGCATAATGAGGCAGGCTATAAACAACAGCTGGGAATTTGGTCGTTCATGAGTCCTTCTATACTGTAGTTGTTACTGTTAGTGTACTATTGAAACATACTAACTCTACAGTTGTGTTGCAACTGGAACAATTTGGCAGCAGCATTGGCTTCATCAAAGTTCTAAAATTAAGATGTATTGTTAAAAATACAGCAAGCTACACTGCAAAATAAAATTCCATACTGGCTACACGCTTGATTTAAAAACAAATAAAAACAAATAAATAAATAAATCTTTCCAGAAACAAATTCCTGACAGAGCAAGTACAATTCTTTGAGATTGGGACCAGTTGAATCCAACAGGTTTTTAGCGAACTCTCGCTAGAACTTGAGGGAGTAGAGTGCTTGGGGGGGAAAGCATACAGATGTGACCTCGGCCACATGTGCACTTTGACTGAAGTAGATCCAATAGGGCTTCGCACCAGCGGTGCTCAGGCCCTAATAATAATAATAATCTTCTCGTGTCGAGGTTCCACTTCATAGTGGAACCATCATGGTGGAAGGATTAGCCACTCAGCAGTATGATACTGAACGTTGCCCAGGGTGCGCCAGGGGAGGCTCCTTCCATGCACACGCGTTCACACACCCATTCATACACTACGGACACTTTGGACATGCCAATCCAACTACCATACATGTCTTTGGACAGGGGGAGGAAACCAGAGTACCCGGTACACCAAAGATTCTCCTCCAAAATAAGCATGCCAAATTTGGTGAAGATATCTAATTTTTTTCATGAGTTATAGCCATTTATATAAAAGTGGCCATGCCTTCTTCCTGTGTTTTTGCATACCATAGCTACCTCAAGTGGAAAGTTCAAACTTTGTTTTTGATAACTTTTTATATTGAGACTCCAGAGAATCATTTGCCAGTGATTGGGTCCCAATCAGATGAATTTTAGGGCAGAATAATAATAATACATTTAAATAATTAAATTTTAAAAATCTTTACAATTACAATAGGGTTTCAGCCCTTCAGGCTTGAACCCCTAATAATAAATAAGACAATTAACGATTACAATAGGTGCCTACACACCTTTGGTGCTTGGCCCTTAATAATAATAAGAAGAAGAAGAAGAAGAAGAAGAAGGTGACTTTCAATGTTGGCAGAACACTATGCTGTTCACACTACACGACTGGCTGTTTTGTAATCGTGAGTCATGAAGTTGGTGGGGTGTTCACACTACGTGATTGCTTGGCACCAGGGGGTCACACACTACACGATCTGACAACGACAGTCATCCGATGATGCTATCTGGTGTCCAAACTACGTTTTGTCATGAAAACACACGCAATAATTGACGGATATATGATGTGAAAACCACACGCAAAACAGCAATTGTTTATTTGAAGATGGACGTAGGACAGAAACAAGTGGTGCGAGCTGTTTGCACGATGATTTGTGCTGAAGAAACCCCAAAAAAGAAAAGACAAAGAAAGCAGGTGAAAGAATGGATTAACACACGCAGCCAGGATTGTTTGTGCTACAGAGAGAATTGGAGGTGAGTAAAAAGGTTTCGTGGGTTCAGTGCTTGGCCCCTAACAAGAAAACTAACAAAAACAATGGGGAACGTCACCCCTTCGGGCCTAATAATTGGATGCCAATCTGTTAATACGTCTTACTTTAAAAATGGCTAGACGAGTCAGTTGATGAAGAAAACCTTGTTTAGGTTAAAGCATGAACATTTAAGCATGTGATCTACACATGTACAGTGGTGATTGAAAGTTTGTGAACCATTTAAAATGTTCTATATATCTGAATAAATAGGACCCAAGACAATCAGATTTTCACACAAGTCGTAAAAGTAGACCAAGAGACCCCAATTTAAGAAATGAGACAAAAATATTATACTTGGTCATTTATTTATTGAGGAAAATGATCCAATGTTACATATCTGTGAGTGGCAAAAGTATGTGAACGTCTAGGATTAGCAGTTAATTTGAAGGTGAAATTAGAGTCAGGTGTTTTCAATCAATGGGATGATAATCAGGGGTGAGTGAGTGACGTCCTGTTTTATTTAAAGAACAGAGATCTATCAGAGTCTGATCTTCACAACACATGTTTGTGGAAGTGCATCATGGCATGAACATAGGAGATTTTTGAGGACCTCTGAAAAAGTTGCTGATGCTCATCAGGCTGGCAAAGGTTACAAAAGCATCTCTAAAGAGTTTGGACTCCACAAATCCAGTCAGACAGACTGTGTACAAACGGAAGAAATTGAAGACCACTGTAACCCTCCCCAGGAGTGGAGACCAACAAAGATCTCTCAAAAAGCAAGACATGTAATAGTCTGTGAGGTCATAAAGGAAGCCAGGGTAACTTCTAAGCAACTAATAGCCTCTCTCACATTGGCTAATGTTAATGTTCATGAGTCCATGATCAGGAGAACACTGAACAACCATGGTGTGGTTGCAAGGAGTAAACCACCACTCTCCAAAAAGAACATTGCTGCCCTTCTGTAGTTTGCTAAAGATCACATGGACAAGCCAGAACGCTACTGGAAAAATGTTTTGTGGATAGATGAGACCAAAATAGAATTTTTGTTTTAAATGAGAAGCGTTATATTTGGAGAAAGGAAAACACTGCATTCCAGCATAAGAACCTCATTCCATCTGTGAAACACGGTGGTGGTAGTATTATGGTTTTGGCCCATTTTGACCTGTTCTGGTCCAGGACGACTCGCAATCATAGATGGAACAATGAATTCTGAATTATACCAGCGAATTCTAAAAGAAAATATGAGGACATCTGTCCATGAACTGAATCTCAAGAGAAAGTCGGTCATGCAGCAAGATGATGCAAAGTCACACAAAACACACGTTATTCTACCAAAGAATGCTTAAAGAATAATAAAGTTAATGTTTTGGAATGGCCAAGTCAAAATCCTGACCTTTATCCAACAGAAATGTTGTGGAAAGTCCTGAAGCAAGCAGTTCATGTGAGAAAGCCCACCAACATCCCAGAGTTGAAGCTGTTCTGTACTGAGGAACGGCTAAAACTCCTCCAAGCCGATGTGCAGGACTGATCAACAGTTACTGGGTACGTTTAGTTGCTGCACAAGAGGGTCACACTGGATACTGAACGCAAAGGTTCACATACTTTTGCCACTCACGTATGTAATATTCAATCATTTTCTGCAATAAATAAATGACCACGTATAATATTTTTGTCTCATTTGTTTATTTGGATTCTCTTTATCTACTTTTAGGACTTGAATTGAAAATCTGAATATTTTAAGTCATATTTATGCAGAAATATAGAAAACTACAAATCCATTGTCTGTTTTCAGTTTTTTAACAAAGGTGAAATGGCTAAAAGAAAAAATGATGACTAGTATCTTTCTTCCAGTCCGAATGCCGCAAACTTTTTTTTTTAAGTACCTAGAACAATGAAGTCTAAATTGGAACTGTCTGCTAGTTTGTTGGGGGACTCAGACACAGATTCAAGTCTAGTTTGGAAATCTCTTTGTTTAGTAATGATTTTTGATAATAGCTTTTCTCTTACGTAAAGACAGATCTTGAGGGTAGTTGGCACAAAGTTCTAATAAACCAAGATCTTGTGATGCTGTTGCTCCACTTGTGCCTTACATTTTTGTGAAAAATGTAACCTTAAACAAAATATTTAGTGTAACAGATTCTTATTGATACAGATATATACTCGCATGAGAATTGCTTACCGAAGGAATGTTATCAGATTTTTTTTAAACATTAAATTTCTTACAATATGATTTATTAAATAATAACTTGGTTACATGTTCAAATTACTTCTGCACAAAGCTTAAAAAAGATGAACATTACTAAAAAAAAAATCTGTAATATAGAAATTTTTAGAAATGTGTCACATTGTACCAGTTATTTTTAACATACAAAAGTTATCATCTGGCCAATAAAAACATGTGTTGCTGTCTGCAGTGCATGCACTTTGCATTCTAAAATCTCTGCCCTGAGAAGAGTAGGAACACTAAAATCCACAACAGGCATCTAATATTGAAGTGTTACAGGTACAATATGTGTGACTTCAATATACAGTAGTGTCATTTGTCAAACCAACCCTGGAACATATCTTTGCTGAATAAAACGCAGAAGACTTTTTTTTTTTAATTGATCCAAAACCACTAGCATATCATTAGGCAAGATACAGAAGAATGTTTCTTGGTGAAAGAAGTATAAAAATGCTAACATGAACATGCCTCGCAGCAATTTAAGCCCATTCAGCACAGCCTATTTTCTTGAATTGACTGCTGGTCAACAAAGCAAACAAACTTTCCATGGAAGAAACACTGTTTTGTTTTCACTGCATCAAATAATTCTTTGAACCCAAACGCAAAACAATAACTGAACACAAATGGTCTTATTTGCCTGGTCTCTTTAGATGACCCAAACTATGCTGTGGGGAAAAACTGTCACACAATTCGTGCATATCTTCTGTAGTATTAGACAGTCTTGGACAGAAAGGGTAATAGTCCAAATTAAAACTAATTAATTCATATGTACCTCATTAGAAAATGTTATGAGCAATCAATACAGTATTATTTTGAATGGAACGGTCTTGGAATGGAACTATCAAGGCTGTGCAGTCCGCACTGCATGTGCATTCTGTGCAGCATAGTGCTAGTAGCACAATTCATTATCACTGGGCAAACTCAATTCTTTAAGAAATACAGCATCAATTCTACCAACTATTAGGATTTTGAAATGTCCATTGCTCCAGGATTGCTCCATTGATCCTGATGCTAGTTAAACACTGATCCGAGTGTCCTGTAGTCAATCAGTTATGCATGTTCAGCGTTTCTGTTGTGCACTCTTACACTTGGCACAGCACTGAGTCTCTGGCACCACAAGGAACTCACAGGTGGCTGCCCGAACCTGGACAACAGGCTCAGAGCCAAAAGGAGGCTCACTCTTAAAGCCTCGGCACACAGAGTAACGCTCTAGGTCTTCCAGCAGAGTGGCAACCTGTGCCACTGAGGTGAGTCGGGCTGGGTGAGCATGGTACAGCCAGTGTGTAGGCAGCAGAGGCTGTCCCTGAACACTGATGTGGTAACGAAAGGTTGGTTCAATCTGCACTGTTGTGTCTGCCATGGCTGAGAGCTTGGAGCACTGAAGGAGCTGCAGGCGCGGACCCTCGGCCAGCACGGCACACCATAGCACAGGTAATGGAGCGTCGCGCAGGGATGCCAAGAGCTCCAGCAGCTCCAGGTCCAGGCCATCATCATCAACACTGTCGCCCCCCAGGCTAAAAATTTGTGTGATCTGTAAAAAAAGTTTATTACTCGATAGGTAAATACAAGGATGAGTCAAATGAAAACCTTATTTTTTATTTTGCATTGTTTACTGCAAATAGGTGTTGTAAATGTTTTCTGCATAATTGTGTTCAATGTTCACTGAGTGCAGTGTTTCAACTCATTCAAACTAATCAGAAGCACTGTCAAATTACACACAGAAAAAACCCCAAAAGGCTATAAAATGTGTGGTTGCTACATTTTGTTATTAACACCATTAACACTGCTGTGTCTGCTGGAACGCTTGCCTTCATGTAAATATATGAGGACGCACATGTACATATGGGGGAGGGGTAGTTGTATTTTCTCACAAAACTGTATTTTAAATTTGAAGTCACGGACAAAAAAGCTCGCATTAGCAAACTAACACTAAACTGCATACAAAAATATTTATTTGTACATGAATTCATTTTTGATGCTACAACCTCGAACATGACCTCACATCATAACCTCTTTTGACTGGTCACGGATTATGTCTCATCCCCACTGCCCCTGCCCACAGTTCTGATTCTTCAGTGAAGCAATGCACACATCTACACAAAAAAAGTGCACAAATAGTTGCAAGAATTAATTAATGTACAAATAAATAGTTTTGTATGTATCTTTGTATTAGCTCACAAATTTTGAGCCTTTTTGTCTGTGACTTCAAATTTAAAATACAGCTGTCGGAATATTTTCTACAGGGTTCATACAGATGCTTCATAATAAAATTCCAGGACTTTCATGCACTATCTTTTGTTTTTATGGACTATACAATAGATGTCATTCAAACATACTGTTTATTTCTTCTTTTAAAATTCCAAAACAAAATTAATAATAATAATAATAATAAACAAGCAATTTTCATATAGCACCTTTTCCACCCATGCTGAACTAAATTTGCATTTCCCATGCATTGCTTTGTCTTCACCATAACATCAATATACCAACAATTTTCAATGGAAAGTCACTAAATGTCGCTAGATTATGGCATGCGCTAATTAGCATATCATTACGTCATCATATCGTATTTGCATTCTGCCCAGAGTCAGCCATTTACATCTGTTTGCTTCTTTCCTACTCTTTGTGCTCGCATACGGTATTTTAAAACAGTCGAATTCCCAAAAAGCTGTTCTCATTTACATATTTTCTGTTTCTGTTGTCAGACAGCAGAATGAGAATGAAATAGTGACTGAAACACGTCACATTAAGACTACATGTTAACCAGCAGTTACTTCCAAGCTGCTGCTCTGCACTACTAAAATCCTTATTTTATAGCCACAATATCATCTGACAAAATCATCATACACAAGTTAAAGACAACAGCTGTGCTGTGATTTAGGCGGTGTTGGAGAAGGTACCTTGAAACTGTAGCTTTTCAAGCTACAAGCTACTCATAGTTTGAAGTAGTTAAGCTACAGTCAAGCAAAAAGTAACTAACTACATTGAAGCTACTTAAAAGGGCAACATTTTTAACTGTGTCATGATTGCGAATCAGCTTATGAATCACTGTATAATTCGGCATAAAGAAATTAAACAATTTAAAAATAATTCAGAACAATTATGAATTTATAATGTGCACATTAGGCTACTGATTAATTTCATGACAATCATGTTCATTTATATATGTGTCCTTAGATTTGTGCCTGAACTCTTTGATGCCATATTATAATCGAAGTATTGGACAAAGTATTTTAATCTTTGATTTGCAAAGATTACATATAAAAGGTGTAAGATTTATTATTTGATTCCTTAAGGCACATGAACTTCGATATGAGTCATCATCTCCCGCTCCATTATAGATAATAAGGATGAATAAGCTTTACTTCCGATAGGGCAATAATAATACATGCAACGATAAATCATCATCATCATCGTTTTTTAACCACTGATTAATTAATGAATCATGGAAATAATAATAAATAAATAATAAATAAGATAGGAACTTTCTCTCTTGCAGCTCCCTTAGACAAGATGCTATGAAATACAATCAGACTGTTGTTTTCAGAGCATACAATAAATCCTGCAGCATTCACTAATAAACTTATTGAATTATTTTATTTATAAGTAAAAAACAAACAAACATTGTGTTATGTTGCCCATTAACAACAAAGCGCCAGTAATATTCTCTATCAGAGAGAGAATTTTTAAGTGTTAATTTATTATGGTATTATCATTTACCTGCCCCATACATCATGTAACAAACTGTGGTTGGTCACTTTACGTGTCCATCAGACGGTCACTTCTTGTCCATGCGAGCTAATTCCTGTGAAGCAAGCAGGCACCGCAGCTATGCAGTGAAGAGCACCGCTATAACCGGACAAAAAAAGTAACGATTGGTTGCTACATCGCTACTCGTTTGAAAAACTCGTCACTGGAAAAGCTACATTATTTTTAAAGTAGTGGGGCTACTGTCACAATACTGAAAACTGTAGTTAAGTTAGTAGGTCAGCCATATTTACATAAAATAATCACTCAGAAAAAAATAAGAAAGACTGTCACTTTTCACACTGAATGTGCTCGTGCTCTCTCTCTCTCTGGCACCCACTGAACAGAGTAGCCACAGAGAGAGGTGTACCTGTAGCGGGAAAGCAGGACCTCGCACTCACGGGGCAGTACTGGTGAAAAAACTACATTTGAAAAAACAAAATTCAATACTTGGAGCACCCTGTACGAACCCTGTTTCTATGAGTGAAAAATGAAACATGCAAGGTTCTCATTCTAATGAAATTAAATAAGAAAAAGTGGAACTTTCATATATTCTAGATTCATTAGACATAAAGTGAAATATTTCAAGCCTTTTTTTGTTTTAATCTTGATGATTAAGGCTTACAGCTCATGTAAATCAAAAATCCAGTATCTCAAAATATTAGAATAAAGAATTTATAATACAGAAATGCCGACCTGAGAAGACTCCAAATCAGTTAATTAACTCAAAACACCTGTGAAGGTTTCCTGAGGCTTTAATCTCTCAGTCTTGTTCAGTACACAATCACAATCATGGGGAGGATGAAAGTAAATGTTCCATTTCATTTGGAAATCAAGGTCCCAGTCTGGAGTCTGGAGGAAGAGTGGAGAGGAACAGAATCCAAGCTGCTTGAAGTCCAGTGTGAAGTTTCCACAGTCAGTGATGATTTGGGTTGCCATGTCATCTGCTGGTGTTGGTCCATTGTGTTTTCTCAAGTCGAGAGTCGATGCAGCGTCTACCAGGAGATTTTAGAGCACTTCATGCTTCCATCTGCTGACGAGCTTTATGGAGATGCTGATTTCCTTTTCCAGCAGGATTCGGCCCCTGCCCACAGTGCCAAAACGTCTAGTAACTGGTTTACTGACCGTGGTGTTACTGTGCTTGATTGTCCAGCCGACTCGCCTGACCCGAACCCCATAGAGAATCTCTGAGAGACACCAGAGCCAACAATACAGACGAGCTGAAGGCCGCTATCAAAGCAACCTGGGCTTCCAGAACACCTCAGCAGTGCCACAGGCTCTGCCTCCATTCCACACCACGTTGATGCAGTAATTCGTGCAAAAGGAGCCCCGACCAAGGACTGAGTGCATAAATTAACGTACTTTTCAGAAGGTCGACATTTCTGTATTATAAATTCTTTATTCTAATATTTTGCGATACTGGATTTTTGATTTCCATGAGCTATAAGCTGTAATCATCAAGATTGAAACAAAAAAAAGGCTTGAAATATTTCACTTTATGTAATGAATCTAGAATATATGAAAGTTCCACTTTTTTAATTAAATGATGGAAAAAATTAACTTTTCCGTAATATTCTAATTTTTTGAGATGCTCCTGTATGGGTGTAACAAATTCTGTAATTACACAATGTACATTTAAATATAGCATTATACTACACAGCCCACATGTGCATATCCATGGCTTTGTAGTCTGTGAACAACTAGTAACTCCGACAGTTAGGAGCTAATTTTAGCCTCTTTGAGTATATAGCCATAACCACTGTATTTTTCCCCTCAGACAACCCACTACCTACAATGAAATTAAATATCATATATGCTACACAGTGTATCCGTTTAATTTCCATGTCCCAGGTTTAAATGTTTGCTTACACGTACATTTATTTTTATGGCATTTGGCAGATGCCCTTATCTCATTTATACAACTTGAGCCTTGCTCGAGGGCCCAGCAGTGGCAGCATGGCGGTGCTGGGATTTGAACTCACATCCTTACGATCAAAAAGCAAAAATGTCATCTCCTTCCCCATGCATTTTTTTTTTATTATTTGTTGTGAATTTTTAATATCAACATCCAGTCAGATTGCATATAGGAAAAAAAAATCCTTATAGCCAGAGTAACATGAAGTGGATCACTGAATCTGATACGTTGGGGATGTTTTGTGGCTACTAGAAAGAATTCCACCAAGTATCAGGACATTTTAAGGCATTTAGGATCTTTTAACATAATTTCCCCAGACATTGCACTGGTCATTCAAGCCACTTTGAAAGTTTGAAATAGACTGAAATCCACATGCATACACCCAAATATGCTTGGTGTGTTCTGTGCTCACCGTTGGCTCCATTTCATCCTCATCTGGCTCCTCTGCATGTTCAGTTGCTGGGGACTGCCGCCACTTCCTGTCCTTTACTATAGTCCACTCATCACAGAACAGATGCAAAAGATGATCATCAGAAAGTGCCTGGCTTGCCTCAATTTCTGCATCCTATAAAAATAAATAGGATACAATTGCTTATACTAAAGCAATAGGCCAATAACACTGTGCAGACAGAGAACAGCTATTAACCAAACAGCCTGAACAGCTCACTAGTCACAAACTTCCACGTCCAGTGATAAGTGAAATATACGGATCCAAGAAAGCAATCCGATTTACTTTCTAGGTGATTTGACAACTTAGTAGTAGGCATGGCTCAGCTGAAATCAATGATTTAGAAGCTGAGACCATGCAACTCAGAGGCTCATGTCCTTAATCAGATCCCTCCTAACAGTCTAGTGACTGGGCATGCTCTCTGTTCAGAGGAATTTGACAGAGTCTGTCTACAGCTACTTCCAGGAGAGTCTTTCTGGCTGATAACAACATCAATTATAGTTGAACATTCAACTACTGCCTCAGCAACATCAGTACATGAGTCAGAGTTTGTCTCTAAACTGACAGACATGTCAGGAGATTGCAAGTTTAAATCACATTTGACCCAAACTGGCCAGGAGCCAAGGAAGCAAATGCTCTCTGGGTTGGAAGGATGGCATACTTTCTATCCCCCGGCAATCACAGAGACACTAGCCAATCGTGGGCATCTGTGAGCTCATGTATGCAACCCCCCAATTGGGAAGTTTAGAATACAGCTGAGACACATAAACTGATGCAGAATTCGCATTGCTCAGTAGACTCTCCTGACATACCTGTCCATTGTATTCTGAGATGCAATGCTTCTCTCTCTCCACATAGCGCACACCAACAACAGAACCTTTTGCTATTCTTTCCTTCTCGCATTCATTGTCAGAGAACTCAAAATCCCACTTTTCTCTGTTCCCTCGCAGAACTTTATGGCTGTAAGCATAATGCGGTCTTGGTCTGCCAGGTGTAGTCCAGCCCTGAGGAACATGGATTGTAGAATCAGCCAAAAATAATAGCACCGCTGAAAAAAGGTCAAACTATCTACCATCTAGAAAATAATCAATAATGAAGCACATTAAATAAAGCAACTTACAGCATTACAAAAACATGTAAAATTTGTGAAAAAAGATTATTAAACTTCCAGGATGAGCTGGTTTACAGACTTGCTGAGGGAGAAGACCTACCTTTGCTTCTCTCTGACATTGACGCTGACGGCACTTCTGCCTTTTTTTATTGCTGCCACCAAATTTGGGTTTGTCTATGCAATAATCACAGGTTCCACAGTCAGCTTTGGCCACACAGCCTTTACATCGTCCACAGGAACGCCGAAACTTCCTTAAGAATCCCTGCAGAAGAACCAACAGATGCAATGTCCTAACCTCCTCAGATATTAGCAGTGTAGGACTGTTTTTTTGTTATTTTTGTTTATTTGCAAAAGCAAACATTGGCCACTTTGACCTCTTGTGCTATTTTCTACCAAATTACAGTATAAATAATTAAAAAGTTATAAATTATATACACCTTGTTATGTGGTGTTTTCTACATGATCAATGAAAAAAAATGATTTCATTTGCCACATCTGGGCTACTCAATTCATAAGGTCTTACAAATAAATGTTGTCTGAATAAATATTCAAATAACTTGAATGAAAAATTTCGGTCATATTTATGATTTAGGTCATATTTATGCAGACATATAGAAATCTATATTTATCCATCATCTCATACGCATCTTCTGATATAAAACACAAATGTATTCAGTGTATAACAAAAACAAAGAATTGGTCTTGCCATTCCAATATTTTCAGAGGGGACTATATTTAGATCATTAGTCTGTCTGATGAGCATGCCCAAGTAAGTTTGAAAGAATAGCATACATTGTTCAAAGTACAGACAGATTGTTCGCTGTTGAGCATAAATCTTACCTCACTGTCGTTTTCTTCATAAAATGGTGACTGATCATCAGAGTCACTGTACTGTGGAATAAAATTTGATTATAGAACAAATATTCATACATTTCATTTGTGAAGAGTAGAAATGTCAATAATAAACTGTTAATATCACCTGTGATTCCTTAAAGTCTGGCAGTGATTGCTGAAAAAGAATTGCAAGACAACTGTAATGATCTTTGTACAAAATGTATACATATTTTCCTAAATTCTAAATCTGTAGCAGAAGCCAGTTTCGAAATTCTGGCTAAAGCACTGTTTGTATTGTCACTTTTCAAATAAGCTAGGGGAATTATGGGTTTTTAACAGAAAATAATGTGATACAGCAATCAGAGGTTTTACAAATTTTAGAGATGACCATTTAGCAAACTCCATTCCTCCATTCCTGTCAGCTAGGTAGATGATATGAGGCTATGGCTATAGCTTAACTAACATGGGAGAATAATATTTTGTACACTACATGAGCAATTTTTTCTTTCAGTGGATACTATGGAAAAACCTGACTTCATACATGCCAAGATTATGCATTGTAATTCTACAGCCCAATGTGCATTTGATTAACATAATTAACAGGTTTCAGTATTCTTGACTTTGTATACTTGACTTTGTCCAGCTAATGAATTAATAAACTGCAATTACTAATAATCCGTTACTTAAAAGGTGCTATCGTTATTTAATCTATTTTTAGAGATCACAAATTCTGTGATTTACCTCAAAATCTGAAATGACATGAAAACTGCAGATGGGGAAGAGTTAGAAATGTGAATACCATGGTGTGGAGAAAACTGTTAGTCTTTGCTAACTAAACATCAAGGCTGCATACAATTTCACAAGATTATAACTTGAAATGTGAAAAAATGTTTTAACTTAGCATACCCGATGAGCTATATCCAGAGTCGAATTGTACTAGTGCACCCAGAAAAACAAACAGAACGCCAGCATAAAGATGTACAAAAGAGTCAGTGGCTGTTGCCTTTTTAAGACTCATAAATAGGTGCAGGACAAATCTAGAGATGAAAGGTTTGCTTACCTTGGAAATCGTGTTAATAGTTTCTAATCTTTCTTGTCTCTGCAGAAAACAACAACGTTTAAGTTACACACAGTGACTTTTCACATATTTTTTTAAAAATATTCAAAATCAATAGTGCTACAAAGATCAGATAATTCATATGTAATTTCTTACTAAAAATGTAAAATACTACTTGGAAAAAAAAAACAGTTTTCATATTATTAAAAAACTTTCAAATTTAAAACTTAAACTCAGAAAAGTCATACATACATGGCCTACTGAACCACACTGTGCCAGAGGAAGCACATCATCCGCTCGCCTCTGGAAAAGACAGAGAGGTTAAGGTGAAAAAGAAGACCAACAAAAATACAAAAAATAAAATAAATCAAATCATCTTTTATATATTCTTTCAGCAATCCTCATCACCTTGAGGGATGGACACAAGCACTTCCGCTTACGGCACCTAATAGGTCTTCGGTAGTGAGGGTTCAGTTTTCCATTCCTGCAGCTGGCACAAACCCCACAGTCCTCAGTGAGCTGACATGCTCGACAAAACCCACAGGGAAGCCACTGAGAACAGAATCACAGTTTACATCTGCATCTTTAAAAATACTGATGACAATTAGTATGCTAAGGACTTAGCATTACTTACTTTTCTAAATGTAATGTTGCGGTTATCTTTAGCTACATAAAGGAAGTGGGAGACAAACAAAATGCAGTCTAAATGTTAAAAATACATCGTAAACAATGGCAAAGGCTTTTATAATAGCTTTCACTTTTTTTGCGCTAACTTGCACTAGCATATGGACGTATTTTATTAAGCACTTTTCTGCATAAAAATGCTGTCATGTAAATGACTACTTGTTGCACTTTTATAATTAACAACAAACATTTAGTTACTTACAGGCATTGCATGCTTTGTTGCATTTTTCACACATAGTCAGTCCCTCTACACTTGTAAATGAGTTCCTACATCTTGCACAGGTACTGAGAGAAAAGAATGCAAAGAGAGAATCATGTGGTTTGCACTGTTTTCTTCAATATTCCAAAAAAACCAAAAAATCCACATATAATATACTAGGAGTGTAAACCTCAGGCTTCCACATAATACAATATGGTTTCGATTCATAAGGTAGCAACTTGAAATCTGACTATGCTAGAGTTGCAACAACTAAATGATAAAATAGATAATAACTGATTATGAAAATTGTTGTCAATGAATCTCATTATGGATTAGTTGGTCTGCACGCGGTACATTTACTCATTACATTACTTCTGTTCCGAAAACACGCTTCAGAGAGTAAATACTAAAGTTGTGTCCCAAATGACGTACTGTACACTTACACTATGCACTGTACACTACTGTCTAGTGCAGTGTTTGTCAGCTGGGGGGGGGGGGGGGGGGGGGGGCAGTGGTGTAATTACAGGGGGTCCATAGGAAAGTTTAAATAATATATATTTTTTGTTAAATGTACCAAAACATATTCAAATGAGATGTTTTAAAATGAATCAATTTGGTTATTCTCGTGCATTCACAAATATCATGTTAGCTGAGCTGACAATTGTTCATTGATGGATTTATTTTTAATTTATTTACAAATGAAATGATAATTTGCAAAATCCTATGAGTGGTAAACAACTTCAAGTGTTGCACTGATGGATAAAATAAACAAAAGAGTCAAATTAAATGTCACCAACAATAAAAACAAAACAAAAAAAAATAAATAAAATCTTGAAATTTTTGTTATGGAGTGAGGGGGGAACTTGTGGATTGTTTGAAATATGCTAGGGGTCCAGAGCTCACAAAAGGTTTGGAAACACTGGTCTAGTGTATGAATTTTAGAAAGGTAATATCATCTCAAATGGAACACATTAGTTTTTTACTAACCGGAAGTATAAGCCGCTTCCTAGTCAGTGGCATATGACATCATACGCACGTAATGTGACGCTGCTAGCTTTAGCAGATACCCGAAGTCACCGAAAATGACTTTCTTCAGTTTACTGTTTATGTCAACGTTACCTTTTATTCCCAACAGGACCTCAGTCACCATAATATGGAGGCGTAATCGTCAAGTGTGCAACCTCCAAGTCCTCTAAGGCATAGGGGCATTTTATATTACACACTGCGGAGAAGATAAAACTTTATAAAGCGGTATTTTTGTAGCACTGAAGCATGACAGTGATGTACGAGCACAAACTTGTGTTTGTATCCAAAATGCTCCGCTGTATACAGGGGTGGGGGAAACTGGAGCCAGTTGCTAAGAGGTTTAGTTTAATTTAGGTCTGCACAATTAATCGAACATTGATCTCAGTTACGATTTTGACTCCCCACGATTACATGATCAACTGCAATAGTGACGTTTAAAGATCGTCCTCCGCTCATAGAAAACTCAGCTGTAGATCAAATCAAGCGCTCCGTAAACTTACAGCCAATCACATAGAGTGGCGCAGAGATGACGTCATTTTGTAACGCCAAAACCCGGAAACAAGTTAGCATTTTAGCCCTTCGGTTCCATCGTCCCAAAACAATGGGTTTTTTTAAACGGGATTTTGGTTAAAACCCTGAAATAAGGTCTGTGGTGAACACAAGCTCAAAATATTTTCACATTTTAGTCTACAACATAAAATACGCCAATAAAACCCCACTCATAATTTAAAAAAAAAAAAAAAAAAGGTTTTATGTGTATTGATAAAGGTGGTTGCTAACTGTCACGTAATGAGGGTTTAGGACTGACGAAAGT
The DNA here is from genome assembly GCF_023375685.1 of Ictalurus furcatus. NCBI lineage: Eukaryota > Metazoa > Chordata > Actinopteri > Siluriformes > Ictaluridae > Ictalurus > Ictalurus furcatus. The sequence continues at coordinate 433,036 of NC_071275.1, forward strand.
GCAGATAAGAGCTTTATTGAAGAGAGGCAGACAAATCCAAAACGTGAGACAATAGTGTGGTTGAAAACCAGCAAAAGGTCAGGGGTTCAGCAAACAGGCGTAAACAAGGCTAAACTAGAATCAAACAGCGAGGTCAAGAACAGGACCAAAACTATGAGACCTGAAACTATGAACAAACGCTTGGTACACAGAAAACTCGCGCAATACTTCACGTCGAACAATGAGACACGAGGGGTTTAAATGACAAACGTAATTAAGGGTGAACACAAAACAGCTGAGACTAATGATGACACATAAGGGAACAACCAATGACATTACAGGGGCGGAGACAGGACAGAAATCATAACAGAGGCACATGTAGAAAGTAAACAAAGTCAACATCACTAAAAGAGCGTGCTGCGAGCTCCAGTGCTTACGCAAGGGGAAATCACGACATTAACATGTTGCTAAATGGGACTACAGACGTTGTCGGGGACATTAAACGTCATCACGCTGAACAGGAAAAAACTTTGCAGATAAACTGGTTCAGGTCTGCTGTGCCAAAACATGTAGATGAAGATTCATCCACAGAGTAAATCCGTATTCTGGAAAAGGTTTTAAATAAAGTTTGGAGAAGTTGTGGGAAGCTCGGTGATGGTAATGATGAAGTCGAGTGACCGTGGTGCAGATTGTTTATAGCGTACGGTTAGATGTTTATTTCTGGAGATTGTATTTAGGCTTCAAACTTTATAAAAGTTGTGTTCATTTGTGAAAATGATCTTGATGGACAGAACGTGTTAGTGTTGTAAACTTTTGTTGATCACAGAGTTTATTATTATTTTTAAATAATCCAAAAGCCTATGTGAAAATCCTATTGGTGCTGCCCTAGTTTAATTTAAGTTTATTGTCATTATATGCTGTATTTGCGCGCTTGCAGTGTAACTTCTGTTGTTTATTATAACGGAAGTGATCTATTAGTAACGAGGCCATGTTGCTCCTCACTCGCAGTGAGAGCGCAAGTAAAATCTGAAATGTCTAAAGTAGGGCTGCAACTAACGATTATTTTCATAATCGATTAGTTGGCCGATTATTTTTTCAATTAATTGGATGGGGGTGGGGCGAACTTTCAGTACCTTTTTTTATTATTATTTATTTAACATTAAATCCACAAACTGAGTGTTACAAATATAAATTCAGACTAAAACTTTACACAACTGTTTGTCCAAAACAGAAAAGAACCCAATACACACACACACGAATATATTTTATTAATTTAGGACTGTAGTTTAATTCAGTGCTTTTTGTGAATCCATAAAAAAATCCACACAAAAAAAGTACTTATACATAATATAAATATAAGCTAAATAAATAAGATAAATAAATAAATAAATAAATAAATAAATAGTATTTATGCATTACTTTTTATGGATGCACAAAAAGCACCGAATTAAACTCCAGTCCAAAATGAATAATAAAAACTCACTTTCACTGCACCTTGTGGTTTCTGTTACTCGCTGTCTTTAGACATATTATTTTACTTGTGTTTACTTTGATTATAATGTTTTAATTAGACATTACAGATCTTACTCATGCTCCTACTGCACGTCTACACTGTGCATGATCAGTAACATGGCCTCTAGGGATGCACCGAAATGAAAATTCTTGGCCGAAGCCGAAACCGAATATAATGAAAAACTTGGCCAAAGGTCGAATACCGAACACGTTTTTCCATTTATTTTGCCATTTTTTTCACCATTGCATTAATTAAATAGTCAAAATGTGCTATTTACTATTTTGTCTTGCTTTTCAAAGAAAAAAATCAATTACAAAAACTACAATTTCAAAATATTTAACACTGAACATTTTTTTTGTCATTCCAGCAGGCATAGGCTACCAACAAGGTACAATATAATTTCAAATAAATAAACGAGTAAAATAAAAATATTTTGATGTGGTCATCTTCGAGCCCCCCTTGAATAGCCGATGTTAGGCCTATAACTGACTGCTGAAAGAATGGAACACTCTGTAGCCTACAACTAAAAAGTGCATTAAAAAGTGCATTGACAAGAGTGCAGAAAATGGTTCTATTGGGTTCTATACGGCTGATTATATTGGGGATATGTACCGCTCACGTCCCTGTACACCTCGCCGAGTATTATAGTAGATATAGTATAGTTAGATATGTTGTTAATGTTATGTTCCATTAAATAAATACGTCTTTACCTGCTTCCGTACTCTACTCCCTTACGTCTCGCGACGTGACAGAATACTCCGGAACAGAAACAAAACAAACGCACATGTCCACAGTAACAATGTCACAGTTGTCAACATCCGAAGAGCATGCGCTCGTGCACGTAGCTCGTGCATGCGCGTGCCCCCCCATTGCTCTGAGTGCGCTGCCGGAAGTGGAGGTCGTGACATTCACGCGTCTCACTCTGGTTTCTAGGCTATTCGGCGCGTCATCAAACACGTCATTGTTCGGTCAAATTTATTCGGCCTGTTCACTTATTATAATTTCGTTGCCGAACATTCGGTGCATCCCTAATGGCCTCGTTACTAATAGATCACTTCCATTATAATAAACGACAGAATTTACACTGCAAGTTTTTTTTTATTTTATCGATTAGTTGTTGCAGCTCTAGTCTAATTAAAACACTATGATCAAAAGTAAAATAATATGTCCAAAGGCAGTGAATAACAAAGCATAAGGTGTAGTGAAAGTGAGTTTTTATTATTCATTTAGGACTGTAGTTTAATTCAATGCTTTTTGTGCAGCCATAAAAAATAATGCATAAATACTATTTTTTATAACGTATTTATATTTATTTAGATGCAAAAAAGCACTGAATTAAACTGCAGTCCTAAATTAATAATATATATTCTGGTTTGTGTCTGTATGTACTGGGATCCCCCCCAATCCGATTGAATAATCGGTCAACTAATCGATTAGGAAAATAATCGTTAGTTGCTGCCCTAGACTATACCACTGAATCTCCTATGATACAGTTTGATTTAGCAGCCTCCAATCGATATCTGAACAACTTTGTTCATAATCTAGGGCCTATGCTTAACTTGCAAATAATGACGACATAGAGAAGGACTATTTTAAAAGTATCAGAGTTAGGGGCAAATCAACTTTAACTTGTTTTTACATGCACAAACACACTGTTTGATAACAGTCAATCTATGATTGATGCATCAATTCATTTCAGACATTGCCTTTTAAGTAGTCAGATCGTTACACCCCTAAAGTACACCAATCAAAATAAGAAAACAAATACATGTATATAATCTGGAAGAAACATACCTAAGACAGGCGTTAGATGGAATATAGGTAGGTCCATCCTCCAGGTTAGTGGGCATTTTTAAAGTCTGTGAAAGGAAGCCTGCATTAGAAGGGACATTCTGCCTTGTGGGGGCTGCTGGTTGGATTACGAGAGCCTGATTGCGGTTCTCATTAGATGTGCCAGGACTGGGAACACTAGGAACATCCTTTTGACTTGAGGAAGGAGTTAGCCTCTGCTGAGCAAAGTGACTGAGGCTATATGGAGGGCCTGGACTGTAGGTCCTGTCATAAGCCTCAGTTGCCTCATTGTGAAAACTGGACTCTGAGGAGAAACCACAGTCAGCTGGGGAAGAGTGGTCCATCTTCCTCTTCTATATGGTAAATATGAAAAGAGAAGTAGTATTATTTTCAAATTAAAATTCAAGTATCAAAACATTTATAGTATTTTAATGCATTAGAAATTTACTAACTCAATTAATTATTCAAGTAACAGTAACAGCTCTATTAGTACTACAGTGTTCCCCTAATACAGGGGTTCCCAAACTAAAGGTCATGACCCCACATCTAGTCTTTTGTTTCATTAAATTATTTTTTACAGATTATTATAATAATAATAATAATAATAATAATAATAATTATTATTATTATTATTATTATTATTATTATTATATCTGTATACACATTCGAAATACAGAAGACATATTTTCTGTGTTGATATTTTGAAATGTTACTTGGAGTCCAAGTCAAATTGAAATGAATGTGCACTATTTTAGTCTTTTCACTATCCTGACACGGTGCAGTAATGACGTTCAACAATAAAAATGGACACAATTTCCTGTCCCTCTAACTCTGCTAAACAACTTAACATAATGTTTCAAATCACACACTTATGTTCTATTCCAGACCATAAATGAGTACTAACACTAACCGGATTATAGTTAGTGTTTGAATAAAAACAAAAAACAAACAATAAAAACAAACAAACAAAAACTGTCATGTAGCCTTCAAAGCTACCGAAGTGTCCGTTTTGTATACCAATCCTCAGGATTTTCTAGATTAGTAAATAGTTTTAAATGTAAGGTCAGAGTTTTGATTTGAATCATCAAGGCAATAGCAGAAAGTTTAAAAAAAAAAAAAAACAGAGCTTGTCATTGTGTAACATCTCTATGCATTAAACCACTAAAGATTTTACTTAACATCTAAACTTTGAAACTTTACAGACAGGGCTGTTTTCTAATGAATGGCACTTTAACATTTTCCGGATGTACTGTACGTAAGATACGCAGTATGTGAACGTTGATGCCAAGTATAACGCACATGCTACGTATAAAACAGACCCCTCCGATTCATGTCATGCCACCCCAGTGTGGATTATTTCCCTATAACACAACACTTCCCACTAGACTGGTAAGCAACTGCAAGGAATATTCCTTTGGCTTTTAGCCACTTATATAAACATATACATGTTACTAGTGTAATAAATTTTTTCAAATGTTACAGTAGTCCTAAATTGTTAATTTGGAATTTAAAAATGTAGAGAGGTGAAGGCTTGGGGTCACAAAAAAATTGTAATGTTAATTTGCCCAAAACATTTGAGAACCCCTGCCCTAATGTTTACACTTACATTCTACGACCTGCCCGGACGTTAAATTTCACATACATTGTTTTAATTTTTTTTGGATTTAACACTGTTTTAACACTGTTTTTAGTTTTATTGAGTCTCACAATCAGATTTTTAACACAGCTAGGTACCTTTCTCCAAGCAAATTTACACACATGCACACAAACACACACACAGTAGATAGTTAAACCTAACTAGCAGGCCTAATGTATCAATAACTAGATAAGAATCAGGAATATTGAGGAATATTTGCAGTAGTAGTACTAGGACACTGATGGGTAAAAACAATCAACAATACACAAAAAAATCTATTCTGTTTAAATTCTGAGATAAAATGCTATATAATAAAATATCAAATACTGTTATGCCAGAAAGCTTCTTTAACAAAATCTGGAGTGCTAAATAAAGATACAATCCTGGTCAGAATTATTGGCGCCTCTGAATTGTAAGTACAGAATTTAGAAAATCTTCAGAAATAAATGTAAATTAAGCAATTTTGTATCAGAATATTTAAATAGTACATCCAAAGTTATTGAACAACAACAAAGGCTTTCATATAATGTAATTAAAAATAGACAAAATGTACGCTGGACACTATTATTGGCACCCTTTTGATGAATTTAAATAAGTTCCTCAACAAAGTAAAAAAAAAAACATAAGACTCACCTGTGCTTAATTTTCAGTGTTCGCATAACCTGATTTAACCCATGAATGCCTGTAATAATGCATAAAAAGGGGCTGATTGTTCCCAGTTTCTTTTTCCACAATGGCAAAGACAAGGGAGCTGTCTGAGAGCATCAGAAATGCTAATATCCAACAACATAATTCCAAAGGTTACAGAGCAATTGCCAAAGAATTTCTTAATGTTATCAAGAATTTTCACAGTCACACTTCCAGGATATGGCGCAAAGAAGAAATTCAATGAGAGAAGTCTGCGAAGGTTGGTGCAGACTGTGGGAAAAACACCACACAAGACATCTAAAGAGCTTCAGGTTGACCTGGAGAAATCTAGAGTGATGGTTTCAGCCAGTACCATATGCTGTACACTGAACCAAGTAGGGCTCCATGGGCGAAGGCAAAGGAGCAAACCAAAAAGGCAAGACTAATGTTTGCAAAGGTCACAGTCTTTCTGGGATAATGTTCTACGGACAAATGAAATCAAAGTAGAGCTTTTTGGGAATGCAGTGCATCAGTTTGCTTACATCAGTTTGCTTTTTGTGACGAAATGAAGCCCATAAAGAAAAGAACACCCCAACTACAGTACAAAATGGTAGAGGTTCTATCATGCTGTGGGGCTGCTTTGAAGCCTCTGGTACTGAAGGCATTGAATGTATCGAAGGAATGATGAAATCAAAAGATCAAGTAATTTAAAAGTGAAATGTGTTACCCAGTGCCAGAAAACTAGGTTTGAGGTGAAGGTTTGGGTCTTTCAGAACAACGATCCGAAGCACACATCTACCAGCACAAAAGAATGGCTGAAAAGGAAATGAGTCCTGACCTAAATCCCATTGAAAACCTTCGGAGTGAGCTGAAATCTGCCAGTGCAAAAATGAATCCTGTAAACTTAAGAGCTTGAACACATAGCAATGGAAGAGTGGAAGAAAATAACAGCAGACAGGTGCAATAAGCTTCTAGATGGCTACAAGAAATGTTTAGAGGCTGTCATTGTTGCCAAAGGTTCTGCAACCAAATATATGCAAATGGGTCCCAATAATTGTGTCCAGCGTACACCTTTTGACTGTATTTTTAATTTCACTATATGAAAGCCTTTTTTTGCTGTTGTTCAATAACTTTGGACAGGTTATTAAAATATCCTGTACTTACAATTCAGGGGTGCCAATAATTCTGACCAGGATTTGTGTAAACCAAACCATCTAAATCACTCAATTTACCAATCACATGCACATGTTTGTTTGTTTTTTTTTTTATTCTAAATGAACTAATAGGGTAAAGGCTGAAAGACATAAGTTATGTTGACTCACTTCTATGCCAATAAAATATATTTAATAATATATAATATTAATAATAAAAAGCAAGTGTTAAATCCTCTATCACCTGCATTACAGCTATGCACAGACAGACCAGAACACCCTCCATCTATATGGCACCATTTCTCTTGTCATAATTGAATTATTACTTTTACCTGTCTTTTTATTCTTTCTTTTTCTTCATATTCTATTTAATTAATGCCAATAATATAAATTTAAATGTTCTTCATGGTATTCTTAGTCCCTGACCTAATGAACTAGCATCAAGTAAAGGTTTACATTAGTCTTTAGTCTTCTCAGGCATAAGTTTACACACAAACTCAGGAGCAGATATGAACATTTTTCAGAATTTACGGTATTTTCACGAATACCAAATTTCTTGGGTAAATGCTCATACTTGTGATTTACACATAAATCTATTCATTTCCAGCTTAATTAGAGAGGCCCATTGGTAATGTGAATGAAATAATACATAGAATACATTCGAGTAAGCATACATTACTGCAAATCAATTAAATATTTTGAAAAGAGTCATTTTTGTTTAGCACAGTGAATATTAGCAGACTGGTTTTAAGATATATTTAATTAATTGCTTGCTTCCATATTTTTGACCTGTTTTGTATCAAAACATATCTTCAGATTGTTTCCTCACCTTTATCCCTCTTTTTGTAGGTTCACCATCAAGAAATAGCCCTGTTTTGAAGTCAAAGTTGGTAAGGTCCACAGTATTCCCAATGGATTTGAGTAGTTCAATCTTACTTCTTACTCTATCACCTTTAGGGCTTCAAAAGGACATTACTGGTTAACAGTAGCACACAGATTTATAAAAGTAAACAGTGAAGAACACAGGAAGGTTACTGGTAAATAAAACTGTCAAACATACCTTAAGTAGTAGATATCTCTCTGCCCCACACTCATACCAGAACGACGCAGAACCACTTTGCGTTTCCAGCCCTCTCCCAGAACAGGACAATCCTCCCAGCCATCATCGGAGCCGAACCGCCACTTCCTTTTCCTTTTCCTTAAAAAATTGGGCATATATATTTATTTGCCATAATCTGCTTGTTAAGTCTGACATCACGCATGATGTAAAGCCATTTCCCGGTTCAAGAGCTCCTTCAGATCCCAAAAGTGAACAGCAAAAGTTGATATTTAAAGGTGATATGCCACGATCTGGCTGAAGTATTTCTATAAAAAATAAATTAAAAAAAAAAAAAAAAAAAAACGTACAGGACTGCTATAACTTTGGACACAAACAAAGATGAAAAACTAAAAGGTGTACCAGCCAGGTTTTGGGGGGATAATGAAGTTAGGCTAGTTGGCATATAATGATCTGCCCCCCCCCCCGGCTAGCTAGAGATGTGTTGTTGGGCTGATATAAACACAGCACTGGCAATGTCATTTAGAAGTGTTAGGGTGAGAGTTAAATGGTTTTCAATACAGGTGCACGTTGAGGGTCAGAGGGTCAGATACAGCACCTGCGAGTGCCCAACAGGCAGAGACAAGTGCCATCATATCACATGGCTGCAGAAGAATGTGTGTGGAAGAGGACGAGGACACCGAAAACGAACGAAATTGCAGCCAAAGAGTGTTTCATGGCACATTTTTTCAGTCGATGCTCATTTTGTTGCGTGGTTTGAATTATTTGCTTAACGTTATGTGGTTTAAAGCCATTGAATTACGTGAAAATGAATCGTATTTGCAAAAGAGTGCTAAAATACACTCACTGTGTGCTGTAGTACTGCCACAAAATCCTGATCCTAAGCTGTATAGTTTTTTGGACTCAGGTCTATTCAGACAACAAGGAACAGCACTGCAGCATGTTGAACATACGAGGGTCAGAAGAAGCTTGGACCAGGAAACAGTAATACCAGAAGCTCGTTACGTCACGACTTAACAAGAGAATAAACTGAACTGATAACTCAGCAATACATTCACATACAATTCCACTTTACATTAGACACAAAATTCATCGTAAACCAACATGAACATACCCCACAGCACCTCCTCCTCCTCGGTAGTTTCTCTCACTCCCAGCTACACTGCCGCTCCTCTCACTCTCTCCAGCCAGACTGTCCATCTCAGCGTCCCTGACCCCATCTATATCCCAGCTCTGTGCATCATAGTCGTCGTCTTCGTCCTCCTCCCAGTCCTCCTCCAGAGGCTCAAACCAGTCCACGGGAGGCTCATCTAGGCTTTTCACGGGCTCAATTCCACTTCCGGCTTGTCCAACACTGGTGTCAGTAATGTGTCTGGTCTCTGTGCTGCTGAACAGCGGCTTCTCTTCCTCCCCTGCTCTCTCCATCACTGAACAGTACTCTCCGAAGTTGGTCTAGCCCACAAAAGGCTTTAAAAATAAAACCATTTATAAACGTCCAGCTCTCTCGACAGATACCTAATATTCGCTTTAATAATGTTAGCAGCCATTAAAGGTTTGATAATATGAAGTTAAGCCGAGCCATAACAGAGTTCGGTTGCATCCTTTTCCTCTGCTCCTGCTGAGAACATGTACGACTAGAAGGAGAAGCGTGAAGTGAACGCTGGAGCTGGATAACTACTCGGGCAACTGTATGCACACAGCCGGGTCGTTCCGCTGACTGGCTGTTCAATTAAACAACGTAGTTTTAACCCTTACCACTTCAGTAACACTTTCCAGAACAGCCGTGCAATCCTACCTCACGGTTTACCTGTGACAGGTTTCTAACGAGATGCTTAGAACGCGTTTATCACAGTGCCATGCTCAGGTTAACAGCTTATTGACCGAAGCGTCGCTTTAGCATTAGCTAGCTAATAGTCCGAAGGTGAGCCTGGAGATGTTTAAAGCAGGAACAAAGTGAAAAGTTATCGGACACGCTAAGGCGTTAAAATTGCACTGTTACGATATAGCACAATACGGGATGGAATCACAGTTAAAACATCAGATTGCATTATATAGCAGTTCACGCATTTCACCAACACATCCGGTAATAATTCAAACAGACCGGAAGCGGAAGTTTGAACTCCAGGTGCCCGGTTTCTTTATCCCGCCCTCGTTGGCTGCTGCTGCGTTCTGTTTCATTTCGAAAATGAGAACACACTGCAATACAAAATAAAACTATACCCAGATCAGCCATAACATAAAGCTGCTGACAGGTGAAGTGAATAACATGGATTATCTGCTTACAAGGGCACCTGTAAAATAGTGGATATCTTAGGCAGCAAGTGAACAGTCAGTTCTAGAAGTTGATGTGTAGGAGGAAAAATGGGCAAGGGTCAGGATCTCAGCCACTATGACATGGGCGAAATTGTGATGGCTAGAGGACTAGGTCAGAGGGGTGTATGCAGTGGTTAGTACATACCAAAAGTGGTCCAAGGAAGGACAGCTGGTAAACTGGTGACAGAGTTATGGGTTTATAATATTTATATTGCACTTTCACATTTAAATAAACAGACCGCTGCTTTCACCTCCATGTTGTGCTACATTCCTGATAATGTACAAATCTTTGCATCAAATTAGACTGGTCCTTAAAGTGCATCACCTTGTAGAAGCAAAATATAAATAAAATTGTACCCAAAATATAGGATAAGTAAAAATAAAAATACCATCAACCAAATGAAAATATGCATCAAATATAACAATATTCAACCAAATGAAAACACTTCAGGCGAATGCAGAAAAGGCTGTTAATCCTGTTTTGAACTCACCTTTCTCAATTCTCATCTAAGCCCAGTTTATGTTGTTTGCCGATTGCCTGACCATCGCCTGTTTTGTGACCGTGAAATTGCCCTACGTTTTGGATTTGTCTGCATATCTTTTTAAATAAAAGCTTTAACTGCATTTGCATCTGTCTCCAACTCCATTACATTACAGAATACTTCACCTACAACACAGATGCAGCAGGAAAGCGGAGGAGATGTCACGCCACTGTAACAAAAAAAAAACCATGGAGCGTCTAGTCAGTACAGGATCCAGTGGATTTAGCAGTTTAACTCAGTTTGTAATTTGTAATTTGTTCAGGAGTACAGAGTACACCCCCAACCTGGGGGGACCACTATGACAAGTGATCCTGCTCTGCTATTCATCACGTATTTTGAGCGGGGTGGCCTCCACAGCCCAGCTCCAGCCCCAGCCCGATGGGGCGGCCTCCAGAGCCCGGTTCCAGCCCCAGGCCGACGGGGCGGCCTCCACATCCAAGCTTCCTTCAGAGGCTGAGAGGGTGGCCTCCACAACTCCAGAACTGAGTGGTGATCTCATCTCCAGAGCTCCAGCCTGAGACCCATGAGGTGGTCTCCCCTGCAGAGCTCCAGCCAGAGGTCAACATGGTGACCTCATTTCCTGAGCCCCAGTGTGAGACCGGTGAAGTGGTCTATCCAGCCATGATCCTGATAGAGGTCAACGAGGCAACCTCCCAGGTTCAGATCCGGTTAGAGGTTGACAGCACAGCCTGCCAAGTCCCGTTCCTGCCCGAAGACGAAGAGACAGCCTAGCAAGTTCTGTTCACACCCGAGGCCAACGAGACGGTTTCCCAAGCCATGTTCCTGCCGGAAGCCAACAGGATGGCCTCCCAAGCCATGTTCCTGCCAGAGGCTGATGGCACAGCCTCCCGTGCCATGTTTCTGTCTGAGGTCGATGGCACGGCCTCCCATGCCATGTTCCAGTCAGAGGTTGACGAGATGGCCTGCCGCGCCATGTTCCTGCCAGAGGTTGACGAGACGGCCTCCTAAGCTATGTTCCTGCCAGAGGCCGATGAGACGGCCTCCTAAGCCATGTTCCTGCCAGAGGCTGATGAGACGGCGTACCAAGACCTGTTCACGCCTGAGGCCAACGAGACTGCGCACCAAGTCCTGTTCATGCCTGAGGCCGACAAGATGCCCAACCAAGCCATGTTCCAGCCAGATGCAAACGAGACACCCCACCAAGCCATGTTCCAGCCAGAGGCCGACAAGACGCCCCACCAGGGCAAGCTCCAGCCAGAGGCTGATGAGACGCCCCACCAAGCCATGTTCCAGTCAGAGGCCGACGAGACGCCCCATCAAGCCATGTTCCAGCCAGATGCAGACGAGACGTCCCATCAAGCCATGTTCCAGCCAGATGCAGACGAGACGCCCCAGCAAGCCATGTTCCAGCAAGAGGCCGACAAGACGCCCCACCAGGGCAAGTTCCAGCCAGAGGCCGGCGAGACGCCCCACCAAGCGATGTGCCAGCCAGCGGCTGACAAGACGCCCCACCAAGCCATGTTCCAGCCAGATGCAGACGAGATGCCCCACCAAGCCATGTTCCAGCCAGATGCAGACGAGATGCCCCACCAAGCCATTGTTGTATCAAAATTTGCCTATTACCCAAAGACAATTAATATTTAACATAGAAACAGATACTCACATACATTAACCAGTTGAAGGACAAAAGTAAGACACCGGGCCCGTGAGTGAGGAGAGGCAAGGGTCCAAATTTATTGTTGCATGAGATCACACAGTTGAGACGTCCCAAGGATGATCTAAAAAACCAGAGCTGAAGCTCTTCTATTTATACAGTTTTCTTAGGGTCAGGATGACCCAGACATCAATAGCTGTCCCGACATCAATAGCTGTCCCGGAACACCATTACTTACATCAATTGGCACTGTTGAGCGACCCTTATCACGCAGGTGCAGTTCCAGCTCCAAAATATATTTTGTCTTGTTTCACTCTTTAAAAATAACTTGACCGTGTCTGTGTCACTGTGACTGGATTTTCGTTGAGAAAGGACACTTTCAAACTTTCATCTATCATCTTTCAGTTTCATCTCTACATTATGAGTAAATTATATGGTTGTTCTACATTTCTTTTCTTTTTTTATAGTGCTTGCATGTACATTACCCTATAATAGTCTTTTATGAAACAGAATACGAAACAAATTAATTTCTGTTTTCTGCATACACACCAGGCCTCTGTGTGTGTGTGTCTCTTAGTTGACCTTCTGCCTGCGTGCAGACGTAATCCACCTACGCTCTGAGACCTGCCGCACTAAATCAAATACATGTATTGTTATCCCCCTGCTCCTTGCTTATCTGTGTGTTGTGTCTTAGGTGAACATCTGTTCATATAGTCCACCAGCCCAGTGAATTCTCAATAAGATTACATATTACTCATACTAGGTCTCCCTCATGTTTATTTCATGTATATTTTATATACAATACCATGTTGCAGCCAGAGGCAGATGGGACGCCCCAGCAAGCCAAGTTGCAGCCAGAGGCAGACGAGACGCCCCAACAGGCCATGTTCCAGCCGGAGGCCGGCGAGACGCCCCACCAAGCCATGTTCCAACCAGAGGCCGACAAGACGCCCCACCAAGCCATGTTCCAGCCAGAGGCTGACAAGATGGCCCACCAAGCGATGTTCCAGCCAGAGACTGACGAGACGGCCCACCAATTTCGGCTCACGCCTGAGGCTGATGACACAACTTCCCAAGCCTGGTTCCTGCCTAATAATTATGGCGAATATGTCCCGGCCCAGCCATCTGACCCCGACAAGCCTGTTGCCGACTCACCACCTGCATTCCACCTGTATGCTCTGGGGGGGGGGGGGGGGGAGCTCTGGAACGGATTTCCCCTCCCTGCACATGAATTGTCTGAAGCGTGACAGCTTGATCCTGGTTCCGCCTTTCATGGTTTTGATCCTGTTTTGTCCTCACGTTTCTTGATTTTTGTCTAAGCCTAGTTTATGTTGTTTGCTGATCACCTCACCCCTCACCTCTTTTGCAACCGTGATATTGCCCTCCGTTTTGGATTTGTCTGCTTGTTGCTTTTAAATAAAAGCTTTAACTGCATTTGCATCTGTCTCCAACCCCATTCCATGACACTGTGTAATACCTACATTTTTTGGGTCAACTTGTCTTCATAATATCTTTTTAAAAAAGTGTACTGGCACTTTAATTCAGCACAGCAAAAATAGACGCCAAAACTCTGCTCAACGCCAAAACTCTGCTTCTGGTGTAAATGTACTCATTTGTTAACACACCTGCAGAAAAAAAACATGCACTGCTTCTGCTCTGCTTCTGTGTGTGGTGTTTATTCACCCTCAAGCTAACCAAAATGTCCTGACATTGAGTAGATTAACAGCAAAGTTTCATTTGAGTGAACTAATCTTTTAATGCTGGCCATGATAGAAAGGTCTCAGAACACTGGGCATTGCAGCCACAGACCAGTCAGAGTACCCATGCTGACAACTGAAAGTACCTACAATCGGCATGTGAGCATCAGAACTGGAAGAAGGTGGAGGAATTGTGATGCTCTGGGGTCCTGACATTGGCCTCCAAATATCCAAGAATCCAATCCAATCGAGCATCTGTGGGATGTGCTGGAAAAAAGAAGTCTGATCCATGGACGCCCTACCTTAGAACTTACAGGACTTAAAGGATATCGGTGCCAGATGGTACAGGAAACCTTCAGAAGACTTGTAAAGTCCATGACGTGATGGCTCAGAGCTCTCTTGGGACCTACACAATATTAGGTATAATTTCAAAATGAATGTAATCATGTCATAAACTTTTCAAATAATGTAACAAGCTAAGAACCTATTATTGTATTAGGTCCACATAAAGTACTGTGCAAAACTCTAAGGCAAATGACATATTCCACAAAAAGATATACCTTAATACTGTTATTTTATATATTCTGCTTTTAGTGAATCAGTGGAGATATCCCACTTAGATTATTTTTCTTTGTAAATAGAATAAAAAAGAATAAGTGCCTTTTTAAATCCTACAGGGTCTGATGTTTTCAATGTTTTAATCCAGTGACAGTGAATCTGAGAAAGAACCAGTTTCAGAACACACGTCAAGCGCATTTCTACATACAAGTGCATTAATGGACCTTGTTAGTATAAATCAGCTTCATATATATAGAGTATTAAAGGAGTTAATATTTCAGGAATTACAGACACCACAGAAAGACAAACACCACAATGTGTTAAGCTCTCCATGTGCTAGAGTCCGGAGATGGCTGGATGAACTCAAGCAGGTAACATGTCAGTGAGCAAACTTCTTTTTATCTTTGGTAAACGTGTTTTAATGACTATTTTGTTTCTTTGACAGTATTAAAATATTGTATGTTGCCACAAATTATAACTTATTGACAAGAATTTATGGCATTTATGACCATTTCAAATCCTCTTCCTCATAACTAAGTAAAAAGTTCTCAATGCACCCCTCCTGATAATTGTATGATTTCTGACCCACAAACCATCAGGTTCATCTGCACATGAGCCCTTATGAAGAAGCGCAACCCCCTAAAAAATTCTAACACAGTTTTATGCTTCAACCACTAGAGGGCCAAAATGTACATAGTAGATCTTAAAAGGAGATGTCCAGCAGAAGACTGATGCAACTCTGGTAGTTAATGTTTTGTGTTAGGTTGTTGTAAAAGCATTTTTTCCCTCTCTTTAACCACTAAGCATCTTGCAAATTGTCAGCAATACAGCCACGGGCTTTGATGTTATGTGTTTCTGCAACTATTATTATTACTATTATCAGTATTAGTGCGATTGCTGTTTTCATTACCTTAGGCATAACATAAATTTACAGATTGTTGTGTTACTATTTCTTAGTATTAGTTACCGGTTTTATTCATTTAAAAAAATCATTTTGTTTGTATAAAGATACACATTTTTTTCATTTGTATTTAAATTTTAAAATCCACTCTAGAACAAATTTCTCTGGTTTTATTTGCAAAATTATGTCAATAGTTGGTTAATGGTTAAACTAGGGATGTTAATAATTTAATTGATTAATAGTATCGATTGTAATTTTTCAAATCCATGGACATCACCAAATGCTGAGTTTCCTCCCTTGAGATGATTTGCCAGGCCTTTACTGCAGCTACCTTTAGTTGCCTTTAGTTGCTGCTTGTTTGTGGTTCTTTTTGACTTCAATTTTGTCTTCAGTATGTGAAAAGCATGCTCAATTGGGTTGACATCATTGAACATTTAAGATCATTTAATTTCTTTGCCTGAAGAAGCTCATCAGTTGCTTTCACATTGCATTTTGGCTCATTATCTATCTGTACTGTGAAGTGCCATCCAATCGGTTTTGCAGCATTTCAGACTCTGAACAGAAAGTATAGCCTTATACACTTCAGAATTTATCCTGCTACTTCTGTTTGCAGTCAGATCATCATTAAACACCAGTGACCCAGTTCCATTGGCAGCCATACATGCCCATGCCATAAGAATGCCTCCACATGTTTGACAGATGATGTGGTATGCTTTGGAACATAAGCCCTATCTTTCCTTCTCCAAACTCTTCTCTTCCCATCATTCTGGTACAAGTTAATCTTGCAACAGAACTAGCCAGTCTGTTTTATTTATTTATTTTCACAAAGTCTAATCTGGTCTTGATGTTCTTATCAGTGGTTTGCATCTTGAGGTAAACATTCATGAAGGTGTCTCTTGATTGTATACCTTGACAATCATACACCTACCTCCTCCAGAGTGCTCTTGACTTGGCTAGATGTTGTGTATGGGTTTTTTTTTTTTTTTTTTGGTACTAAACATGGACTAGATTTCCACTGAGAACTATTTTTTCAGCATTTAGCAGAGAACCCACTCCTGTTTTGTGAAATCATCCAACAAACATCCAATAATCCACTCCTATAGTAGACTTTTTTAAGGTTTGAATGAATTCATACCTGCAATCCAACCACCTAGACCATGTGTTCATAAGCATCTATCCATCTATCCATCTCCAATTAAAAGCCAATCTTTGAATTTCTGGAGTTTTGCGATCTCTTGACTTGTTGAAAGGTGTCTTTGAACTATGGCCATGGCCACTTTCAAGAGTATTGGAGACAAAGGCAGATTCAAATGGTTTGGTCCAATCAGTTAAACTTCAGACAAAAATAAGCATCATAGACTGTCCAATCATGAAACTGTGCCTGCTATTTGAAGAAAACTAGCAGTAACCAGATTAAAGATAACAGAAATGGATTATGTATGTTTTTCTCTATTACTTATTGGTTCCAAGTTATGAGGGAGGGTCTCCGTCCGGCCCGGCTCCTCAGTCTCCTGGCATGACACCAGACTGGATTGAGACCGTGTTGCGCGGATTGTATACAGTTACATATTTAGATTGTGTACACGGCTGGTCAGAAGCATGCGTGCTGGAGCTCCAAATCATTCTTTTGACTTTAGTTTGAATTCTGTGTGATTCCCTGTTTGTAAACTGAATGAAAGTGTTTTAAGTTCCAGGATAACGTTTTGTCTAAAACACCGAGCGCGCGGGAAAGGGAGAGAGCGCGTGCGAGAGATTTCTTTTTCTTCCCCTTTTTCCAATCCTTTAGTTATCTCACACTCTACATTAAAGTCAAGGTGACTCAATATATATATATATATATATATATATATATATATATATATATATATATATATATATATATATATGAGCGTAAATATATTCCTGAAAAAATTAAAATCATTCAGTATTTCTTGATGTTATCAGTCCGGAGAGAACTATAATAGTAGTTTATGTGTTGTGCCACGTAGTTTCTTCTGCACAAGCATATCGACATCTTTGCCTGACTAATGATAAAATTGATCAGCTGACATTTGAACCTGTTCCTTGCGAGTGATGTACTTAACAAATTAATAAAAAAAAACCCTGAAAAGTAAAACAGACCCGAGGTTACAGTCTCTGCCTGATCACAAGGACCAATGTGGTCCGTATCAGGCTAGGTCACATCCTCCCTGTTGAGATAATGTCGAGCCTAAACATTTGGTTTTAGAGAGCACTGTACCTTCATGAACTGACTCGCTAACAAGAGCTGGAATAACCATAACTAATTTGTGTATCGGTGATTCCTATACGGGTACGTGTCTATACATTGTTAAGCAGTGTAAGTGTGAATTCTTCTGGCGTGTGGTATTCATGTTGCATAATGATGAATAATTTCTGCATGTTTTCTCTTTAAATGCTGGTTATGTCCAGTGATGAATAAGATCAGATCAGATGGCAGTAGTAGTCTGCACATTTTATATTATATGCAACCTCTGTATAAACTCTCAGATGTTACAGATGTGATATCTGAGTCCGTAACATTAGAATAAGGTGGTGATTACTTAAGGTGGAATTCGGGTTTTGCAGGGAGTACGAGTATCTGGATTAGGCAGCCTTGCATAATGGTTCCTTTTGCTGACATGTTGTGCTGATATGAGTTTGGGAGTTAGTTTAAGTACAGTCTCTTTACAACAGTATAGTTTGAAGTGATTTGTTTCTCTTCTGAACCGTAGATTGGTGAATAGAATAAAGTAGTTGTGTAAATATGCAAATATATATATATGTGTGGGTGTGTATATGTATGTGTATGTGTGTGCACATGTACATATGTGCTATACGGTGTGCTGTGGATATGTCATACGAAGTATACGAGTTAGTATACTAGTTGCAGTATTTAAATGATACAAAGCAGTGGTCACAAACTCGAGGAACGGAGCATATACTGCACAATCTGTGAAGTGAATTGATAAGTCGTTATACGGTAGCTGAGAACCGGATGCAGGTGTGTGTGATCTGGGAATTGCAGTCCATGGCAGCCAGCCATGTGTGTGGACCGCAGTGCAGGATGGGAAATGTGGTTTGTGACATGAGTAGATTTAACACTACCTTAATATGGTCAAATACAGTTTGAATGAAATGGATACATTTATAGGACAAATCTTATGCCTTTCACAATTGGGCGCTCAGCCAAGGTAACAACTTGGTGGTAAATTGAAACAAAGCTCATAGATGATAAATTTTATTTTAGACTAAGTTAAATACATATTCACATTCCTCCAAAGTAAGCAACATTTAAATTTAAGAAGGATCTGAGTGATATTTTGAGTGTGGTACAGTTATAAGTTAATAAGAGACAAAGGGGTACATGCATGTCTACCATTTAGACTAAACACTATTGTGGTACACATGAAACCAAATTCACTAGGTTGGTTTGAATGAAAATTAGGGGGATAAAAGTGACTAGAGGACTATAAATGCATATCTAGATCTCAACCTTTTGGAGTTCCACAGGGTTCTGTTTTAGGCCCACTGCTCTTTACTTTATATATGCTACCCCTAGGTCAAATTATTCGTAAACATGGAATTAGCTTCCACTGTTATGCTGATGATACACAGTTGTATGTTTCAGCGAAGCCAGAGGACAGACAGAAGCTTAGTAAAGCTGAGGATTGTGTAAAGGACATTAGACATTGGATGTTAACTAACTTCCTTCTACTTAATTCTGATAAAACAGAAATACTTTTATTAGGCCCACGTGTAGCTAGAAGTAATCTTTCTGATCACATGGTTACTCTGGATGGTCTTTCTGTTTCATCATGTGCAGCAGTTAAAGACCTTGGAGTGATTATTGACTCCAGCCTATCATTTGATGCTCATGTAGATAATATTACTAGGATAGCCTTCTTTCATCTCAGAAATATTTCTAAAATAAGAAACATATTGTCACTACATGATGCGGAAATACTAGTTCATGCATTCGTCACCTCTAGATTAGATTACTGTAATGCCTTACTGTCTGGATGTTCCAGTAGGAATATAAATAAGCTCCAGTTAGTCCAGAATGCAGCTGCTAGAGTCCTAACTAGAACTAGAAGGTACGACCATATCACACCGATATTATCAATACTGCATTGGCTCCCAGTAAAATCTCGCATTAACTATAAAATACTTTTATTAACCTATAAAGCACTAAATGGTCTCGCGCCACAATATCTAAGCGACCTTTTGGTTTTATATAATCCGCCACGCCTACTTAGATCAAAAGATGCAGGCTATTTGACGGTACCTCGAATAGTGAAGGCTACAGCAGGGGGAAGAGCTTTCTCTTATAGAGCCCCACAGTTATGGAACAGTCTTCCTATTAGTGTTCGGGACTCAGACACAGTCTCAGTGTTTAAGTCTAGGCTTAAAACGTATTTGTTTACTCAAGCCTACCCTGACTAGATTCTGTTCTACTACTTCGCAGTCATAATAATCTTTTTTCTCCCTCTCTCCTTTCGCCGAGCCCCACATGAATTTATGGAGATACTAGAGATCCAGATCCTTTCTGCCTCTGGATGGAGCTCAAATCTTCTCTAATTCCAGACTGCTGGGACTACGGCTGCTCCTAAGGCCATACAGACTTCATATAAATCCATAATGAACTTTTCCACACTATCTGTTGTTACCCAGATTAGGATGGGTTCCCTTCTGAGTCGGGTTCCTCTCAAGGTTTCTTCCTCTTAAAACATCTTAGGGAGTTTTTCCTTGCCACCGTCGCCACTCAGTGGCTTGCTCAGTTGGGATAAATTTGCACCTTTAATATCTGTATACCATGTTGATATTTCTGTAAAGCTGCTTTGAGACAATGTCTATTGTAAAAAGCGCTATACAAATAAAATAAATAAATAAATAAATAAATAAACCTCATTTACTCTATTTTAGTTCTATATTATTGGGATTATCACTCGTTAGCACAGATGGGATATTAATATGTTAGGTTAGTGTACACCACAAATTTTTAGACTAAAAGGATTTTTGTTTTCCTTTCTCAATATCTTTCTGGTAAATGAAAATCAGGAAGGGATAAGAATGTATCTTTGCCAATTGGGTTTGTATTTTTAAAGTCAACAGACTAGAACTATTTTACAGGTTAATTATACATGAGAGTGGAAGACCCCATTAAGAGAGGTGTTATTCGTTTGATTAGAGCAGTAGAGATTACTTTAGTAAATTTTTTAAATGATTTGATAGACCAACATTATTTAATCTCTGCAGCAATATTTCCTGATCCACTGTGTCGAGAGCCTTTTATAAATCGACAGACAGGGAAGTGCAGAAGGTACATTGACATTGTTTTAGGACTTTCAAAACAGCGGTTGTGCTGATATGTTTATATGACCTTAGACTTTTTGCAGACTGATAACATGTCTTTGCAAACTGATAACATAGAAATGTCTTTCTAAAAGGGACATAGGACAGGACTTTGGGATTGGACTGTAATGATCTAATATAGTGGGATTTCCCTGGTTTAATAAGAAAAAAGTTGATTTCCAAATTTCTGGTATAACCCCGTTGTCTAATGAAAGATTAAAATGATAAGTTAAAAGAGATGAAATAATATCAACTGCTAAGTTTAGAAATACAGACTGCACACAATCAGGGCCTTGTGATTTGTTCATATCGAACAATTTGAGTGCTCTGTAAACATCAGAAGTCTTAATACGTTAAAAACTGAACTCCTCATTTTGAATTGTTTTTGAAAGGCTTTCTGCATTATTGAAATCAGTGTACAGTAAATTACTTGTTGAATATTCACCGTTTTAATAGGCCTAGATCTGGGGCATAAATTAAACATTTAATGATGGGTTTTGCAGTTGTGTGTTCCCAGTTGTCTGTCTCCAGTTTCCAATGTGGACAGTGATGATGGCACCCCTCATCCTGAACTCGCTAACATACCTGGCACATTGTGGGCTACATAAGGTTGAAGCACGGCGAGTAACATGTACACTGTAATAAGCTAAAGTGAAGTATAGTCATCCTGTTTCCTGTAAACAATATCTTCAATCCTCAGAAAAAGATGAAGGGCCATGCCCACTTAGTCTAGCATTATTACAGCAAGCTGTGATAACAAATGCGATAAGTTCTGCAATACAACCAACCCACCCAGTAACCATTATTTATAGTATTATGTATATAGAATATATATATATATATATATATATATATATATATATATATATATATATATAAGATGTCCCAACTGTAACCCATTCCATTCCACATGATATTATTATTGATCAGCGCTTTTTCCAAGTGACTGCATGTGAGAGCTCAAGGCCGTTACTCCCCTTAACGTTCCTAGATCAGTAGTACACCTGGAAGTGTCTCCTTCGGGGGCTGTGGGCTCCCTTGTGGTGTACTCCTCTGTGGTCATAGACTCCCTTGCACGCTCACAAGGCCGACAGGACATGATTGGGGTCATCCTCCGCCCCATAAAAGCACAACAAATGTTCCTGGACGATATCAAGTATGGTCTGCAGTGGATCACTGATTGCTCTCTACAGGACAAAAATCCTGAGATCTGGGTAGTCTTTGGACAAGCCTGACATTGGATGGATTTATGCTTTGCACCTGTACTATGGCTGGCAAACTACAACAAAGACTGTGTCTTACATGTGACTGAAAGGGTTGGGCGCTGCTGGAGGGGGTCCCGGGTCAGGAGAGTGGGGCGCTTACAGGGTAGTTTATGTATTGAAAACATTGGATTTGGTGGCACAAGGATGGCCAGGGGTGCGTGCCGCGGCTGGAGATGCTCTCTTAGTGCAGATCACTGGGAAAATTGCTCTCTCACACATCTCACACCGATCTTACATTCATCACACCAGGTCATTTCTATTTTGAAAGAACAGGATATGGGGATATGGGGTTAATCTATGTGCCACCCAAAATGAAATTCTTAAACCTATTAGTGTGCCTAACACACCAGCTGTAGTGTTGTAGTGCCTAATTAATTCTGTGGAGCCAGTCACTGAGAACACTCACGATTGCCCAGCCGAAATTTATATTTCCTCGAGCTTACAAGTTTCGGGTCTGAAATTTCACAAACATTATGAACACCCTGATCTGCCCAATGGGCTGAATTAAAAGCTATCACTACAGAGTGCAACCCGGTTAAGGGTAGAAGTGTTATATAAATATATAGATAAATACTGACGTTTAGGCCCACGGATTGTATCGTCTGTTTGGAGTTGTTTGAATGCAGGTTCTAGAAAAAACGTTGGAACGCCACTTATCGAGCAAATAGTTTAATTGAATTCTGATTCTGACTGCACTTCTCGCTGTATGTATTACAGATGCCCATGATCTTAGCCAGTGTGCGAGGGAGAAGGTAGAGGAATGATCTCTCTACTTGCAGGCAACGGTGGAGGATAATCTAAGTGTGATATTTGTGCTCGAAAATTTCTTCCTTGACCAGGGATAGATCCTAGATCTGGCATATCATCTCAAGTTAACGTAATTTGTGCTGATACTAAACGTATTTCGGTAGATGTTCTACCTCTTGCACTAATGACCTATCACATGCAGACTAACAGCAATATGTATCTAACACCGCATGAAATGCTTACGGGTCGACCCATGTCTGTGTCTGTTCCACATGATGGACTGCCACTGGAGTAATTGCAGATGAATCAAAAACATATATGAGACCACTAACTATTATGTATGAAGCTATCTGTTCACAGGAAAAGAGCTGGGTGCATTGTTATGGGTGAGGCGTCACCGCCTCAACGGGGGGAGGTGTTCACCCGGAGGTAGGAGACCCGGAGCAGCGAGAGAATGCTGACTACAAGGCAGCAGCGGACTACAAGAACATGCGACCCCCGATCCCCGGAGGATGCTCGATCCTCCAATGATGAGATGGTGGGGAACATGTGAAGGTCCGGTACGAAGCTGCTGTGTACGAAGCTGCTGTCAACGGGGGGTCTGCTATCGTAGAACTCTCAAGTCAGTAACAGGATGAGAAGATGTGAAGATCCATACCCTGGGTGTACGTGCTAGCCTAACCTCTCCCCAAAGGGTGGCTCTCTACAGTACGAAAAGTGCTTGAGCTGAAGACAACCAGCATACAGAGAGATACTGCATACAACAGAGACTGTCAAGTTGTATTGGTATTGTTATAAAATGTTATAAAATGTTTGTGATATGATGCACTCAGGCACGAGAAAAGTATAATGGTGCTGTCGAGCACATAGTGCTGGCAGGGTGGGAATTTTTCCTCATAGGAGGTTTTTTCGCCCACCCCTGACTGCGCAGGATTGGGGTTTGTTTTTTTGGGGGAAGCAAGACTCTGCAAGTCCCGACAAATACAAAACTGTGGGCTGACAGGCCTAGTTGAGAAAAATAGGGACGTGTAGATCCAAGTAGTTACTGTAGTAACTAGCGACGGCAGTAGTAGTAGTAATGAATGATTAGGGGAACTCAGTTAAGGGTTAAGGGTTAATTTTAAGAGAGAACCATGAGGAGCCATTTATAAGGGCAGCTGTGTCAAGCTGCCCCCCCCTCCCACCCCCCCCCCCCACGAGATAATAGTAAGACCAAGGTCACTCTAGATTGTTTTGTCTCTCCACTTTTGATTCTATGGGTAATTCAAATCCCTTGGTTTTGATTATATGTGTAATTCGAAATCCCTTGGTTTTGATTCTATGGGTTATTCGAAATCCCTTGGTTTTGATTCTATGTGTGATTTGAAAACCCCTGGTTTTGATTCTATGTGTAAGTGGAATAGCCCTTTTTTTTGAACATAATAGTAAGGTAGATGAGCTCTTTTTTAACCCTATTGGTAGTGACATCATAGTCTTCTTGAAACATATGGGTTATTTACTGTGTAAATACAGTATAAATACTGGAGCTTAAGCTCAGGGTATCAGATCACTTCTGAGAATTCTCATCGGTGTGGATCTCGTGTGGTGGAACGGAACCAATAAAGCTGGACCCTTGCTTCTTCTCACTCATGGCTGGTGTCTTTTTTCTATCTCCAACTGGGCTCAGAGGTAGATGTGAGTATTGGCTTCTATGTTGAATTTTAAGTGTTTTTGGGTAATAGGCTAAATTTGAGCCAGCATTCCTTTGTGTATGCATTAAGTAATTGTTTTATGTTATGCTTGAAACATTTAGGAGCCAGTTATAAAGGAGCCAAAATGGTGCAATAAAAGACTGCTGGGATAAAAGACAGGTGAGTCGATGTTACCTGGTGAGTATGTCCACAACAGGGAGACTTTGACCTCACATCGTGACTCCATGTGGCTGTCTACTACTGTGCAGAAAATCCAGCAGATATCTTGTCAATCTTTATTTAAATTTTGTTTGAACTACAAAGTTTGTTTATTTTATTTTTAATTTTAATTTAAACAGAACTTCAGTTTTGGACAGCCACCATAGTGGTTATCAATAATAAATATGATATAAAATAAAATGATAATAAGAAAAGAAAAAAAGAAATAACAACACACACACACACACACACACACACACACACACACAAAGCGTATATACTATATATACACACAGTGGTGCTTGAATGTTTGTGAATTTTATAGAATTTTCTATATTTCTGCATATATATATATATATATATATATATATATATATATATATATATATATATATGACAATCATAAGTCCTTAAAGTAGATAAGGAGAACCCAATTAAACAAGTGAGACAAAAATATTATAACTGGTCATTTATTTGTTGAGGAAAATGATCTAATCTTACATATCTGTGAGTGGCAAAAGTATGTGAACCTTTACATTCAGTATCCAGTGTGACCCCTTGTACAGCAATAACTGCAACTAAATGTTTCCGGTAACTGTTGATCAGTTCTGCACATCGGCTTAGAGGAATTTTTTCCCCAGATGCAGCAGAAACAGGCCCAAACTATGACACTACCACCATCATGTTTCACAGATGGGATACGGTTCTTATGCTGGAATGCAGTGTTTTCCTTTCATACACCATTTCAAACATAACGCTTCTCATTTAAACCAAAAATTCTATTTTCATTTCATCTATCCACAAAAATGTTTCCAATAGCCTTCTGGCTTGTCCATGTGATCTTTATCAACTACAGATTGGCAGCAATGTCCTTTTTGGACAGCAGTGGCTTTTTTCTTGCAACCCTGCCAACACCATTGTTGTTCAGTGTACTCCTGATGGTGGATTTCTGAACATTAACATTAGCAAATGTGAGAGTGATTTTAGGTGCCTAGAAGTTACCCTGGGTTCCTTTGTGACCTTGCAGACTATTACACGTCTTGTTCTTGGAGTGATCGTTGTTGGTCTCCACTCCTGAGGAGGGTAACAATAGTCTTAAGTTTCCTCCATTTGTACACAGTCTGTCTAACTCTGGATTGGTGGAGTCCAAACTGTTTAGAGATGGTTTTGTAACCTTTTTGAAACCTGTTGTGCAACATTTCTTTTTCTGAGGTCCTCAGAAATCTCCTTTGCTAATGCCATGATACACTTCCACAAACGTGTGTGAATATGATACTTTGATAGATCCCTGTTCTTTAAATAAGACAGGGTGCTCACTCACACCTGATTATCATCCCATTGATTGAAAACACCACTCCAAGTTCACCTTCAAATTAACTGTTAATCCTAGAAGTTCACATACTTTTGCCACTCACAGATATGTAACATTGGATCATTTTCCTCAATAAACAAATGACCAAGTATAATATTTTTGTATAATATATAATATCTATAACATTACTGGGTTCTCTTTGTCTACTTTTAGGACTGAAAATCTGCTGATGTTTTAGGCCATATTTATGTAAGAATATAGAAAATTCAAAAGGGTTCACAAACTTTCATGCACCACTGTATTGTAGCAACTTGCAGCACTGGTAGGCAGAACACAGACACAGGCAGAGACTGGACTGGTGTAAAAGAAGGTGTTTATTTCTTAAAGTGAGGCTGAAATGGGAGGATGGGAGTGGAAAAGGTGCTTGAGGTACTGTTTCCAGGGCCTGTGGGCTGTGTTGGGAGGACTAGGAAAGCGCATGGCAGTGGTGGTGAGATTTCTATGGCTTTCCTGTGGGTGCCAATGAGGAGCTCTCTTGGTGTGTCACAGGAGGTGGGCATTGCTGTTATTGGTATCTGTAACAAAAAGCAGAAGAGGGATCAGTGTGGTCTGGGAGACAGAAACTGCTCACCCCCACTAAGGCTGCAGTGGTCTTTTAAACTCTCCCATCTTCTCCAGGAGGGTGAGGAGCTGCATTCATTATCAGTCATCAGCCATGCTGTATTCCTCCACCCTGCCCTGTGGCCATGTGCTTTCCCGCAGTCCACAAAAGTGGTGGTGAGTTGCCACTGTCCTTTCAGCACCCAGGCAGCAGTCGTGTGAGGAGTGTACAGTGGATTGTGCATGTGGTGTGGAGGCCTGCCGTTACAACAACTATCCAAAAGAAGTAACCTCAAAATGACACCATTTGAAACACACTATTTCTCAAAGCGCCAATTTATTTTTGGTCTGAGTTTGCCATAGTATAGTCACACTTTGCATAATAAATATAAATGGAGCACCAGACACAAAGGATAAATGAGATCTACAACTTGTAGAAAATGCTTTTAGTATGGTCAGTTCCATCCACATGATATTAATAAACACCACAAAATAAACTCCATTAATTACAAGACAGTGGATAGAGAGGAAATATAACACGGTGCATCACTATCTGTCTTTGTTGCTGCGTAAATCAGTGGTCAGAGGATCATGCTGAATGGTTTGGTGCAACATGAGGGCCAGCAGCCCTGCTCTGTTAGTCATCGCTGTTCTTACGTTACGCTCCTGTTCAAATAGCTCATCCAACTTGTACCACTGTTAAAAGACACACAGACACATTAAAAAGAGAAAATGGTGCTATTTTTGAAAGCAATACACAGGTTATTTAATACATGCACAGGCAGAGTATAATCAAGTAGGTGTAACATTTGACCCACCACTCGAACACGCTCTAGGTCTACTTCTGCTCGTCGGAGTTTCTCCCAGCAGTAGTGTCTGTTGCATTTGCGCTTAGACATTCTGCAGTACTCTCCTGTTGGCTCAAATACATTACGCACTAGAGGACATCCACACACTTCATCCACTGGCACCTGCAAGAGAGACAGAAAACAAGGAAATGATGCAAGGCTTGTTTTTTTGGGGGACATTCCAGCCAATATCCAGAATTTAACCACTGATACATATTTTGTAAACATCCAATCTTGCGTCTTACAGCAATGGTGCAGCTGGCTCTGTAGCAAGATTTCCTAGTTTGAATACTGGAGACACCCCCTCCTAATTGCGTATCTTGGAAGTGAGGGATGCACCGAAATGAAAATTCTTGGCCGAAGCCGAATATAATGAAAAACTTAGCATTTTTTTTCACCACTGCATAAATTAAAGTCAAAATGTGCGTTTTACTATTTTGTCTTGCTTTTCAAAGAAAAAAGTCAATTACAAAAACTACAATTTCAAAATATTTATTTAACACTGAAAATTTTTCTTCATTCCAGCAGGCATAGGCTACCAACAAGGCACAATATAACTTTAAATAAATAAATGAGTAAAATAAAAATATTTTGATGTGGTCATCTTTGAGCCCATATCTTTTGAGGTATTATATTGGGGATATATACCGCTCGCGTCCCTGTACACCTCGCAGAGTATTATAGTAGATATAGTATAGTTAGATACATTGTTAATGTTATGTTCCTTGATGGATTTAGTTAGTTTAAACTATAGATTAGTTCATTTAGTCCCCGCTGGTTTTTCCGCTCCCAGTCCATAGTACTAGTTCTTGTTTTGTGTTTTGACCCTGTTTTCTGTGACCGCGACTTTGATTCCTGCTTTGCCCCGTTTATGCCTGTTTGCCGCTCGCCCGACCCTGTTTTGACTATGCTTTTTGGATTACGATTTGGATTTGTCTGCCTGCCCTTAAATAAATACGTCTTTACCTGCACCTGCTTCCGTGCTCTACTCCCTTACGTCTCGCGACGTGACAATACTCCGCGAGGTGTACAGGGACGCGAGCTGTATATATCACGAATATAATCAGCACTAAGCACTGGCAGCTGAAAACAATAAAGCCACACCCCCGAAAAACAACCAATGACAAAACAGGGAGGAGACAGAACAGAAACAAAACAAACGCACGTGTCCACAGTAAACAGTGTCACGGTTGTCAACATCCGAAGAGCACGTGCTCGCTGTGCACTCGTGCACGTAGCTCACGCATGCGCGTGCCCCCTCATCTCTCCTCATCGTGACATTCGCGCATCTCACTCTGGTGGCTAGTCTATTTGGTCGCGTCATCAAACACGTCATTGTTCGGTCAAATTTATTCGGCCTTTTCACTTATTGGTTGGATGTCACAATGTAACTAGGAATGCACTGAATGTTTGGCAACCGAAATAATTTTCGGTGCATCTCTAGTTACACTGTGACATCCAACCATACATGTTCAAGCGAAAAATATACAGAATAAATCCTGTGCCAGAGAATAGAGCAACAGGAGGCAAGCAGAGAGCAACTGTAGATCTTTCAAAATTACACTGAGCCAAATAAATGAAGTTCACAATAGCATGAGTTAGCGGACAACTGTCTCTCCTATCTCAGTTCAGCTCCTTTTTCCCCCAGGCATGGTGCTTCTCTTCTCTTTGTTTTGTACTAAATACAGACAAAACAGCTGTTTATCATATTCTTGGGAGAAAACCTAGTAACTCTGCTTTAAAATCTGGTTCACAGTCCTGTGGTTTGAAGTGCTACCTGCACACTCAAATATCCAGAACTTGCTGTTCTGGATACGGTGGTGTAGAAACCTTGTTTATAAAGAAAAGGATGTGATTTGCACAGCATTTTGATTAGCACAATGCTAACGGGATATTCTTCCTTCAACCATTTTCTATTGAATCAGATACCTTTCCAAGCCAATAGTATGCAAGAAAACGAATGTACAGTTGAAAATCAGGTTTACTGTCAAAATTTACAGACTTTCAGCTGTTTGCAATGAACAAATCAAACAAAAGCAATTTAAATAGTTCAACAAAATGAATGCTTCAAGTGGTTTCCCCAAATACAACTGAAAATGCAACTTATAATAAGAATTTATTATAAGTTGCATTTTTAGTCTCAACATTATTCAACCCCTGAATAGAATCCCAAATAGAACAGAATCCAAAACTTTAAGAGAAGAGATCATCGCCCTTCACAAACAAGGAACAGGATACAAAAAGATAGCAAAGGCACTGAATGCTCCTAAAGACACCGTTGGAAGCATAGTTCACAAGTTCAAAGTTAAGGGAACAGTGGTTACACTACCTGCACGGGGCAGAAAAATGAAGCCATCAATGGCTGCAAGCAGATTTCTGAGAAGGCAGGTTGTGAAATAAAAGTGACTGCAAAAGACCTGCAGCAAGACTTGGTGTAACAGGCACTGAGGTTTCAGTGAGCACAGTAAGGTGCGTACTAAACGCAGAAGGTTTCCATGCCAGAACTCCAAGACGTTCACCACTACTGACCCAAAAGCACAAGAAAAGTGGCTCAAAATCATATAAATAATCCACAGTAGTTTTGGGATTCTGTTCTGTGGAGCGATGAAGCAAAACTGGAACTTTTTGGCACGATGGATCAGCGGTGTGTCTGGAGGAAGAAGAATGAAGAAAGAACACTCTGTCCACAGTCGAGCATGGTGGAGGCTCCGTGATGCTCTGGGGCTGCTTTGCATCCTCTGGCACTGGAAACCTGCAGCGTGTGGAAGGCGAGATGGATTCATTGACGTATCAGGAAATCCTTGGAGAAAATGTCATGCCGTCTGTGAGGAAGCTGAAGCTTGGGCATCACTGGACCTTCCAACAGGACAATGATCCCAGCATACCTCAAATTACACCAAGGCTTGGCTGCAGAAGAAATCCTGGAAGATTCTACAGTGGCCATCACAGTCACCTGACTTGGACCCAGTAGAAAATCTCTGGTGGGATTTGAAGAAGGCGGTTGCAGTACGCAAACCCAAGAATATTACTGAACTGGAGGCCATTGCTCATGAGGAACGGGAGAAGATTCCTCAGGAACGCTGCCAGAAGCTGGTGTCTGGCTGTGCATCTCATTTGCAGCAGGTCATAACAGCAAAAAGTTGCTCTACTAAGTACTTAATAGATGCTTGCCATGAAGGGGTGAATAATTTTGAAACTGGAGAAGTCATTATAAGTTGTATTTTCAGTTGAATTTGGGGAAACCACTTGAAGTATTCGTTGTGTTGAGCTATTTTAATTGCTTTTGTTTGATTTGTAAATTCTGACAATAAACCTGATTTGCAATGGGTGTCATTTTGATTAATTTAAAATTTTTTGGAATAATTTTGATTACAACTGTATGTATGAACACATTTCTGATTCTGACAACCTACAGCACAAAGTGACATTTTAGAAAACAAAATTGCGCTTGCTGTGCTTATTTTTGCAAGTGAGGCAGGCTCTTCCTGTTTTAGGAGCATCAGAGTGCTGCGTAAGAGCGAAGGCTTATTGCTAATGGTTACAATCCCTTCCTCTGGTCACAGACAGACAGTGAGACAGACAGGTACACAAAAACAATTACTCTAGATTACGGGACTAGGTTTTCACCTTGGGGTCTCTGGAATGTTCTGGACACAAAACCTGAAGCCTCTTGCAGTAGGTTTTACTCTGAGGATTATACACATCACAGAAGAGTCTTGTTGCCCTGGTAACACAATAGACAGGATATTTGTAAACATTCCGTTCAAGTGTATTTCTTTAAAATACATTATTAATGCTTAAATAATTGTTCTTACCCTTCTATTCGTGTTGGGAATATAGAACCAAAGGATGTCTGGCTTTCGTACTGCCCATGTGAAGAAAAAAAAAGTTGTAAAACATCTAGCATGCTTTTAACATTTGAGTAACACAAGTTACGGTGTCTGAGACTCTCATTAACTGGAGAGCTACAGAAACAGAAGGCTGAGGTGAAGGAACATCTGAGCAGATTGAAAACCTCTATATTCACCTTAGCATAACACCTCTCCATGTGTCTCATTGCCACCTTAGGGTTAATGGGGTGACTGCAAGATACACAAAAGATCTGGAGATCCGTGTCCTCGCTTTCTGTTTCATTCACCTGCAGAGGGACACAGAATACAAGCACCATTCCTAATACTTTCTTAACCAAAGAAATGCTTGTGCAGGGCCACTGGGCCAGTGACTTCCCACCTCCTCATCCTGCTGAACCACTTGCTGCTTGGCTTTAGCAATGATCCCCTCCAGCTCATGAAAACGGCACTCCATTTCAGCAAGGCGCATGCGAGCTGCCTGCTGTTCCCTACGAATTCGTTCCAGTTGCTTCCTGCCCTGCTCCTCAGCGATGCACGGACTCTGCTGCCATTGCTGGATACGCTGTGGAAGAATCTCGTAGATCCGGCTGCCAAACCAGCAAGTATAGCAAATTTATTTTGCAGTTATGTGGAAGGTACATTTAGAGACGATGAAGGGTGTCTTTAAAAGACTCGAATTTAAACATGCATAAGTAAAAAATGGGGACAGGACCCACTTGGTTGCTAGCTTCATGCCACAGTCTTCTGAGCAATATTTTGAGTTAGGACGTGCCACTTCAACACAGCTAGGGCCCAAGCACTGGTGCAAGTCTCCGGTGTAACGACCATCACTTCTGTCACTGTGCCTGATACGGTCTTTATGCTTCTGTTTTTGCTTGTGCCTGCGAGACTCCTTCTGAAAAGGGACAACACCAATGCACCGAAGACAATGACCAAGAATAAAGTTATAACACATGCATGTTCAGTATCACAACACTTGTTTTTTGTACCTTTTTGTCAAGTTTCTTCTCTCGACGCTTAACATGCTTGACTTTTATAGCTTTCTTGCACTGAGCAGGGCTGTAAACTGGACCTTCTTCATCACTGCCCCAAGGCTACACAAGAGTGACAAAAGCAGCAAGCTAAAAACGGTTACATAATGCACCACTGTGTTGTTAAAAAAAAAAAGATTGGTTTAATCACTGACTCAGAATAACTTGAATTTTGCCATTGTATTACCATATTCTGGTCCTTGTATCGTGAGTACAGCTCCATCTCATCTTCATTATAATCATCTGAATATTGTCCGTCTCTGTGCATCCTATTTTCTGTCCTCTCATGCAAGAAAAACTCCTCATCTCGAACACGCAGCATTTTCTTAAGACATTACATTTAAAGAAACACAGGATTTAAGACATACAAGTACAAACATGGTAACTGATGTGAAGCACCACTTTTACAAGGCACTCCTGCTGTTTTTCCTGTGGTCATCAAGCTCACATTACCTACAGCCAGGTGACAAATTAAAGAAAAATCCTGAATAAATGAGTGGAATTGCAGATGCTTCAACACAGATGTGCTACATTATACAAGTAATAATATCTTCCTACCATGCTAGCTATCTTCCTACCAAGCAAGTTCGAATCCTGAAGGTGCCCAAAAAGGTCTGTGTCCGAGAACCATGGGAGCAAAACTGGCTTTGATCTGGGTGGGTGCTGTGCCAGGTACTCGAGGTGCTTCACATCGTACAACACCACAATCAACTTACTCATAACAATTTACGCAATTACCCTTGCACGAACTACACACTGCCGCAGTCGACATTTTTGCCGGATTTTATTTGGGCCCCCAAATTTTTTCATGTCCTTGCAGAAGTCACACTGTGCACAGTCTTCAGTACGTCTGCAGGGTTCACACTCACCACACATGCGTGCAGAACGTTTCACCTGTAACAGAAACTTTCTACTGTTATTTATATAATTATAAATAACATACAGCATGGGTATTTAACGGGTATTTGAATGTCAGTATACGCCAGAAAAACTTCAATATAGTGTCACAATACTGGAATATCTAACTTCAATACAATATCTTTGAAAATAATCGATATTCAATACCACGGGAGAAATTGCCACAACATTAAGGGCATAACATTGTAGGTTTTTATTAAAAGAAATATACAGTGGGGGAAATGAGTATTGGACGCATCAACATTTTTTTCAATAAATATATTTCCAGTGAGGTTATTCACATGAAATTTTCACCAGACATCAGTATTAACTTAACTAATCCACAAATATAATGAATTCACAACATTAAAGTCCATAAATAAAGTTATGTGTAATAAAGTGGAATGACAGGAAAAAAGTATTGGACACACTAAGAAAAAGCAGTTCTCCAAGGTAAAGTAAGGTAAGGAAAGGAACCAGCTGAAATCTGTAAGTAATTATACCCCCTATCTGTGCATATTAATATCATCTGGGTTAGTAAATTGATGGTCTATAAAAAGGCTTTTCATTACCAAGGTGTCACACAAGAAACATCTCATGATGGGTAAAAGCAAAGAGCTCTTCCAAGACCTTCACAACCTTATTGTTGTGAAACATGTTGATGGAATCGGATACAGACGTATTTCAAACCTTCTGAATCCTCCAGTAGGCACCATTGGAGTCATTATCCAAAAGTGGAAGCAACATCACTCCGTTATCAACCAACCACGCACAGGAGCTCCTCACAAGATTTCTGACCAGGGAGTCAGAAGAATAGACAGAAGAGTAGCCCAAGAGCCAAGGATCACTCGGAAAGAGCTCCAGAAACACTTGGAGGCAGCAGGTACCATCGTCACAGAGAAAACAATAGGCAATGCACTCCACTGCTCACGCTCACCCGCAAGACTTCATTACTAAAGAAAAGGCATGTCGAAGCTCATTTAACCCTCTTACCCCTAAGTTCCCACAGTATTATGTCCCATAACCCTATATTCCCCAGAGAAACAGCACGCCAACCCTGAGTTCCTGGGCCAAAATCAACATTTTAATTTTAACATTTTTAGGCCTTGAAACAACTTATAATAATGTATTTGTGTAATATTACTTTGAAAATGAAGCAGTTCAGTGTTTTTACTCCATTTAGAGCACAATTCTTAACTAGAGAAATTACGAAAAATGCTCGCTAAAATCCTTCTACTCATTTAGAAGTACCATACGAGCATCAGTGTGGTCAATGCCTTTTAATAAATTCAAGTAAATAATAAATAAATAAATGCATTTTAGCGCCAAAAGTCAAGTTTCTGGTGATAATCAGACCAGCAGGTAGTGTTTTCACGAATGCACAGAGATGGTCAGGTTATGACTCCAGACCCCTGCAGTGTCAGTCACACTGGTTGATGCTGAAGATGAAGACGGATCAGGGTCTGAATCAGGAGAGTTTGCGTCTCTATCAGTTTCGGTTTCAAAATCGCCTGAACTTTCACTGCTGTCACTATCTAGAATCCTCGCTCTCGCCTGTGTAACTGTGTATGTTTTTTCTTTTTTTCACTGTTTTAGATGTACCTGTGTTCACTGTAGGTGTAACTTTAGCTGGAACACGATTAGCTTTTCGCTTTGGCATTTTTAGTTCACTTCTACTATTACACCAATATTCACGCTTGGATCTTCATCGTAATGCCGGCGTAATAACGTAATCACGTCATGACGTCATTAACCTTCCGGGTCAAAAAATAATAATTAATTAAGTAAGGAATCATAGCAGAGTAATGCCGGTACACCGGCCTTACGGGGATAACGTTTACACTGTAAATCCTCTATATCGGCCTTACGGGGATTTGGCATAGACGACCAAGCCAGTATATTCTCCTTATGGGAATAGATCAAAGACGGGCAAGCCAGTTTTTC
Source organism: Ictalurus furcatus (assembly GCF_023375685.1). Lineage (NCBI taxonomy): Eukaryota > Metazoa > Chordata > Actinopteri > Siluriformes > Ictaluridae > Ictalurus > Ictalurus furcatus. The sequence continues at coordinate 468,152 of NC_071275.1, forward strand.
GGCCATACGGGGTAAGAGGGTTAAAGTTTGCTACAACTCATTTGGACAAGCCTGTGAAATACTGGGAGAGTGTAGTCTGGTCAGACGAGAGCAAAATTAAACTTTTTGGCTGTCATACTAAACACCATGTTTGGAGAAGAAATGTCACTGCACATCACCCTAAAAACACTACACCAACAGTGAAGTCTGGAGGTGAAGCATCATGGTGTGTTGTTTTTCATCACATGGTACTGGAAGACTTCATATAATTGAAGGAACGGTGAATGGAGCCCTTTACCGGGAGATTCTTGAGAAGAATCTGCTGCCATCCACCAGGATGATGAAGATGAGATGTGGGTGGAGCTTCCAGCAGGACAACGATCCAAAACATACAGCAAAGGAAACTCTCAATTGGTTTCAGAGAAATAAATCAAGGTGTTAGAATGGCCCAGTAAGTCACCTGACTCGAATCCAACTGAACAAGATTTAAAGACAATATGTTTAGAAGAACGGACTAAAATCACAACTGAATACTGCGGAACATTAATTTCTTCATACAGGAAGTGTCTTGATGGGTCATTACAAACAAAGACTTCTCCACTAAGTATTAAATACATTTCAGTTAGCGTGTTCAGTACTTTTTTCCTGTCATTCAACTTTATTACACATAACTTTATTTATGGTCTTTAATGTTGTGAATTCTTTATATTTGTGGATTTCTTCAGTTAATACTGATATCTGGTGAAAATTTCATGTGAATAACCTCATTGGAAATATATTTACTGAAAAAAAAAAAATGTTGATGCATACAATTCTTATTTCCCCCAGTGTATACAAGGCTATAACATGACAATGTATACTTTTACATTAATGAAAACTTCCTGAGGTAGTGCTACTCTTTGCAACTAGCTTAGCTTTGGGATTTACAACGGGACAAGACACTTATCAACAACAGTTTACTGGGCCATCTTGTTTATTCCTTCACTGACGGTGAAATGGGAGCTGTTTCCAACTGTGTCAGTCCTCCAGGTGCTTTGTTAAATTAGTGGTTTGTTAGCACTGCTCTGTAGCATCGCTTGCATATTGGCTTGTGTCCTTCGCCTTTCAGTGTTAATTTGCCTCAAATCCGAAATATTTTCAAATAACACTCCTGCTGTTTTCTTTATCCACCAAAATGGGCAGCAGCTCTGCACTTGCCATCTTTCTAAGGCCATAACAAAATGCTATTCAACCGATGCGAATGAGATAAGTGAGACAAGAAGACAGCACTGTGAGTAAATGAGAGGAGGCAGGGCCATTTCGGCACTGCGGTGTCTCAACTTGCTGTCAGTGAGAAAAGAGAGCGAGAAAGCACAGCTGGTATCAGCGTTTCGATACTGCAGAAAATGAGTATTGAAACCGTTTCAAATATTCAGAATTGATATGCATTGAAGAAAAAAAAAATCTATATTTTTGACAACACTACTTCAATAATAGACAGGTCACAAGGACAAGGATGTGTAGTTTAAAAAAAAAAAAAAAAAAAGAAAGAAAGAAAAACAGGAAAATGCTGTAACTACTCACTTTAGATCCACGGCGCTTATCCAGTTTGAAGTCTGGCACACTAGATCGTTTCTGAACTCTCTCTGGTTCCATCTCTCTCTCACATGATTTTTTTGACCGGTATTTTAATTCAAGAGAGGGATCCATTTCTGTCAGATAAAGAAACACTAATTATGAATGTAGTTCTATTAACCCTGGATAATCCCCATGGACTGTGGAAAATTAAGAAGTTTCGTATGACATAGTATTTGCAAGAAATACTGCAGTCATATAGCCATCTTTCACTAGGACCTGTTTACCTAGCAGGTGCAGAAAGACAACGAACCCTAGTGGTTTTCTAATACACATAACTAACCTTCCATTTCACCCATTCAACATGCTGGGACAATGAGTATCACATGAGCACCATATTGTATAAAATGCCACAGTATGAGAAAAGCTTGACAGGTGTTGGACGTGACTGCAACACTCATGGAGGTATGGACCAGCACTGGGAGGGGTGACATTAACCTTTAGAACCTGGAGAATGCACACAGTGCCATCCAGGTAGCGGGAGAGTTCCCACAGCTGCATGTCTATAATGCTCAAGACAATAAGCCCCTCCTCATAGAGTGGTGCACAGTTGCCATTTGGTGTAAGTAGCACCTCAGAGCAGCCAATGGGCACAACAAGAGAACACTCTGAAGGTTTGCCTTTGTGGAAAGCTGCAAGGTCAAGCGATTGGTTTATACAACTGGGTCATTTCAGAGCCACCAACACATACAAGGTGAGGCATATATAATATAATACAGTGATTGCTAGCAAAAAAAGCAGGTTTTAGGGGCATGCATTTCAGGTAAGCATAATGAATAGGCTTGTAAGGCGAGGCTGTAAAAGAGTCCAGCACTAGGGGTTTAACTAATAGACTTGCTCACAGACAGGCAGATACAGCTGTGAAAAACTTTATATTATATTTATTTACAGTCAGGTCCATGCATATTTGGACAATTGCAATTTTGCCATTGACCATCACTATAGTGGATTTGAAATTAAGCAATCAAGATGTAATTGAAGTGTAGACTTTCAGCTTTAATTCAAGGGGTTTAACAAAAATATTGTATTAACCACTTAGGAATTACAGCCATTTATTTTTAAGATTCCCTCCGTTTTCACAGGCTGAAAAGTAATTGGACAAACTAACAATCATATATATTAGGATTGTTTTTAATACTTGGTTGCGAATCCTTTGCAGTCAATGACTGCTAAAATCTGGTACCCATGGACATCAAATGTTGAATTTCTGCCTTCAGTTTTGTCTTCAGAATGTGAAACATATGCACAATTAGGTTGAGGTCTCTAGACATTTAAGAACATTCAATTTCTTTGCCTTAAGAAGCCCTTGGGTTGCTTAAGAGTTATGTTTTGTGTTATCCGTCTGTTCTGTGAAGCACCTTCCCATCAGTATTGCAGCATTTGACTGAATCTGAGCAGAAAGTAAAGCTAGGTCTGTTTTGTTTTTTCAGCCTAATGATGGCCTCCTTTTCTTGCATCACCACCTCTCTGAACCGCATATAGAGAGTTCCCATGAACAGCTTGGAATCAAGTCCAGACCATTTATCTCCTTAATTTTTCATGAAATAATGAGGATACACTGGCCATGAAACTGCTTATCAGTCAACTGTCCAATTACTTTTCAGCCTGTGAAAATGGAGGTACTCTTATGGCAAATAATAATAATAAATTAAAGAGCTAGTTCACCCAAAAATTAAAATTCTGTTATCAATTACACACCCCATGTCGTTCCAAACCCACAAGACTTTCGATCATCTTTGGAACACAAATAAATACATTTTAATCAAACCTGGGTGATTTCTGTCCCTCTGTTTCTAGTCGAAGTAACCAAAACTTTCAAGCTCCAAAACATTCATAAAGGCATCGTAAAAGTAATCCATGTGACTCCAGTGGTTTAATACCAATTTTATGAAGCAATATGAATGCTTTCTGTGTGCAAGAAAAACAAAAAAGCCTTTATTCACAAAATATCGACTTCAGATCTCCAACATGCGTTCACGAGAGAGCCACAATGCAAGCTTGTTGTGTTTACAGGAAAGCGGACATAAAAATATCCATGAGAGCTGGCAAAAAAAATGCAAGTCCTCCTTGCTTACAATCTCGCAATACAAGGAGGACTTGCATTTTTTCTCTGCTCTTGCATGTAGTGTGGTGGTGTACAGAGGCAAAATTATGAAACCTGTGTCATTTATAATACTCAGGGACCTGACTGTGTATTAAGAAATGGATTACTCTCTGATACTTGATCATAAAACTAAGCTGATGATGTTTTTGAAGGGGAAGTACTTTTGTTTTAAATTATGTCTCTCTCTCTCTCCTGGGCGATAAATTGTTCCTAAACTATAAAACAAATAACAAAACGCTCACTAAATTGAGTTTATTGGGTTTGAAGCGTTAAAGTTTTTGATAAAATCATTGCACTGTGGCATATTGAATTTCCTCACACTCGGACACTATCAAGGCTAGGGTTTAATGTCGTGGTTCTTTTGACAACTTTTGGCTAAAACACAAATCCCATATCATTGGAGAAAACTCTCAACGGGAACAAAAAAAAACCCTGACAGAACACAACGCAGCAGAGAAAATGAGGGGTGAAAAAGGATAACCCGACTTCAGCCCCAGTGGCGTATATTAGGGAATCCACACAACGCTGCAGAGATCAACGCATGGTACAGCCAGGGAACCCATCGCCTGCCAGTGTGTACATGTACACGAGGTGAGAAGGTTTGAGAGATAGAGATGGCTGTATGACCGAACACAATATTTGAATTACATACATCCGAGTCAGTTTTGGAGTGTCTTGGCATGAACACACGAGACAATTATTGTTAGAGCCCCTCACAATTAGAAGGGTCAGAAAAGAACCTCATCTCAGCTTTATGTGGAGTTTCTCCAGCCATTCTAAAATGTAGCAAACATCTTGCAAATGACTATGTTGCGATCCTTTTGACTGAACAGAAGAGGATGGGCTACTTACCCTGACACTGCTGGCAATACCACTCTCTGATACCCTTTGCCATTTTCTCAGTCATGTTTATGCAATGTCCATGGAACCACTCGTTACAGTTATCACAGCCACTGTGGACACAAGACCGAGTAAACTAGTACAAAAGACAAAATACACATACAGGTGCATCTCATAAAAAAAGTTCATTTTTCCCCATAATTTATTTCAAAAAGTGGAACTTTCATGTATTCTAGATTCATCACACAAAGTGAAATATTTCAAGCCTTTTTTTTGTTTTAATCTTGATTATGGTTCACAGCTCATGGAAATCAAAAATCCAGTATCTCAAAATGTTACAATAAAAAGAGTGCATAAAATTTATGCACTCAATCCTTGGTCGGAGCTATTTTGCCCAAATTACTGCATCACTGCGGCGTGTCATTGATGTAATCAGCCTGTGGCACTGCTGAGGTGTTCTGGAAGCCCAGGTTGCTTTGATAGCGGCCTTCAGCTCGTCTGTATTGTTGGGTCTGGTGTCTCTCGTAGATTCTCTATGGGGTTCGGGTCAGGCGAGTCGGCTGGACAATCAAGCACAGTAACACCATGGTCAGTAAACCGGTTACTAGAAGTTTTGGCACTGTGGGCAGGTGCAGAGTCCTGCTGGAAAAGGAAATCTGCATCTCCATAAAGCTCGTCAGCAGATGGAAGCATGAAGTGCTCCAAAATCTCCTGGTAGACGCTGCATCGACTCTCGACATGAGAAAACACAGTGGACCAACACCAGCAGATGACATGGCACCTCAAATCATCACTGACTGTGGAAACTTCACACTGGACTTCAAGCAGCTTGGATTCTGTTCCTCTCCACTCTTCCTCCAGACTCTGGAACCTTGATTTCCAAATTAAATGCAACATTTACTTTCATCTGAAAAGAGGACTTTGGACCACTGAGCAATGGTCCAGTTCTTTTTCTCCTTAGCCCAGGTAAGACACTTCTGACATTGTCTCTGGTTCAGGAGTGGGTTGACACTAGAAATGTGACATTTCTGATTATAAATGCTTTATTCTCATATTTTGAGATACTGGATTTTTTTTTTATTTCCATGAGCTGTAAGCCATAACTGTCAAGATTAAAACAAAAAAAAGCTTAAAATGTTTCACTTTATATGTAATGAATCTAGATTATATGAAAGTTCCACTTTTTGAATTAAATTACAGGAAAAAAAAAAAAGTACTTTTCCACGATATTCTATTTTTTTTGAGATGCCCCTATACACACAGGCTGCAAACGGCACTAAAGAAAACTGCACATTGATCTCACATCATGAAACAGTTGATGTCTGGTTTCCGGCAGATGCAGTACAGAGGTGGTTTCTCATCTTCTACACTGCTGTTGTCCACTGCTGGCACTTGGTCCATATCGGAAATCTCACTTTCCTTAAGGTAGTGAAACAAACATGTGGTGATTATTAATGAACTAGTCCATTACAAAAACAAGATAACTCATTTCTTTCTTGCTGTGCCTTAACTATGTTTTCCAAAGCAAAGCCATCAGCTTATTTAGGGTGCTAAATACTATACACAAAATGTATGATATTTACACTCTGCACATAATTAAGCAAACAGAAAAACAACACCTCATTGGCTGAGGATTGTATCAGGCTGAAAACGTCCTTACAAAGCTTTCATTCACTGGGAGGAAAGGCAGCGATGTAGACTGCTGTTAAGGACGCAGTGTTTAAATGTCTGTTATCATTTCCTTATACAGATTTTTACATGTAAAATCACTGAGACGCAAATGACACCACAATAATAGCCACCCTGCCTGGAGCATTCCTCCTGAGGAGAGAGTGTATAAAATATTTCATTTGGTGCTGAGACTTCTGCTAAATAATTAGAAACTGCATAATAATTAATCCATTTTATTTACATTCCTGTTAATTATCAGGGCTGGTTATATTAGCTAAAATATCCGAGTTACACTCGACTAGCTGACAATCAAACTGACAAGACAAATCGTCTAGTCAGTTATGAACAAACGCCAAAATTACTTCTTATTATACAACAAGGCAATGACTCAAAACTATACACTAATTCACGCCGAAGTTTACTTGTGTTTTTTTTGTAGAACTTGTCCTGTTAGCTCTGGTTAGCACACTCACCATCGGCGCAAGTTAGCTGGGATTTACGCAGTTCGTTTTATTCGATTAAAACACTCTTCAACAGACGGTCGTCTTCTAGCTTTAATTTGGTTGTAATCTTAAAACCTGTTCAGCTCTTCTTTATACGTAAGCATGGGAGTATGAATAACAAAAATTAAACATTTTCCCCCCCTTCCTATTCTTCTTCTTCTTCTTCTTGTTTTACGCCGGTTGGCAAACCAGCTTTTGGTGCATTTCCGCCACCTACTGGTTCGGAGTGTGGAGCATCAATGTGAAGGCAAAAAAAGGGGGAAAAAAACTAAAATAAATAAATAAATAAATACACCTAACCGACTATATCCTTCTTACGACGGCGTTTTAGTCCCACGTAAAAAATAAATAAATTAAGATTACGAGATTAAAGTCGTAATATTGTGAGAATAATGTCAATATTACACCACAGTAAAGTTAGTTTTATAGTGGACATTCGCAGATTCGAGATTCGCTCTTCAATTTCCCAATAAATAAATATACAAAAAGGACAACATGTGTATTAAATTCAGTTATACTTTATTTTCTGTCCATTCCAGAGCAAGGAGATGCACATTTTGTCATTTTTATATTTCCTGAGAAATCGAAGAGCGAATCTCGAATATGCACCGAATGTCCAATCCAAATTGACTGCATTGGTCCACCGTTAAACTAATCTAAATTCACTGGCGCAGACCTACTTGTACACGACATCACTTCAAACACATTCACGTCAAAATTACGACTTTATTCTCGTATTACTACGAGTCTATTCTCGTAATTTTGATTTAATTCGCGAAATATTACGACTTTAATCTAACAATGCTACGACTTTATTCTCGTAATTGTTTTCACTTGGCAGTAAAACGCCGTCATACCTTCTAGAGACAGCTTTGTTCTCTTAAGATAATTTAAGAGAGCTTTGTACACTTTTGAGGAATTGTTTAGAAGATTCTTAATAGACACATTTTAATACCCATTGACTTTAATGCTTCTATTAACGGAAATCTTTGTCTGTCATACGCAACACAATTTAACAACACGTTTAACTATCTCAGCTAGACCACATTTATTGCAACGATCAGATTCAAGTTTTCCAATGTTATACAGAAGCCAGAGTAAATAAATCCGAAGTCTAGTTGATACTTTGTCATCCCTTAATTAATTAATTAGTAATTTGTAATTATAATTCCTTAGTTTTATATAGGCCTAGCGCTTTTCTTGGCACTCAAAGCTCTTTACATTGTATGGGGAGATCTCCTCAACCACCACCAGTGTGTAGCATCCACCTGGATGATATGATGGCAGCCATAGTGCGCCAGAACGCCCACCACACACCTATTGGTGGAGAGGAGAGGAGACAGTGATGTAGCCAATTTAGGGATGGAGATTATTAGGGGCCATGATAGAGAAGGGCCAGTGGAGGAATTTCGCCAGGACACAGTGGTTATACCCCTACTCTTTTACAAGAAGTGTCCTGGGATTTTTAATGACCACAGAGAGTCAGGACCTAGGCTTAACAGCTCATCTGAAAGACGTATTGTATTTCCAAATGCAATCCTCTGTTATCCAACTTGACTTTGAATATTGTACTGATGTCATCCCTTAACTTCCTTATACCATTTTTCTTGCCACATCTCTTTTACCACCCCTTTAAGTATTCCTTTAATTTCTGATTCACTCAGCGGGACATTAACCTCTATTCTTGAGTGTTTCAGGGCCTGCTTAGTCATTCCATCCACCTCCTCGTTGCCCGCTACACCAACATGCACCGGTACCCACAAGAAGGTATTATCTGCTATTTGGCGTATCCCGTATAGACAAATAAACTATCTTGCCTCAACGAGGACTTCCCACTTATTAAACTAGTTAGCACTGAATGAGTCTGAGCATATGACAGCATTTTGAAGGAATTTTCATCAATCCATTGTAGAGCCAAATTAATATTTGATCTGTTGCATAGAATAATAAATTATCATATGTCCTTTTTGCAATTCTGTGCTTAAAATTTGGAATGTACACTGCAGCTGCTGTACTCCCATTATCAGGATCTTTTGAACCATCCATGTATCTGCATAACAGAATAATATTTCTGATCCAAATACTATTGAACTACTGTATTTTTTGGAACATTCCTACGTTTATTATTGATACTGTCTTTCAGCTGGAGGTCTACTAACGGCATTCAAAATAGCCAAGGGGGTATTACAGGTATAGCCACAGTTGGGCTCCTTCTCCTTCTTCGAATTGAGGGAATATTATAACGTCATGGTATATTACCTACACCTTTAGGTCCATATTATTAAAACAAAATCCCCAACACAAGATACATTTCTGAAATCACCCATGTGTAAACTACATTTAAAGGAAAAATCATATTCTGAAGAAACGTAGCTTACCTATTGTCAAAACTGACTGCCATTTTTAATTACATATTTTTTAAAGTGGGATACACATTTTCATTGGTTTAGGCCTTTATTTTAATCCTCTGTGACATGTTTAAAACAATATATTTTTTGCACAATTATTCATGGAATCAATAAATCTCATTTCACTAACAAGTCTTGAAAAAAATCTTCTTTTATAGTTAAATAGTTTCTCGCAAAGCCGGAGTGCGCATGCGTGCATGAGGCAGGTGCGTGAGAGCTCAGCGAATGCACGCTTTTCGATTGTTGATGACTATGACTTTGTTTACTATGGACACGTGCATTTGTTTTGATTATGTTCTGTCTCCGCCCCCGTTTAGTCATTGGTTGTTGTCCGAAGGTGTGTCTACATGGGTTTCAGCTGTCCATATTTACCCATGATTACGTTTCTGATATAAACCCCTCGTTCCCTGTGCACTTTGTGCTGTATTGAGAATAGCTCTTTACCTAGCTCTCATTTCTCGTTTCTCATTGCCTCGATTCATGGTTCATGTTTATGACCTTGTTTCTCGTTTCCTCATTTTGAATCCCGCCTAGCCCAGTTAATGCCTGTTTGCCAATCGCCCGACCCATTGCCTGTTTTTGACTACATCTCTGTATCATGATTTGGATTTGTCTGCCTGCCTCCTTAATAAAACGTCTTTATCTGCATTTGCATCCGTCCTAATCTCAATTACGTGAGTAACATTACAAGAACACTAAGTAAAAATCTCTTCATACTCAGTAGTTGGCCTGAGCAATGTTCTTGTTTTCACTGTCGACCTTTTTCAACTAATTATTAAGATGCTTCATGAAGAAACATATAATGCATATAAAATCTATCAATGATCGATCACATACTTGTGGGTTTCAGGCATCCATGATATCCTTTTGCCTCGCTCCACTATCTTGAAAATGATTCAATTCTAAACGTCTGTAAATGATTTGGATTAACTTTATGTTTACTTTGTCACAGTAGTACATCTTATATGCATAATAAATATGTGTAATATATTATGCATGATCATTTTAGAACGTTAAAAAAAATCTAGCCAAATCATGTCATTTTTTTTTTACCTCACAGTTTTTGAGATAGGTAGACCTAAAAGTCTTAGGTAAAGGTAAAGGTAGAGGTAGACCAAAGTCTTCTGGAGGTTTGTACAGTCCACTTGAAGCTAAAGTCCCACCCATTTGGAGCTGGCTCTGATTATAATCAGAGCCAGCTCCAAATGGGTGGGACTTTAGCTTCAAGTGGACTGTACAAACCTCCAGAAGACTTTGGTTACTGTAGTGTCTGTCATGTAAATTAAGCTGTCGGGGTTTTTTCCCCATGGGCAATACGGCGGCTTGACGGAGTTAAACGGATCAACTTGCAGTTTTTAAATTTTAAATATTAACACATACATATTGATTATGTAGAATCAACAAAAGGAAGTGTGTTTTATTTGTTAAATGAATTTTTTTTAATCCGTTTTATAATATGCATTTTGTGTATCCCCCAGGATATGCTGGTAAGGGAAGACGAGGCAAGCTCCAGGGCATTCTACCCAGGATTTTTCAGTTTGTCATACATGCAGTCCAACTGTGCTAATGAGTAATGTCATTGTATACCCTATGCAGAGAAAATGCATGACACCTTCTATCACTATGGACTGTAAATATATGTAAAATTTAGTTTTTATTTCTTGTAACTTGTACGTATATTGTAGTAGATTTTGTTGTTAAAGAATAGTTCTCCTACAAACAAAATCATTGAGCAATAAAACATTGTTCGTTATAATGTTGTTTTACATTCACCTCACTGAGTGCAGTTATATCTCGCTTTAGGTTTGTTTTCATCTTTTGATACTGTTGAATTTTAAAATTAATATTTAATATTAGACAACTATTATATCAACTTCAATCTTCAAATAGAATGGCACTGGACATGCATACAATAACGACAAAGCTATAAGAAATTAAATTAAACTACAAGAACAATTGTTAATATTTAGTTTTAAATGTTGTTTTCCACTAGTGTCGCTACTTCCTGTAATCATTTATCACCGCACACCTCAGAGAGATTGGGGACTTCCGCATACTTGCCATCACTTCTGTATTTTCCCCTAAATTCTTCTCATTTCTGAAACCCCGCCTACTTGCGGCATAAGTACCTCCCACTTGGCGGTAAGGACCTCCCACTTGGAGGTCTTCGGGCTGCTCCTGTTTAATGATGGCCACACCCCCTTATACGATGTCACATGAATTGAGTCGTTTTATTTCTTTCAAGCAGTTCCACTGTTACTGTCCCAATTTACCGGAATTTACAATAATAATAAATAATAAATAATTACACATCTTCTGACACTGCGGTCAGTAATCATGAATTATGAGCATTATTTAACAATTCTGTTATCATGTGTTAAGAAATGAAACACACCCATCATGCGGTAGAGTAAGTTGTGCGCATGCGCAGCGGAAATCGCAGAGAAAGAGGACAGGAGCAACGCGTCAACAGAAACGTCGCCGGTACAGCTTCTTCATAAACCATTATTTTGTTTAGAATGCGATCCTGATACCTTTTACCCTAAAGATGGCTTTCCTAGACAGTAAGTTGACTAAACTAATTTACATGTGAGGTTTAAAAAAAAGTCTCTGTGTTAGGTATGAGGTACGTTAGCTAGATAGCTAACTTGTTAGCCTGTGAAGGTGTGGAGAGAATCTGTTGCTCTTAATTTTAATCAATGAGATAAAAGTTAACAGTGGTTTGTACACTGGATGAGATGTTTTCTGTATTTCAGTATTCTATATCTACTATAGATCTCGTTTGTCACTTATATACCTGTCAGTAGGATGTATATAGATTAACTGTCACTGAAGGTGCATGTAGATTGCCATTCTTAACTCAGATTTTTTTCCTTGCCAGCTTTACTAGATTCTGAATTTAAAAGCATTTGCTAAGAAATATTTCTCCTTCGTTTCCTCAGTACATGTTATGTTGACATGAATAAGGGGGATTCTAGTGAATATGAATGAGATGGAGACGATGGACTCACCTGTTATCACATCTTTACATCAGAGTGATGAAAATGAAATGCAGTCTGAAAATGATCTAGACAGTATTACAGAGGTGGAAGATCTCGTCACTCTCCCAAGAATTGAAAGAGGCAAAGAGAGAAAGCTTCTAGACCTTCCCTCAGAAGACAATTTAAACCCAAAACATCTTCCTGTGGACATTCAAAAAGAAGACGCTGTTGTGTTTGATGCGTCAGAAACTGTTAACGCGTCAGAGGACAATGGCCATGAAGACTCTGGTGAATTTGTTGTAGCCATGTTAGCTCGAGGAACGCTGGAAGAGCAGGGTGTGTGCACAAAGAGAATTTCGTCCCCTCTCTCAGAAACTCCCCTAGAGGCTTCCTCTCACTGGGACGAGGATGTGACTGCAGAGAGCTGGAGACAGCACCGGAAGCATGTATTTGTTCTGAGCGAGGCCGGGAAGCCCATCTACTCCCGCTACGGCAGTGAGGAAGCCCTCTCCTCCACCATGGGGGTCATGATGGCTCTGGTGTCCTTCATTCAGAGCGGGGACAATGTCATTCGTTCTGTCTATTCAGGTATTGACTTTCTACACAGAGTGAAATTAATCATAGATTAATTATTATAAAAAGAGAACTGGTATGTAAACAATATTTATAACTTATTGGGTAAATAATTGAATGGGCTAGCAAGATGATTTGCATGTACAGTAACACTGTTACTTAAGGTAGTCCTTTTCTACATCATTATCATTTGTAAATTAACAATAGGCCTTCCCCAGATTCTGAACAAAGTTGATCACATATTGAACACGGACTACTACATCAAATCACATCATATTGTATCATAGCAGATTACGTGGTATCATATGTCAAATCTTTGCCTTTGCATCATATTGTGTGGGACAGCAGGTGATTTTATTTTAAATGTTGCTGTTCCATAACTGTTCATTGCTGTTTTTAACCCTTCTATCCGACATTCTTGTGCTATAGATGAGCATACAGTGGTCTTCATGCAGCAGGGGCCTCTGGTGCTTGTCTCTGTCTCTAGCACCCATCAGTCCGAGCAGCAGCTACGCAATGAACTGCTTTATGTCTATAACCAGATTGTGAGCATGCTTACCCAAGCCAGCATCACTCGCATTTTTGAGCACAAGAAGAACTACGACTTGCGCCGCTTGCTGGCTGGCTCAGAGAAAATCCTAGATGGTTTACTAAACCTGGTTGACTTTGACCCTAGTTTCTTGCTTTCAGCCGTGCACTGTCTACCTATTGCCTCTTCATTCAGGGACTCTCTTAGCCAGATACTTCAGAAAGCCATCACTCCCAACCTAGTCTTCTCTATACTCATTGCAAAGAACCAGCTGCTCACCATTGCACAGGAGAGGATGGTGATTGAGGATGCCAAGCTGGACCCTGCTGATCTTCACCTACTGCTCAACCTTATCGGTGCCTCCTCTGCATTCCAGGCTGGTGAGATCTGGACCCCAATCTGCCTCCCCAGCTTTAACCCTGACTGTTATTTTTACGCCTACATATCCTATCTTGACCCCCCTGAGTGCACTGTGTGCCTGCTGCTGCTGTCCACAGACAATGAGGCATTTTATGCAGTGGCAGAGTGCAAGAGGAAGATTGAGGAAGCCATGCAGGCTCAAAATGCTCTGACCTCCATTGCCAAAGCTCAGTCCTACAGCGTTAGTCAGGTGGGAGTGTCTGATCTCCGGCACTTTATGTACAAGCCTTTTGATGTTCCAGACAACCACCATCAGCTAACCCAGTTCACCAGGTAAACTCAACTGAAATAAAAAAACACTACCTATTCATTTTCAGTCTCTTCTGCAGACACATTTAGCTAAGCATAGAGTCTGGTTTACTTATGTCAATGAATAATGTATAAAACAAGCTTGACTATATCAGAATTAATCAGAATCTTTTCAGTAATTTGAGCTGACCATACTTCTCTCATTAACTATTTTTCAGTGTTTTTGTTGCCATTAGAAGTGTGGCACTTACTGATGCAGTCATGTGAAATACAGTATATGCCAATAAGTTTGTGGATACCTGATCATAACACCCATATGTGCTTTTTGAATATTCAATTTCCGATTTAGTCCTCCTTTGCTGTTATAGTAACCTTCCACTCTTCTGCGAAGCCTTTCCACTAAATTTTGGAGCGTGGCTGTGGGGATTTGCCATTTTAGCCACAAGAGCATTAGTGAAGTCTGACACTGATGTTAGGCGAGGAGGCCTGGGGCACAGTAAGTGTTCCAGTTCATCCAAAAAGGTGTTTGTTGGGGTTGAGGTCAGGGGTCTGTGCAGACCACTCAGGTTTTTCCACACCAGCCTTGGCAAATCATGGGCCTCTGTTTGTGCACAGGGGTGCTGTCATACTGGAACATGTTTAGACCCCTTAGTTCCAGTGCAGGGAAATTGTGATACTACAGCACACAAGGACATCCTTTACAATTGTGGAAACAGTCTGGGGAAGGCCCACATGGGTCTGATAGTCAGGTGTCCACAAGTTTGGCCATAGTGTATTTGTAATTTATTTTCTCTTATGTGCTTCTGCAACACTATCCTGCTCTTGGGATTATATATTCCAGAAATTCCTAAAGAGGATTTTTTTATCCGACCTTTGAACAGCGTTGAAATGTGTTCTGGTCCACTTCAGTGTGCCTAGCCATAATCACATGAATTATACAGTTAAACTGTACAAAAATGAAAGGCACATCACTTTTTAATTTGTACATTTCTGTGGTTATTGTCCACAGTGACATTATTGAGAGCTTTAAGCAGGCTATACTATGCCTTTTGGTGGTTGAACTGAAAACTGCACACATTTTCTAATGCTAATGCCTGTAGATCTGATTGCCAAGTGTGTCCTGTGCACTTGGATTACATTTCTGTCTGCTTGTGGCTCTTAGCCCAGAGATGGAAGCTCCTTATGACAGTGAGGAGGAGAAGATGAGGCTGCTGGACCTTTACAGAGATGTGCATGGCCGCATACACAACACTGCACGCCCTCTTAAACTCATATACCATGTGGCGGCGCGAGAGACCCTGCTGGCCTGGGTATGGACTCACTGTTATTATTAACAATTACCTGAGTCAACATATTACTACAACATATTGGTCTTGTCTGGTTGCTTTTATGCAGTCCCATGTAATCCAGTTGTTGTTTAGCCCTTTCCTCGATCCATCAATCAACCAATCAGTCAGTCAATCAATCAATAAATAAGCCAGTTTTGGTTGAATCAGAAACAGCCGGTGGGAGGCGTAGTTGCTTGGAAGATCAGACCTCATCAAAAATACCTGAAAGCTGGTCATTATACATATTCCCCTCCAAAAGTATTGTAACAGCAAGGCCAATTCTTGTTTTTGTTGTACACTGAAGACATTTGGTTTTGAGATCAAAAGATAAATATGTGAATTTCAGCCTTAATTTCCTGATATGTACATCTAGATGTGTTACAACTTAAAATGTGGCACCTTTGGTGGCAGACCACCTGATTTTTAGGTGAGCAAAAGTATTTGAACAGACGTCTTAAAATATATAACACTTAATATTTGGTTGGATATCCCTTTCTTGCAATAACTGCATCAAGCAAGCAACCCACTGACATCACTAAACTGTTGCATTCTTCATTTGTGATGCTTTTCCAGGCTTATACTGCAGCTTCTTTCAGTTGTTGGTTGTTTTGGGGGGGGGGGGGTTTCTCTCTTCAGTCTCTGCATCTGGAGGTGAAATGCATGCTCAATTGGGTTAAGGCGACTGACTTGGCCAGTGTAAAACCTTCCGCTTTTTCCCCCTGATGAAGTCCTTTGTTGTGTTCGTGGTGTGTTTTAGATCATTGTCTTGCTGCATGATGGAGTTCCTCCCAATTAGATTTGATGCATTTCTCTGTAAATTGGTAGACAGAATGTTTCTGAAGACTTCTGAGTTAATTCTTCTGCTACCATCATGAGTTACATAATCAATAAATATTAGTGAGCCCATTCCAGAAGGCCATGCAAGCCCAAGCCGATGAGCAGATCCTTTCTTTCTCCACACATGAGTGGAGTTTAATCTTGGGTCCAGAACTTTTGTGGCTCACCTCGGTTTCTTTTATTTCCTTTCAATTCTTACTGCTGATGAGTGATTTTCATCTTGTGGTATGGCCTCTATATTTCTGCTCTCAAAGTCTTGTTTGATTGTAATACCGTCACCCAAGGCCAATTATCCATATATGGGTTTGGGCAAGTGCCAATGGGGGGCACCAAATGATTTTTTTTATATATATTATTTACTGCAAGAGATGCAAACAGCTACAAAATTAATAGTTGATATTCTCTCTCTCTCTCTCTCTCTCTCAGGGATGTCAATTTATACAAATTCCCATGATCGGTCGCCATTGAAATGAACAATTAATCGATTAATTGTTTACCTTAATACCACAAGATATTAATACCGCACTGCTTCTGCAGTGGCATATAGCCACCGGCATGACAGAGTGTGAAAATCCTACTCAAAACGCCAGATTTCTCACCCAAATGAAAAGGATTTTTTTACTCTAAATAATAGGCTAGTAGGACTGTAAAATGAATCGATGTGATTATGATCATTTGATAAAATGACTATAATATACAGTGTGTCACTAATGCCATCTCGGATGTGCACTCTGGCAACAGAGTGCATGTGAGCCTATTCATATTGCGTGCGTCCATGTGAGCAAATAGATTGTTTTGTTATTATAAGTGTTATGGGGGTTATGCGCAACAAAGTTCCGTATTCTGTAAAACAGGTTGTATCGCTTCCGAATCTGTACGTGCAATACTGACATGGCGCTGTTTTACTCAAGATGCCCTCAGGAATTACAGATGATGAGCATAACTGATGTCCATCGCATATGCAAGTTGACATGTAAAACTCCTGCCACCAAAATGGATAATGGATTTAAGCTATATGCTTCCTCATACATATGTGACTATAAAGTCGGTAGTAGTCGCAAACGGAAATGCTGTACAATATGTCACTAGCTAGCTAACTCAAATATAAACACCCTAGTCTTATCTATGGATGCCGTCAGCATCAGGGCAGCCTGTCACAGGTCTCTGAGGAAAAGTGAGAAGCCACACAGCCTGAGAGTAACATTAGGGATGGTTTGGGTGTTCCATTATAGTTCTCCATCTGTTCCAGTTCATGGACAGTTTTTAATCAAGCCTTTCAGAGTTGGAATCTGTGATCATGAGCAAATCCTTTTATTATCTTGAGGCGCTTGGTAAATGCATGCACAGTTGTTCCAAGTTCATTGTTGTTGTTTGTCTACTTGTTAAAAGACGAGGATAGTGAGGTCACTGGGGTATAGTGGGGTATTCTTGAGTGCCACCTATTATTCCATGTTATTAATATCAGGCCTCCCAAAAATAAAAATTCCTCTATTACACACAGTATTAACAAATTCTGTTATTGTATTTATTGTGGAATTTATTTACAGTGGAATTCAACTTCCCTGACATTGCACATTGAGATACACAGCAGAAATCATTGTTAGGATTTTCCAGCTTCTGGTACTTTATCGGTTTTGACAAAGACATTTTCTTCTCACTAACATTCAGATATGAAAATTTAAAATAAAATAAAGCGCAAAAAATACTAACAATAACAATAGTGCGAACTAGCTAGTTTAGCCTTTGGGATAGCAGATTACCCTGCAAGTGGATGTGGTTTTCCGGTTTGGTAATGTGATGTTCGTCATATACCCTATTTTCTTCCCAAATGTGCATAGGTTATTGTGCATATTACAGAACATTTGGAGAATACAAAAAAGCATACTTTTACTTATGAATGTCCATAACGTGTTACATGCCTACACCATTTATTAATTATTTCGGTGGTCCTGCTTGAAGTTGAGACTTGCATACCTCACATAGATAACGTTTAATTATTTATATATTACATGTTCAGAAGCTAAACGTACCAGTTAGATGATATGCTAATCCATTTCAGAATCCATTCTTGACGGAATGATGTAGTCCGGCTGAAGGAAATTGATCAACTCTTGAAAACCATCACCATCAATTACTCTGATAGGCATTTACAATAATTTGCAATCATTTTACACAGTCGTACAGTTATTCCTTCTGCCTTTTGAGCTCCTGTTTTTTCCCTGATTGAAACAGAGGTTATTGTTGGTTGTGTAGATTCATATCCTGTCACGGAGGCTGCTGGATGCACCTTTTGATTCTCAATTGGTACATCATGGTCCTCGTTGTATTGTATTTTAAAACACAATCACAGTGTTTGCAACTAACCTTATCGGCATTTAAACTAAAATGATCCCAAACATAACTACTGTATGCTCACTTCATTTTTCCTCATGTGTCTGCTGCACGTGTTTTGTGCATGAGCTGGTATGCACCTCAAAACTACACACTCTGATGATGACCTTGCTTAATCAACCATTTAAGTTATATTGATTAAATTATTAACAACAATTAATCGATCTTTGATTAATCATTAGCATCCCTGCTCTCTCCCTTTATCTATCTATCTATCTATCTATCTATCTAGATAGGTAGATAGATAGATAGAGTTGTGCCCAAAAGTTTGTATACCCCTTGCAGAATCTGCTAAATCTTAATGCTGTTAACAAAATAAGATTGATCATAAAAATCCCTTGTTTTTTTTATTTAGTCCTGTCCTGAATAAGCTATTTCACATAAGATGTTTACATATAGTCCACAAGACAAGATAATGGCTGAATTTATAAATATTACCCCGTTCAAAAGTTTACATACCCTTGCTTCTTAATACTGTGTGTCGTTACCTGGATGATTAGTGACTGTTTTTATGTTTTGTGATAATTGTTTGAGTCCCTTGTTTGTCCTGAGCAGTTAAACGGCCCAATGTTCTTCAGAAAAATCCTCCAAATCCTGCACATTCTTTACTTTTCCAGCATCTTTTGCTTTTTTTTTCTTCTCCATTTGGTACTGCCCTTCAGACACTAAATAGGACAGTACATGTCTCCCAGAAGACAAAATACTAACAATTTACACCGATCATCCTGTTTAAAAGTTTACACCCCCCTGGCTCTTAATGTATTGTGTTAGATTCTTGCGCGTCAGTGAATATTTGTACCTTATGTAATAGTCGTGTACGAGTCCCTCAGTCGTCCTCAGTGTGAAAGGATGGATCTCAACATCATATAGACACTGATGGAAAGGGTTCAAATATGCAGAATATGCTGGAAAAGTAAAGAATGTGCAGGACCTGGAGGATTTTTCTGAAGAACAGTGGACAGTTTAACTGCTCAGGACAAACAAGGGACTCATGAACAACTATCACAAAATATAAACACAGTCGTGGATCATCCAGGTAACACCACACAGTATTAATAATCAAGGGTATGTAAACTTTTGAATGAGGTAATTTTTATAAAAAAATTCAGCTATTATCTTGTCTTGTGGACTTTATGTAAACATCTGTTATGTCAAATAGATTATTCAGGACAGAACTAAAAAAAAAACATGGGATTTTTATGATCAGTCTTATTTTGTTAACGGTATTAAGCAGATTCTGCAAGGGGTATACAAACCTTTGGACACAACTGTGTATACATTCGATATCTGATGTTCGATGTCTGGTTGTTAATATAACCTTTCTTTTTTGCAGACATTAAAATTGTTGTATTGTCTATGCCCAACGCTTTATGCAATGGTTCTGATCGATTTTCTGATTTTCCTTATTGCCTCTGCTACAAAATGGATTGCTTTTCTCCCATAGGCAGCTCTATGGTCTTCATGTTTGTTTATCCTTTTTAACAACAAGGCAAAACCTTTTGTTTTCACAGGCAAAACCCAGGGCTCAGAGCTTTTAACTGTTTAAACCGTGCATACCTGGGCAACAAGAAATACCAGTCAGTCACGTGTTCCAGTATTTTTTTTATCACTTAAAAAAATGACTGGTTCAAATCAAGGGTGTCATGTTCCAAGTTGATTAACACACAGATGTAAATATAGGGAAATGAAAGCTAAAATTCTAATTTAGCTGCTCTTATTCATAGCTTATTCAAGTCCAAATGTCTTTAGTGTATAGCAAAAACAATAGAATATTATACACTGTCCAGCCATAACATTAAAACGCTGACAGGTGAAGTGAATAACATTATCCTTTACAGTGACACCTGTCAAGGTGTGGGATATATTAGGCAGCAAGTGAACAATAAGTTATTGAAATTAATGTGTTGCATTGGTTAATGTATAGTGATTGAGCGAGTGGTTTAATTTTTTCATTGCAGGTTACAACCAAATTTGAGCTGTATACTTGCTTTAGCCCTCTTGTAACAAAGTCCTATGCCATCAATGCTATTACGAAATTGCTGCGGTGGGTGAAGAAGGAGGAGGACCGTCTCTTTATACGATATCCCCCGAAGTACTCAACTACACCCAATGCAAGCAAAAGCTAAAAGTGGTGCTCAGCTGGTTCTGCTAAGAACAACGTTCTCTGTGTCGGAACTGACACTCAGCACTCTGTTTCAGATGGATATGGATCATGCTGAGCACTAAATTCTTCCCAATACCTCAGCAGCATTGGAGAACTCCTCACTTTATTATTTTTGTTATTAATAGTAATGTTTGGAATATTACAGTCCTAACTTAACATGTCTTTGGATGATGGAATGAAGTAGGTGCTTGATTTATTGATTTTGTACAAAAATTATCATGTGTCAAATTAGGGATGTCAGTTTACACAAATTCCCATGATCGATCGTCATTTAAATTAATTAATTATTCGTTAACCTTAATACCGCAAGATGTGCATACTGCAGTGGCATATAGCATGACAGGGTGTGAAAATCCCACTCAAAACACCAGCCAATGCATATTACAGAACATTCTGAGAATACGAAAAAGCATACTTTTACTCACGAATGTCCATAACATGTTACATGCCTACACCATTTATTAATTATTTCGGCGGTCCTGCTTGAAGTTGAGACTTGCATACCTCACATAGATAACATTTCATTATTTATATATTACATGTTCAGAAGCTAAACGTACTCGTTAGATGATATGCTAATCCATTTCAGAATCCATTCTTGAAGGAATGTTGTTGAATGAAATTCAGTAATAAATAAATGGTGTAGGCTTGTAACACGTTATTGACATTCATGAGTAAAAGTACACTTTTTTCCCCATAATATCCTATGCACATTTGGGAAGAAAATAGCACTTATAATAACAAAACAACCTTTATACTTACATGGATGCACGCAATATGATTAGGCTCTGTTGCCAGAGTGCACATCTGAGACTGCGTTAGTGACACATCGCATATTATAGTCATTATATTTGATTTATTAAATGTCATTTTATCAAATGATCATAATCACATCGATTCATTTTACAGTCCTATTAGCCTATTATTTAGAATAAAAACCTTTTCATTTGGGTGAGGAAACTGGCGTTTTGAGTGGGATTTTCACACCCTCTCACAGCGGTGGCTATGCCATTGTAGTAGATGCATCTTTCGGTATTAAGATTAACAATTAATAGATTAATTGATCATTAATTTAAATGGCGACCGATCATGGGAATTTGTGTAAATTTGCATCCTGAATTTTAAAACACAATCACAATGTTTGCAATTAACATTATCACCATTTAAACTAAAATGATCCCAAACGTAACTACTGCGTGCTCACCTTCATTTTTCCTCATGTGTCTGCTGCGTGTGTTTTGTGCATGAGCGGCCACGCATCTCAAAACTACACACTCTAATGATGACCTTGCTTAATCGACCGTCGATAAGTTTTATCAATTCAATAATTAACGACAATTACTTGATCATTGATTAATCATTCGCATCCTTGCATCAAATAATTCAGACATTAGGCTCCATGTATTCACCATTTCAAATGCTGATATTCCTTTATTAGAAGGAAAAGTGTGTTCTCTCTCTCCAGACTAACATTAATTTAATATGAATAATTAAATAGTGGCAGTGTGTGATTCAAAGTTTGCCCAAACTATATTTTTACTCTCAAACCTTTTTCATGTCAGTGTTCTATAAAATTGAGCTGTTTGACAGTTGAGAGTTTATTTTTAAAGGGACACCAAGAGTGGCCACTAGGCTTGTGCAGTATCAACGAATAACAATATTATTGTCCCTGCATGATATTACATTATATCCAGTGATGTTTATCTCAGATTATATTAGGTATATTGTCACATCTGCCAGCTGACATTTCGTGTAGGAATAAAAAGAGATTAAATAGGCCTTAAAGAAAGTGTCAGATCTAACACATTACAAATAATGTTAATGGTTATGATGATTAGAAAGTGAATAAATGCACTGTTTTGTTATTTCTTTTTGACTGGCGCTCTCCTGCTCAACATTGTGCTGCATAAATAGAAAATATTGGCCATGTGGACACTAGACAACTGATTTCTAAAAGGATTACATCGTTGTGTTTTTTTTTTAAATAAAATAAAATAAAATAAAACTGTTTACTGTGCATTACTGCAGAATCACTTATAAATCCACCATCCAGCTGAACTTTTGCATTTGCCACAGCTCCAAACTTCACAGCTGCCTCCCCTACTGTTTTAAACTGGAAAGTGTGGAAATACTTGTTTTCCTGTGTTTTCAGGCTAATGGTTCTGGAAGATTAACATGTTATGATACTATAAAATGAAAATCAAGATCAAATATCAATATAGCACAAGTCTAGTGGCCAACATTTAATGCATTACCCTGGAATTGACCTGTTTTTTGTTAGATTTTTTTTCAACCAGGTTTCCAAGACAGAAAGAGTCTTGTTGGTGTCAACAGATTAAAATCTCAGTTCTGTAGATGGTGCTGTAGCTTAAGCATACAGGTAAGGGCGGGCGTACATGGTGCGATTTTTGCCTGTTGTGTGAGCTCCTGACTGCATTCTATCTTGTCGGGATAAATCGTGTGGAAGTTATTGGTGCTCATGTGAGCGGTATTACAAGCAGAGCTGAGCTGCACACAAGCAGTTTATGACCTTTTCAAAAGGTCAAAAGGTTTGGGCGCTCTCAGCTTGAATTACTGTGGTGTTTGTGAGGTTGAACAATCTACCTGAAATGACCAATCAGGAGGCAAGGAAAACCACAGAAGAAGAAAGACATTGGACATTAAACATCATCTTGCCGAACAGGAAACTTATCTACTACAGCCTCATTGTGTTTATACTCGCACTCTTACAAACTATTCCAACTCAAACTTTGCAACTTGTAGGTTTATCAATTTATAGTATTCTCCAACTGTAGTGCTTTTTAAAGTAAAGATTGAAAGAGTTGTCAGAAGCTTAGTGGTGGCGACGTTGTAGTGGTGGATGTGACTGTGGTGTCGTCTCATTGCGTACGCCCGCCCTTAAAGGCATTATTTACAATTTACAAAGTTTATTTCTTCAGAGCAAGCTTTTATTTCGTCTAACTAAAATGGGTATGATATGACTGAGTGAGTCTACATGCAAACAAACATGACTATTATACTTATTTTGGACATCAATGCAAGAATTTGATATTAGATTTGTAGGCAAAATACTATGAAAATCAGATTTAAAGAAATTTTTTAATAAGTTTTAGCCAAATTATGAGGTTGCTCAGTGCATGTATACTGCACATGTACATTAACCAGCTTGTTTCTGTCCTTCTATCCAAATAAAATAACTTGAAGGAGGACAGAAGAAAACTATATTATTATTAAAGCAATTTGAGTGATTTATTAGCAGACAGTTGTTCTTCCAAACAACAAGAAACGCGCTAGATTAAAAATACGCATTACGCATGTGCATTATAAAAATGGTGTAAAAATGACATTTTTACTACAAAATCTGGTCTTAGACTTTGCTGGTGTGTGGTGGTGGTGATAAAAAGTCATGGTATAATTTTCCATTGTCACGTCATATTACTGGAATGTAAAAACAGTTATATTTGTGTTTCTTTGTCTTCTCTTTTGGAAATACACGGTCTGTTCTGTAGAAAAACAGAAGAAGGTGCTACTCAATTAGACACTAGTTCAGTGATATTTACATGTTTTTTCATTGTTTGGTCACAGGGCCACGAAACAAAGCAATTTGACTGTTAAAAATAAATAAAATGATCAACTTTTGTTCTTATTTGCAACTTAAGGTATTTGCTCAAAACCATGTAGTAAAGACACCGTGTATCACAATTAACTTGTACTTTCTTTGTTCAGTTTCCATGGGCTGTGTGGTTTTTCTCTTGAACAATACTTTGAGTAAATATCAAACAGTGTATTTATTTCCCTTCTCACAAATTAATTTCAGGCATAGTTGGCACATTGAGTTGATTTTACAGGCTTGTATTTGTATTATATTTTCATCTGTGTCCATTGCAAATTTTGCTGTTTTTACTTTCTTTTGGCCTAAACTTCTGGAGATGTTTACCTTGGGTTGTTTCATGAAGTGTATAGTGTAAATGCAGATATCGGATATGGGTCACTTTTAAAAGATGTACACGGATCATAAAAAATAAATAAATAAATAATCGGATATAGTCAACAAATCGGAATTGGGCATCAGGACCTGCAGTGTAAATGCAACCTTTGAAATGCCCAAGTGTCCTAGCAGCCTGATTTCAACACCACTTGTTGTTTACATGCAAATATTTTCACCAATCCAAATGAATTTTATATGTATACATTATATACACGGATCAGCCATAACATTAAAACCACTACTATTTGACTTGAATAACTGATTATCTCATTAATGGCACCTGTCAAGGGGTGGAATATATTAGACAGCAAGTGAACAATCAGTTCTCAAGGTTGATGCACTGGAAGCAGGCTAAATGGGCAAGCGTAAGGATCTGAGCAACTTTGACAAGGGCCAAATTGTGATGGCTAGGAGACTGGATCAGAGATTTTCCAAAATGGCAGGTTTTTTGGGGTGTTCTGGCATGCAGTGGTTACTACCTACCAAAAGTGGTCCAAGGAAAGACAACCAGTGAACCGGCAACAGGGTCATGGGAGCCCAAGGCTCATTGATGTGCATGGGGAGCAAAGGTTAGTCCATGTGCTCCAATCCCACAGAATGGCTACTGTAGCACAAATTACTAAAAAAGTTAATGCTGGCTATTATAGAAAAGAGTCAGAACACAGTGCATCGCAACTTGCTGTATATGGGGCTGTGAAGATGCAGACCTATCAGAGTGTGCATGCTGAACCTTGTCCACCGCAGAAAGTGCATACAATGGGCACATGAGCATCAGATCAAGATCACGGAGCAATGGAAGACGGTAGCCTGGTATGGTGAACCAGCATGCAGTATAAGAATGCATATACCACCTGGCTAAACACTGTTGCAGACAAAGTTCACCCCTTCGTGGCAATGGCATTCTCTATAGGCAGTGGCCTCTTTCAGCAGGATAATGCGCCCTGCCACACTGCAAAAATTGTACAGGGATGGTTTGAGGAACATGACAAAGGGTGCAAGGTGTTGACTCGGCCTCCAAATTCCCCAGATTGCAGTACAATCAAGGACAAACAAGTTCAATCCATGGAGGACCCATCTGGCAAATTACAGGACTTGAATATGCAAAACAGATACAAGACCTTGAGAGGTCTTGTGGTGTCCATGCCTCGACAGATCAGGGCTTTTTTGGAAAGAAAAAAAAATATGTATGGTGTAAAAAAGATATATATATATAATTATTGAAACAAAAAATAAAAAGTTATCCAACACCTATCACCAATTTGAAAAACTAATTGCCCCCTTAAACTAAAAATCTGGTTGTGCCACCTTTAGCAGCAATAACTGGAGATCAGTCTTTCACTTACTTCTAGGACTAGGACTTACTATCCTCTGCTTTGGATTGTTGTCTTGCTGCATAATCTGCAGTTGTGCTTGAGTTTCAGCTTACAGACTGGAGACCAGACATTCTCCTTTAGGATTTTCTAGTATACAGCAGAATTCATGTTTTCCTTATTGCAAGTTGTCCAGTCCCAGAAGCAGCAAAGCATCTCCACACCATCACACTTCCTCCACCAAGCTTGACCATAGCTATGATGTTCTTTTTGTGGAATTCTGTGTTTTAGTTAAGCCAGATGTAACGGGACCCCTGTCTTCCAAACAGTTCCACTTTTGACTCATTAATCCACAGAACGTTCTCCCAAAAGTTTTGAGGATCATCAAGGTGTTTTGGCAAAAGTCTTAATGTTCTGGGTTAGCAGTGGTTTTCACCTCGTCACTCTTCCATGGATGCCACTTTGCCCAGTGTCTTTCTGATAGTGGAGTCATGAACAGTGAGCTTTATTGATGCAAGAGAGGCCTGTAGGTCCTTTGATGTTGTCCTTGGCTCTTTTGTGACTTCCTGGATGAGTCGTTGCTCTGCTCTTGGAGGAATTTTGGAAGGTCGACCACTTCTGGGAAGGTTCACTACTGTGCCAAATTGTTCCATTTGGAGATAATGGCTCTCACTGTGGTCCTTTAGAGTCACAGAGCATTTGAAATATCTTTGTATTCCTTCCCAGACTGAAGTATTTCAATCACCTACTTCCTCATCATTTCTGGAATTTCTTTAAATTTTGACATAGTGTGTTACTTGGAAGATAATCAACTTCATGCTGTTGAAAAAGTTATATTTAAGTGTTCAGGCCTGGTTTGTGTCTAGTTCAGCTGAACCCCATTATGAAGGCAGTTTCATAGATTTGGGGAATTAGTAACTATGGGGGCAAATACATATTAATACAGGCCCAACTGGTATTGGATAACTTTACTGTTTCAATGAATAACATTATCGTTTAAAAACTGTATTTTGTGTTTACTCAGGTTGCCTTTGTTTTATCTTAGAGTTTGTTTTAATTCTGAAACAATTTAGTATGACATATAGCATTTATGAATGTTTTAATAACAAATTGTGTGTCTATATATATATATATATATATATATATATATATATATATATATATATATATATATATATATATATATCTGCAGACAATCTTCAATTATCTGTACATTACATGTAATTCTATCACAGTTATGCACATGTGTAGAATGAAGATTGACAAGAATCACACCGTTTGTTTTAATGGGTTTTATTTTTCTTCTATCTCAGCAAAAACAATCATAATAATAAGTGTGATTATTTAATGGACAGCAAGGAAATTAATATGTGACCACAGGAAAGTCAAGAACAAGAATGTGCACATCATCTATTGGTATAACAGATATACTGTAGATTACACATTTAATCATCTTATGCATTAGGGCTATTTATAAATAATAGATAATAATAATAATAAATTATAAATAGCATTAGGGCTATTTTTGGCTTTCACCCCTTCTTTTTTTAATCATGTGTACATTCTGCATCCTTTCTGAATTCCTGGCTAATATTAAATGCTGAACTTTACTGAGGTAATCCACGTCCTGCATCTGCCTCAAGTTTAATAGGCATCACACCATCACATTCACATCTCAGACTTACAATGTGTAACAAGAACTGTTTTTTTCCATAGGATGTATTTATTCCACCAGGAAGTGTGACTCAAACACAGACACTGGCCTGAATCAGTTTACTCTATTTGCAAGGAAGTGTACACATGAATGTTTCTTATTCGAATTGAGCCATTAGTCAGATTGTTAACAGATTATTAGGCAGCATGTAGGCCTAAACATAACCAATGACAGGCATTGCCAGTATGTCATTTTAGTTTTACTTTTTAGAGATGGGTCAGTATATTTATTAAATTTCTTGATAGTGGTCACATGGCTCAAAACAGGGCCCATCTAAGTACCAGAAAGGTCTTGGACCTCTGCAAGAGAAAAACACACCTGACTTCTATTCACAGCATATAAATTATCATGCTGACACACAAAATATATCTATGAACATTTCTAAAGTTTCGCTTTCAACCACTACATGACAAGTTTGAGTTCTATATCACAGTATAGTACTTTAAATGTAAGAGGGGGGGCTGAAGTTCCTCTTTTCATGCACATTGCTGAGGTGCTTCATTGCACGCTCATATGCCATGTGTACAGACTTCCGTACAGTTGGTTTCTTGCCTTCCATCAGGTGAAGTTTATCCACAGTGTCATCAATTCCCATTGGATGGAGTTTGCCCATTGGTAGCCATTGCCTATTGGGTAATAGAGGGAAAACCACTTAGAACCATACAAATGAAATAAAATCAAACTTTCAATGGTTAGCAGTTTAAAATGTTCAATAAAATAATTGACAAACCACATGAACCAGTATAAATGAGACTCCACAGCAATCATATGCAATCCATTTACTAACTGGTGCCTGTTGGTGTTTATTCAGTCATCTTTAGCGTGAAAACACTTCTCACTCAAAGTGGGGCTTCATTTGTAAGGACATTCATAAAGGAATCTTAAACGTGTACTGTGGGGGCGTGGTTGAGCGCCTTTTTGTGAATGAATGGCGGAGTTGGGTGAATGCATGGTAAGGAACAAGTGCACACCTGTGGGTGATAAATGAGCAAGTGTTTTGTACTTCGCTGGAAGAATGAAAGATGATAAAGGAGACGAGAGTGCAGATGTGTACTGAGTGGCATAAAAGCCGAGCAGAAGGAGCTGAGCTAAACTCTCGTTCGCTCTCTCTCTCTCTGTGTGTGTGTTTGTGTGTGTCTGTCTGCCTGTCTCTGTGTGAGATGTAAAATTAAAAGTTACAATAGTGCTAAAAAGCACTCAGAAAAAAGCGAAAAGATTAAAGAGCACAGTTGATCTATACCAAGCCTGTCTCCTGTTCACTTATTCCACTCTGAACTAACGAATGTTACATGGACTTAAGATTGTTTCCTAAAAGTTCCCACTAATGATTTATGAAATGTCCATATGCATGAAAAACATGTTCCTAATTCCTTTCAGTAGAATGTTTATTAATCACAAAGCAGGTTGTGTTATTAGTCAACAACACCAGAGCAAAAAGAACATTATATACAGTTGCAATCAAAATTATTCAACCCCCATTGCAAATCAGGTTTATTGTCAAAATCTACAGACTTTCAGCTGATTGCAATGATCAAATCAAACAAAAACAATTGAAATAGTTCAACACAACAAATGCTTCAAGTGGTTTCCCCAAATTCAACTGAAAATGCAACTCATAATGATTTCTCCAGTTTCAAAATTATTCAACCACTCCATGGCGAGCATCTTTAGTACTTATTAGAGCACCTTTTGCTGTTATGACCTGCTGCAAATGAAATGCAGAGCTGCTGGCAGCGTTCCTGAGGAATCTTAGCCCATTCCTCATGAGCAATGGCCTCCAGTTCAGTAATATTCCAGTTCAGTAATGTTCTTGGGTTTGCGTGCTGCAACTGCCTTCTTCAAATCCCACCAGATATTTTCTACTGGGTTCAAGTCAGGTGACTGTGATGGTCCTGTAGAATCTTCCAGGACTTTTTCTGCAACCAAGCCTTGGTGTAATTTGAGGTATGCTGGGATCATTGTCCTGTTGGAAGGTCCAATGATGCCCAAGCTTCAGCTTCCTCACTTACAGCATGAGGTTTTCTCCTAGGATTTCCTGATACTTCAATGAATCCATCTTGCCTTCCACATGCTGCAGGATTCCAGTGCCAGAGGATGCAAAGCAGCCCCAGAGCATCACCAAGCCACCACCATGCTTGACTGTGGACAGAGTGTTCTTTCTTCATTCTTCTTCTTCCAGACATACCACTGATCCATCATGCTGAAAAGTTCCAGTTTTGTTTCATCGCTCCACAGACCAGAATCCCAAAACTTCTGTGGATTATTTATATGATTTTGAGCCGACTTTTCTTGTGCTTTTGGGTCAGTAGTGGTATAGGTGTTGGGAAACCTTCTGGCATGGAAACCTTCTGTGTTTAGTACATGCCTTACTGTGCTCACTGAACTCCCACTTGAGGGTTTTTCACAACCTGCTTTCTCAGAAATCTGGTTGCAGCCATTGATAGCTTCCTTTTTCTGCCCCGTCCAGGTATTTCATGTGTTATAGCTCTTGCACACTTGGTGCAACTAATTAGACTAGACTAGACTTACACTTCTCAGAAAGCATGGGCCTAAACAGAGTATAGGTGGCCATGCCTCAAAGTTTGCACATTCAAAAAGACCGGACAATCTCCTTTAGGATTTTCTGGTAATGAACAGAATTCATGTTTCCCTCAATTATTGCAAGTTGTCCAGGCCCTGAAACAGCAAAGCATCCCCACACCATCACACTTCCTCCACCATGCTTGACCGTAGGTATGATGTTATTTTTATGGAATTCTGTGTTTGGTTTACGGCAGATGTAACAGGATTCCTGTCTTCCAAACATTTCCACTTTCGACTCATCAGTCCACAGAACATTCTCCCAAAAGGTTTGAGGATTATCAAGGTGTGTTTTGGCAAAATTCAGACGAGTTTTAATGTTCTTTTGGGTTAGCAGTGGTTTTTGCCTCGCCACTCTTCCATGGATGCTATTTTTGCCCAGAGTCTTTATGATGGTGGAGTCATGAACAGTGACCTTTACGCATGCAAGAGAGGCCTGTAGTTTCTTCATGTTGTCCTTGGCTCTTTTGTAACTTGCTGGATCAGTAGTTGCTCTGCTCTTGGAGGAATTTTGGAATGTCAGCCACTTCTGGGAAGGTTCACTACTGTGCTGAGTTTTTCCAGTTGGAGATAACGGCTCTCATGTGGTTCTTTGGTGTCCCAGAGCATTTGAAATAGC
The DNA here is from genome assembly GCF_023375685.1 of Ictalurus furcatus. Classification (NCBI taxonomy): domain Eukaryota; kingdom Metazoa; phylum Chordata; class Actinopteri; order Siluriformes; family Ictaluridae; genus Ictalurus; species Ictalurus furcatus. Next base: position 498,954 of record NC_071275.1, read on the forward strand.
TTTATAACCCTTCCCAGACTGATGTATTTCAATCACCTTCTTCCTCATCATTTCTGGAATTTCTTTGGCATAGTGTGTTACTGGGTAAGACCTTTTAACCAACTTCATGCTGTTGAAAAAGTTCTATTTAAGTGATGATTTGATTGAACAGGGTTTGCAGTAATCAGGCCTGATTGCATCCAGTCCAGCTGAACCCCATTATGAACGCAGTTTCATACATTTTGGGAATTAGTAACTACGGGGCAAATACATTTTCAGACAGGCCCAGCTGGTATTGGGTAACGTTTTTGCTTCAATAAATAACATTATCACTTAAAAACTGTATTTTGTGTTTACTCAGGTTGCCTATGTTTTCATTTCTGAAACAATTTAGTATGAGATACACAAAAAGAGAAGAAAGCAGGATGGGGCAAATACTTTTTCCATAGCACTGTGTGTGTGTATATAGATATAAATATAAAAGAGAGAGAGAGAGAGAGAGAGAGAGAAATATCTGGTTAAGTGCCAAGTGTTTGTTAGAAGACCGTGCCAACAGTTATTTACATTTCTTGGGAGTTTCATGAATTCATTCAGTCACTTTTGCTCATGACAAAGTAAAAGTTACCATGAACTAACTTACCACAACATGAGCACAAAAATATTTGTACACATACTTCTCAGTCTGCAAATATAGGAACATTTTCACACCCACTTCTGGTTTTATAAATACTGATTTGTATGTCACTTTTAAATCTGATCATATTAACATTTTATAGCTTGGGCCTTGGGTTGCTTACCAAGTTCTTTTCGTGTCGAAGAACAGCACAAGGAATAGCTTGTCCTCAGTTTCCATCTGTCTACGCTCACCCAATTTCAGCACTTCCTGCGGTGGTACTGGGATTACAATGCCATTAGGAAGAATTCGTTCTTTGGGCAGGTCAGGATCTACCATCTGCAGAAAACCAGCATGATTAGAATGATTGAGTGATTTCACTAACTCATTAAAAGAATGACTGGTTTAAAGAAAAACATACCATAGCAGGATATGAGGGGTATCCCCTGCATTTAGCCCAAACCAAGCTGAGAGGCTCCAGATTGGTCTCTTTTTGAGAATCATTAGACATCAGATTAGAAATGATCAGTATTCCAAATGTGTAAAAACACATCTTTAAAGTTTACTTACTTCATATTTGTATCTACCTGAATCAGCCTTTGTGTTCTCTCCCTCCCCAACTGGAACCTTGTTTAAAGATGGGTTGCCTTGACTGAATTTGGGAGGTGAACTATTCATGGAAATGGTAATAAAAAAAGGGTAAGTATATTCACTATATCCTGCCTGTACATTAACTGTAAGTGTCCTTCCTTACCTAATGTTTTGATGAGCAGTAGAGTAACTCTCTGACCCTGGGGTTCTATTCTTCTGTTTTTTAAGACCATTTGTCAAGCCTGAAATAGTAATGGAGAAAGACATTGGGACATGGGCAATCAGCATGTGTTCCCATTGAGATATAGTAAATTTGAAGCCAAAAAATTAAGCCATTGCTGAAATATCACTTCCTGTGTTTAGTAGCCCTCCCAAATCAAAGCTTGTTTGTATTAATTTTTACAATTTAAATAAACAAAAAACAGATCAGTCACATGGAAAAAGTAAGTACACCACTATATTTACCATACCTTCAAATCCATATAATTTGAATCAGGTGTTCAAGATTGGGTGCCAGTGATCAGAACCTGCTTAGGGATTGCAGGTGGAACTGGTCTTATTTATACCCCTCTTATATCTAGTGTCTGGTTTTCCCTTTGCTACTGAGGTGTGTGGTGTCATCATGCCAAGATCTAGAGTTCTGTAAGGCCTTTAGAAAAGAGGTTCTGGATGCCTGTGAGTCTGACCAGAGATTTAAAAAGATCTCCAAATTATTTGAAATACATCATTCTACTGTAAAGAATATAAATGGTACATATTTCAAATGACTGCTGATTTGTCCAGGACTGGCCATCCCAGCAAATTCAGCCCAAGAGGAGACCGTCTCCAACAACCCCAAAATTTCATCCCAGGATCTGTTGTAAGTCAACTGTTGGTGTCAAATGCATGCTTCTGTGATCACAAAGAGATTGCACAAATGGGAGGCATGCCAAAAAAGAACCTTTGTAAGATTACAGTTTGCCAATGAGCATACAGGCAAAGACCAGGCCTTTTGGAATAATGTGCTCTGAGCAGATGAATCAAAGATAGAGTTGTTTGGCTACAGTTACAGCAGACATGTTTGGTGCAGACCAAAGACAGCTTTTCAGGAGAAGCACCTCATACCAACTGTGAAGCATGGTGGTGGAAATGTTATGGTTTGCAGCTTCAAAATTTTTATCATTGACCTCCCAGAGATATCAACTATGATTTGATCACTGTCTGATCCCAATGAACTTGGTCAGGCTACTGAATGCTTAGAATCAACATTCTGCTACACGCTACATAAGGTAGGTCCACTTAAAATAAAAATAATTAAAGAGAAAAAGCAAGCACCCTGGTAAACCGATAACATACACACCTTAAACAGACCACTCAACAATTAGAACATAAATGGCATCAAACCAAATTGGTAGTATTTCAAACAGCATGGAAGGAGAGCCTCCTGAACAACAGAACATCTCTTAGTGATGCTAGATCAGTCTATCGCTCCACCTTAATTGAAGATAACAAAAATAATCTTAGATTCTTATTTAATACTGTAGCAAAATTAACTAGGAATAAAACCGCCACAGAAACAGGCACACAATCATTATAAAGTAGTGATAATTTCATGATTTTTTTTCATTGGCAAAATTGAAAGTATTAGACAAAAAATTCAGGCTATTAAATTAAAACCAGACAGTATTATAACTAATACTGTAGATAATAATACAACAATATCAAATCAGCAACTAGACTGTTTTACTCCCCTTCAAGAGACTGAACCAATTTCATTAATTTCTTCATCAAAATAATCAACTTTTTATTAGATTCCTTACCGACATATTTCCTCAAACAGATTATTCCAAAATTAATCATACCCCTTCAAAAAATAATCAAGTTTTCCCTTCGCACTGACTATGTACTTAATTCATTTAAACTAGCAGTTATTAAACCCCTGATTGAAAAACCTGACCTAAACCCCTGTCAACTGTCCAGCTATAGGCCATTATCAAATCTCCCCCTTTATCTCCAAGGTCTTAGAAAATACAAGAGCTCGTACTTACATAGGAATAACATTCATGAAATATATCAGTCAGGATTTAGGCCTCATCATAGCACAGAGACAGCGCTGGTTAAAGTATTAAATGACCTACTACTGGCCTCTGATCAGGGTTGTGTCTCCTTGCTTGATCTTAGTGCAGCTTTTGATACTATAGATCATACTATTCTCCTTGGTCAACTAGAAAATGTTGCTGGCATTAAGGGAACAGTCCTCTCCTGGCTCAGGTCTTATTTGACTGATTGTCATCAGTTCGTAGATGTAAATGGTGACTTCTCTATGCATACTGACGTAAAGTTTGGTGTTCCGCAAGTTTCTGTTTTAGGCCCACTACTTTTTTCTTTATATATGCTACCTCTGGGTCAAATTATTCTTAAACATGGAATTAGCTTCCACTGTTATGCTGAAGGCACACAGTTGTATGTTTCAGCAAAGCCAAATGACAGACAGCAGCTTAATAAAGTTGAGGAATGTGTAAAGGACATTAGACACTGGATGCTTATTAAGAAGAATCCTTTATTTGTCACACACATTACAGCACAGTGAAATTCTTTTCTTCTCATATCCCAGCTTGTTAGGAAGTTGGGGTCAGATTTAACTTCCTATTACTTAATTCTGATAAGACAGAAATACTTGTACTAGGACCACATGCAGCTGGAAGTAAGGTTTTTGATCACATAGTAACTCTGGATGGACTTTCTGTTTCGTCATGTACAGCAGTAAAAGACCTTGGAGTGATTATTGACTCCAGACTTTCATTTGAAGCTCATGTAGATAATATTACTAGGATAGCCTTCTTTCATCTCAGAAATATTGCTAAGATAAGAAATATATTGTCACTACATGATGCAGAAATATTAGTTCATGCTTCGTTAGCTCTAGACTATATTACTGTAATGCCATACTGTCTGGATGTTCCAGTAGGAGCATAAACAAACTCCAGTTAGTACAGAATGCAGCTGCAAGAGTCCTAACTAGAACAAGAAGATACGACCACATCACCCCTATCTTATCCACACTGCATTGGCTCCCAGTAAAATTTTGCATTGATTATAAAATACTACTATTGACCTATAAACACTACATGGTCTCACGCCACAGTACCCGGGTGAAATTTTGGTCTTTTACAATCCGCCAAGCCTACTTTGATAAAAAGGTGCAGTCAATTTGTTGGTACCTCGAATAGTGAAGGCTACAGCAGGGGGAAGAGCTTTTTCTTACATATTTGTTTAGTCAAGCTAAATATTTTTTTTTCTTAGATAAAGGAGCAGATCTAAGGGGCTCACAGGTATAGAGTGTTGTGGTGAACTGGGATGTTTTGATGATAATGTGAACCAAAAGTGGACCTTTCAACCGGATAATGATCTTAAGCACACTAACAAATCCACCAAGGAATGGCTCAAAAAGAATAACTGGAGGGTTATGGAATGCTTAGTCAAAGCCTGGATTTGAATCCCATTTAAATGTTGTGGGGGTGATTTGAAACAGGCAGTACATGCAAAAAAAACCCTCAAACATCTTGCAACTGAAAGAATTTTGCATGCAAGCATGGACAATTATGCAAAAAGCCTACAAGAAGTTATTTCTGCTAAAGGGGACAATACTAGCTTCTGAGGCCAAGGGCGCACACACACACACACACACACACACACACACACACACACACACAGTGGGGGGAAATAAGTATTGAACATTTTTTCAGTAAATATATTTCCAGTGAGGTTATTCACATGAAAATTTCACCAGACACCAGTATTAACTCCAGAAATCCACAAATATAAAGAATTCACAACATTAAAGTCCATAAATAAAGTTATGTGTAATAAAGTGGAATGACACAGGAAAAACATTGAACACGCTAAGAAAAAGCAGTTCTCCAAGGCAAGGTAAGGAACCAGCTGAAATCTGTAAGTAATTATACCCCCTATCTGTGCAAATTAATATCATCTGGGTTAGTAAATTGATGGTCTATAAAAAGGCTTTTCGTTACCAAGGTGTCACACAAGAAACATCTCATGATGGGTAAAAGCAAAGAGCTCTCCCAAGACCTTCACAACCTTATTGTTGTGAAACATATTGATGAAATCCGATGGAGATTTATTTCAAAATCCTCCAGTAAGCACCATTGGGGTTGTTATCCACAAGTGGAAGCAACATCACTCCGTCATCAACCGGCCATGCACAGGAGCTCCTCGCAAGATTTCTGACCAGAGAGTTAGGAGAATAGTCAGAAGAGTAGCCCAAGAGCCAAGGATCACTCGGAAAGAGCTCTAGAAACACTTGGAGGCAACAGGTACCATCGTCACAGAGAAAACAATAGGCAATGCATTCCACCGCCATGGCCCCTATGCACGCCCACCGTGCAAGACTAGATTACTAAAGAAAAGGCATGTCGAAGCTCATTTAAAGTTTGCTACAACTCATTTGGACAAGCCTATGAAATACTGGGAGAGTGTAGTCTGGTCAGACGAGAGCAAAATTGAACTTTTTGGCTGTCACACTACACACCATGTTTGGAGAAGAAATGGCACTACACATCACCCTAAAAACACTACACCAACAGTGAAGTGTGGAGGTGAAGCATCATGGTGTGGGGCTGTTTTTCATCACATGGTACTGGCAGACTTATAATTAAAGGAACAATGAATGGAGCCCTTTACCGGGAGATTCTTGAGAAGAATCTGCTGCCATCCACCAGGATGTTGAAGCCGAGACGTGGGTGGAGCTTCCAGCAGGACAACGATCCAAAGCATACAGCAAAGGAAACTCTCAATTGGTTTCAGAGAAAAAAAAAATCAAGGTGTTAGAATGGCCCAGTCAATCACCTGACTCGAATCCAACTGAACAAGATTTAAAGACAATATGTTTAGAAGACTGGACCAAAATCACACCTGAATACTGCGGAACATTAATTTCTTCATACAGGAAGCGTCTTGAAGTGTCATTACAAACAAAGACTTACACAAGAATTACACAAAACTTCATTTATGGACTTTAATGTTTGGATTTCTTTATATGTGTGGCTTTCCACACATATAAATAATTAATAAACATATTAATACTTGATACTTGAGTAAAGTCTGGTGAAAATGTCATGTGAATAACCTCATTGGAAATATATTTACTGAAAAAAATGGTGATGCATTCAATACTTATTTCCCCCACTGTATACACACACACACAAATCAACCATAACATTAAAACCACAGACGGGTGAACTGAATATCAATGATTATCTCATTAAACTGGCACCTGTAATATATACCACTGGCAAGGGCTGGGATATATTAGGCAGCAAGTGAACAGTCAGTTCTCAAAGTTGATGTGTTGGAAGCAGGAAAAATGGTCAAACGTAAGGATCTGAGCGATTTTGACAAGGGCCAAATTGTGATGGCTAGACGACTGGGTCAGAGGCAGGTCTTGTGGGATGTTCCTAGTATGCAGTGGTTAGTACCTACCAAGAGTGGTTTGAGGAATCATGTTTTCTTTTACATCACATGGAAGGTTGGGTGCTTACCTATCTTGGGGAAGAGATGGCACCAGGATGCGCTATGGGAAGAAGGCTAGCCAACAGAGGCAGTGCGATGCTCTGGGCAATGTTTTGCTGGGAAACCTTGGGTCCTGGCATTCATGTACATGTTACTTTGATGTGTACCACTTACTTAAACATTGTTGCAGACCAAGAATACCCCTTCATGGCAACGGTATTCCCTAATGGCAGTGGTCTCTTTCAGCAGGATAATGTGCCCTGCCAGACTGCAAAAAATGCTCAGGTATTGTTTGAGGAACATGACAAAGTATTCAAGGTGTTGACTTGGCCTCCAAATTCCCCAGATCACAATCCAATCGAGTGGGATGTGCTGGACAAACAAGTCCAATCTATGGAGGTCCCACTTCGCAACTCACAGGACTTTAAGCATCTGCTGCTAACGCTGTGGTGCCAACACAAGACCTCTGAATTTGTGCTGGAGTTCATGCCTCAATGGGTCAGAGCAGTTTTGACAGCACAAGGGGGACTTAAGTAATATTAGGCAAGTGGTTTTTAATGTTATGGCTGATCGGTGTGTAAATATGACAAAAGAATCAGAGGAATGTGGATCTGCATTTCTACAACATTGCATTGCAGTTATTATTATAAACGTAGGTCCAAATTTGCCCTATTGATAGCGCTATTGAGCACTTCAGAGGCTGTGGAGGCAACTGTGCTTGTCCATCTATCTGCCATAGACTCCCATGTGGAAATATAATATAGCTGCAAGCAGCGATGACAGGCCCAAGCACTACTGTGCCATTGCCACCCGGTGACCGTATGAAAACAATGCATAATGAAGTGAGTGCTGTAGATTAACTTGTTTTGCACTGATGTGTTAGGTTAAGCCGAGGTCTAAGGCTTTACAACAGCTCCCATGTCCAAACATACAGCTTATATTTGGTGATATAATGCATGAAGACGATAAGAAATACATGTTGTTATCTTTAATAGCCATTCTTCAATTGTAGTGGAATAATGTGTAGTGGGCACATGCATTTGATGGGGTGCAACAAAGCTCTGTTTATGTGCCTTTCTTCTAGTTCTTGATTTGATTTGAATTACAATGTAACAATTAAGAAAAGAGTAAGTGTTATTATATCTGCATTTAAGCAGGTAAATATGAGGACTATTGCAAAGTCTGTTGTATGTGCCACAATTCCTGCTGCCAGCTGGTGGCGCTATGACTGTGACCCACAAGAGCTACATCCATACGATCAGCCCCCATGACCAAACATACAACACCAATTTGATCTAAATCAGACAATGCACTTAGAAGATATGAGGCACATCCAGTTTCCCTTTTTTGTCATTAATTTAATCCTTTGACATTGCCACACTGTTCAAGATATCAAAAATTCATCCACAGTTTAGCAGCTTCAATGTCTTGGCATAATGTTGACCACATTTGGTGAGAATCAAATGAATCCCCTTGGTGTAGTATTTAAAAATTCAGAGCCTGCAATTTTCAAGAAGTCCACATTAAATTGAAAATGACCTACTTCCTGTTGGGGGAGCTAATGTCATTTTGAAAGTTGTCTGGCTTGATGAGAACTAATAAAATATACACACACAGATACATATATCAAGTTTGGTGACTGTCGTAAAACTAAATCCACCACTTTAGTCAAAAGGGGGCGGTACAGAGCCCCCCTCCATGTCCCTGTCTTAACTTTTGCCTACACCTAACAGGCAACAACTCTGACATGTTTGCAGATTTTCATGAAATTTTAAGAATGCTAAGATCCTCAAAGCACCTGAAAAGTGTATTAATGTTTGATGCATTACCATGGCAACACTATTTAATATATCAAAAATTATTTCACAATTTTACATCAGCCTTGTCTTGATATTATTCTAACCAGGTTTGAGGTGATTCGGGTAAATATAAGAGGATTATTGCAAAGTTTGCTGTAAGTCACACTTCCTGCTGCTAGTTGGTGAGGCTATGACTATGACTCACAATTGCCACATCCTTGTGATCAGCCCACGTGATCAAACATACAGCTCAAGCTTCATCTCAATCACTCAATGCATTCAGAAGATATGAGACACTTCCTGTTTCCCTTTAAATGCCATAAATTTATTGCCTCAAAAAATAAGTAGAAGAAGAAAACTCCCTAAGTTAACTGCTCTACACTGGACAATGTTTACTGTAGGGCTGCACAATTAATCAAATATCGATCGCGATTACGATTTTGACTGCCCACAGAAAACTCTGCTGCATATCAAATAAAGCGCTTCCTAAACTTACAGCCAATCACTATATAGCGGTGCAGAGATGACATCATTTTGTATGACAAAACCAGGAAACGAGTTAGCATTTTAGCCCTCGAGCTGCCAGCTTTGCTTCGTGCTCCAGCGTTTGCGCGAGGGGAAATCATGACACTAGCACAATGCTAAATGTCACTACAGAGGTTGTCAGGGACATTAAACATCATCACGCCGAACAGGAAAAAACTTTGCAGATAAACTCAGGGCTCTACAGTGTGACCATTTCAGTCTCATTTGCGACTGAAAAGTATTTTGTGCGACTGTGAATAAATATTTATTCGCACCGGTGCGAGTGACCTGTTTGGAGTTGTATAATACAATCGGAATAAAAACTACAGGAAGTCCTAAATGCATCTACACCGAGCAACAGTTACTTTCACACTGCTTTTCATCACCTCAATCAACCGAACAAGTGTCTAACTACTGCAGAGAAGCCATTATGATGAAGAGTAACTCTGTACATCATCTGCTTCTCTCAACTTCCCGATCTCACAACCGCCATTTTTTATTGATCACGCAAAATGACCTGAACTTTCACCTGCTTGTGTAGACACAGCGGCGTCGGGCAGATTAAATTAATAATAATGTTAATGCTACAAGGTGGGTTTAAATTCAAACTTCTTTATTAAATAATTCCTCACCAATCATAATCAAGAGTAGCAACTGTTCAGTCTGCAAACATACAGTACACTGCCGCTCTCCCTTCGCTCTCTTCACTAACTCTAATAGACATCACATTCACTTCATTTAAACTCAGGGTTGCCAGATATCAGTAGAAAAGTCAACTCCAGTTTCCATGTTCTGATTTAAGCCCCCAAAAACACAATATTATCAGCAGACATGGCAACACTGTGATGGGGAACCGATCTAAAAGGAACAACTGATAAACAAACAAAAATAAAACTACTAAAATGTAAAGACAGAAAATGTGCTTAGTTATAAATAAATTATTTAATATAAAAATAGATATTATAATAACTTAATAAAATATAAATAAAATGAGAAATTAAATAATGCTTAATTACTATGGGTTGCATTTAATATCAATTCGACATTAAGCTTAGTTCACTATTTCATTAGAAAGCTATTAGCCTTTTTCCTAATATGGATCATTTTTGTGTTAGTCTACTTTTAATTAGGACTCTTTACTGTTTAAAATATTTAAAAATAAATATTTTATGCTGTTTATTTGTCAATTAACCAACAGTATTTCTCATTGCTATTATTTTAATTAAATTAACAGTGACCATGAGCAGAGAGCTTACATTTAACTGTTTATGACGTCCTGATTAAAGTTGAAACAAAAAAAGATTGGTATGTGGATCGGTTTTCGGTCGTAAAAATCCTGATCGGTGTGTCCCTAATAAACACTATTAAACTAAAGCGCTTTGCATCTGACAGGTAAATGAACTCACTCAATCACATCCTATATGAGATTATTCAGGTATATACACAATATACACAGAGCGGTTCGAGAACTGACTCCAGCCCAGAACCATGACAGTGGAAAATGTCTAACACTATGTTCCTAAATTCTGTCATAATTGACAAGCTCAAGTTTTCTCATGCCTACTTATGTATTATATTGTGGCACATTAATGTTACCATCTCTAAAATAAATAAATATATAAATAAATAAATAAATAAATAAACCCTAAACTTCAACCGTGCTCCAAAATTTTTGACTGTGCTCCTAAAAGAAATTGTTGCCGTAGAGGCCTGAAACTGGTTCTCACAATTCCCCGCAAAAAACGTGGATGAAGATTCATTCACAGAGTAAATCTGCATACAGTACAGTTAGCTGTTTATTTCTGGAGATTCTGGAGGGAACCGGCGTGATGATAACTTCCGGGTTCCGGTACAAAATGACGTCGTCCCTGCACCGCTCTATTGGGTGATCTGTCTGCGTCTCTCCTCCTGTAAACACTGTTATTGACTTTTCTGCATTCGCCTGAAGTGTTTTCATTTGGTTATATATTGTTATATTTGATGCATATTTTCATTTGGTTGATGGTAATTTTATTTTACTTATCCTATATTTTGGGTACAATTTTATTGATATTTTGCTTCTACGAGATGATGCACATTAAGGACCTGTCTAATTTGATGCAAAGATTTGTAGATTAGCAGGAATGTAGCACAACATGGAGGTGAAAGCAGCGGTCTGTTTATTTAAATGTGAAAGTGCAATAAAAATACGTTGTCCCTAAAATCAATGAATAACCATGATAAATAATCGTGATCTCAATATTGATCAAAATAATCGTGATTATCATTTTGGCCATAATCGTGCAGCCCTAGCTTACTGGTGACCAACAATGACTACTGATTAAATAAAATATTCTTTATTTCCATACCATTCTCTTTGGAAGGAAATTTTGGGGTCGGTGGTGTGCAAATGAGGCTTGGCTGAGATCTATGATCTGACAGTTTTTCACTTGTTTGGTCAGCAGTGACTCTGTTCTGGAGTGAAAACAGCATGCTTTTGGTCAGTTTGGTTCCATTTTTAGCTTTCTTGAATAATATGGATGTGCGGCGGCCTACACCCAACTTGGGCAAAATGGGTGAACTGTCCAGAGAGGAAACTCTGTTAGCAGTCTCCTCTTGTGAGGACATGGCCAGAGTGTGTCGTTCCTTCAGATGGAGTTTATCATCTTTTACTTCTGTATGGGCAGAAGCCTCACTGGGAGGTTTCACCTTTCCTCTGCCTCTCCCCCTGCCTCTGCTTCCTTGCCGTTTATAAATCTGGCCATGGGTGGTCATTCCTCCTGTTTCCAGGCAGAAGACTGGAGCATTTGGTAGGGCATCCCCTGGTAAAAGGAGAAGAGGTGAGACATGTGTACTCTTGAGTTTTTTGATTAGTAGATTTTCTGGACTCTGAACCAAAAAAATGCATTGCTATTAGGTCATGTCATAGCACTGTTCTAAAAAGACTGGCAAGGAACTAGCAGAGGTACGTGGACAGACAAATTTGCCCATTTTTATGTTTGAAATTCTATGCTAGTAGAGCTTGTCAGTATAGTGAAAAATAATAAAATAGCATGCAACACTTTTTGATTGCGTCTCCCGGTAACATTTCAAAATAATAACAAAATCTCTCTTCATAGTTATAGCGATTTTCATAATATTTATTTGTAAAATACAAGAATGAAACAAAAGAGGAGATTAGAAACAAGAGAGGAGACTTTCTCTTATGACCAAATTTTTAAATCAAATGACCCCCATGTGCTAAAAAGTTTAAAAGATACAAGTGGATAATAAAGTAATAACAGATGGTAGAGAGCACCTGGAATGGCTGTTGCATAATTAATTGTTTCATTCCGTCCTTCCTCCTTATGCTTGTCTTCCTTTTTGATGTTACCACTGAGCAGTCGTGAAGTTCGCCGGTGGCAGCTGAGCTTGTGCCGGATACTGTTGATTTCCCTGCGCAGCAGTCGCATACGTTTAGTGCGTCCTCTACTGGCGCACATGGAGGTCACCATGTCCAGCGTTTCAAGCAGCTGTCTCAGGTGGGTCTCTGGAGACATGTGGAATCTATTTCCAGGGTCCAAAAGCATGTCCACTATATAGAGAAATTATAGGAATAAAAGAACACTAACAACTGTTGGTCAGAAATGTACTTTTCAGAAAAGAAAAGTGCTCAGTGCGTTTTAAAAAATCTGTATTGTTACAGGGAAACATTTTAATGGCTTAAAGCTTTTATCTTTACCCTTACACATCAGCCATACTTTCACAGCAGCCATGCTTTTTAAAGACTCATTTAGACCACATTTAGAGGCAAATACAGTGCATATAAAAAGTCTACACATCCCTGTTAATATTGCAGGTTTTTGTGATTTAAAAAAAAAGAAACCAAGTTAAATCGTGTCAGATATGTGTTCCCATTTAATGGGATATTCTATTTGTTTTTTAAAAAAGTGCTTTGTGTCATCATTGTGGAAGGTTAAATTTTTCTTCAGTTTCAATTTAGGAAGCCTGGTAGAAAGGTTCATCAGTGGTTTGCTCCAGTAGTCCATCCTAAACACTGCCTTAATGAGCTTCAAAACCATACTTCTATACAAACTGGCCCAAATTCACAAAAGAAATCTCTTTTTATTTATAGAGCCACTGCCAGCACTTTATATAGCCCATACAGACCCTGAGCTGTGCACAGGTGAGCACATCTCTGCCCTGGTCTTTAATAAAATAAACATTTAATTAATTAAAAAAATATATCAAATTATACATAGATTGTAAAGATTTTTCATTGTTATCAAAAGAAAATCTTTCTGGAAGATTGTACAGGCATTATAATGTAAATGTAAATATACACATTATATATACACACAAACACACACACACAGTGGGGGAAATAAGTATTAAACAGCATTTTTTCAGTAAATATAATTCCAATGAGGTTATTCACATGAAATTTTCACCAGACATCAGTATTAACTCAGGAAATCCACACATATAAAGAAATCTGAACATTAAAGTCCATAAATAAAGTTATGTGTAGTAAAGTGGAATGACACGGGAAAAAAGTATTGAACACACTAAGAAAAAGCAGTTCTCCAAGGCAAGGTAAGACAAGGAACCAGCTGAAATCTGTAAGTAATTATACCTCCTATCTGTGCAAATTAATATCAGCTGGGTTAGTAAATTCATGGTCTATAAAAAGGCTTTTCGTTACCAAGGTGTCACACAAGAAACATCTCATGATGGGACAGCAAAGAGCTCTCCCAAGACCTATGCACACTCACCCTACAAGCCTCCATTACTAAAGAAAAGGCATGTCGAAGCTCGTTTAAAGTTTGCTACAACTCATTTGGACAAGCCTATGAAATACTGGGAGAGTGTAGTCTGGTCAGACGAGAGCAAAATTGAACTTTTTGGGTGTCATACTACACACCATGTTTGGAGAAGAAATGGCACTGCACATCTCCCTAAAAACACTACACCAACAGTGAAGTTTGGAGGTGAAGCATCATGGTGTGGGGCTGTTTTTCATCACATGGTACTGGAAGACTTCATATAATTGAAGGAACGATGAATGGAGCCCTTTACCGGGAGATTCTTGAGAAGAATCTGCTGCCATCCACCAGGATGATGAAGATGAGACGTGGGTGGAGCTTCCAGCAGGACAACGATCCAAATCATACAGCAAAGGAAACTCTCAATTGGTTTCAGAGAAAAAAAATCAAGGTGTTAAAATGGCCCAGTCAATCACCTGACTCGAATCCAATTGAACAAGATTTAAAGACAATATGTTTAGAAGAACGGACCAAAATCACACCTGAATACTGCGGAACATTAATCTCTTCATACAGGAAGCGTCTTGAAGCGTCATTACGAACAAAGACTTCTCCACTAAGCATTAAATAAATTTCAGTTAGTGTGTTCAATACTTTTTTCCCGTGTCATTCCTCTTTATTACATATAACTTTATTTATGGACTTTAATGTGTGGATTTCTGTGTGTGGATATGGGTGGAGTTAATAATAAAGTCTGGTGAAAATTTCATGTGAATAGCCTCATTGGAAATATATTTACTGAAAAAAATATCGATGTGTTCAATACTTATTTCCCCTGCTGTATATATACACACACACAATGCCCTCCACTAATATTGGCACCCTTGGTAAATATGAGCAAAGAAAACTGTTAAAAATTGTCTTTATTGTTTAACTTTTTGATCTTTTGTTAAAAACATTCACAAAAATACTCTGCTCTCTTGGGTATCAAACAATTGCAAACAAAACACAGGTTTATACAAAAAAAATATTTGTTAAATATAGGTGTGCAACAATTATTGGCACCCTTTTAGTCAATACTTTATGCTACCTCCCTTTGCCAAGATAACAGCTGAGTCTTCTCCTATAATGCCTGATGAGGTTCTAGAATACACGGCAAGATGATTCCTCCATACAGAATTTCTCCAGATCCTTCAAATTTGGAGGTCCATGCTGGTGGACTCTCCTCTTCAGTTCACCCCACATGTTTTCTATGGGTTTCAAGTCAGGGGACTGGGATACTACATTGCATCTCATTTCATGGTATAGTCGATGTATTGTCTGGAGGGATCGTCCAACCTGACTTTCTGTGGCTCGAATTCCCTTTGCTGCCAAATAAGCGGTCATCAACTCACGACCGTATGTCGGTCCTGCGTAGAGTGGTGGAATAAATGATTTCATATAATTAATTAATTCAATTCATGGGAGTTGCATTTGGTAAGGATATGTCCCACTCACAGTCCACCGATAAATGACAGCGACTGGATCCTAGAACCGTGATGCATACCACAAGTCACATATATTTTAACATAAATATTACGTTAAAATTGCATTATATTTTATTACTTACTTCTTGTACTTCTTTTGATACAGCCATCTCCAGCTGAGTGTCAGAAACATAATTTCCGGGTTCTAACTTGGCCTTAGAAAACCAGTAAAATCAATATTTTTTTTCATATTAATTTGTGAATGTTTTAAATGTTTAATAAAAGGTGCAAAACATCATAAACAAAAATCTGAAAATACGTCAATATTTAATTTTTGGCACAGCATTTGGTGTGTACAGTTCGAATTAAAAATTTAGTATTCAACATTGCGTTTTAAAAATAAAACAACCATTCATTTTTTGCTTTTCATTAATGGGTTACAAAAAGCAAAAAATGAATGGACGCAAAAGTACACGGACCCCTCTGGCAGAAAAACAGACCCAAAACATTAAAGAGCCACCACCATATTTAACTGTGGGCATGAGGTACATTTCCATATGGCTACTTCTGTGTGTGCCAAAACCACCTCTGGTGTTTATTGCCAAAAAGCTCTATTTTGGTTTCATCTGACCATGGCCATTTTTTTTCTGGAAAAAAGTTTTTTTTTTTTTTAGCTTTTTTCTTAAAACCATTTGAAACAACTTGTGGTGATGCAGGTGACCCCAAGATGCAACTAACTTCTGCAATTCTCCAGCTGTGATACTTTTTTTGGCCACTCGAACCATCCCCTCACAGTGCGTTGAGACGACATAGACACACGTCCTCCTCCAGGTTGATTCATAACAACATTTCCAGTTGACTGGAACTACATAATTATTTTCCCGATGGTGGAAATGGGCATTTTCAGTGCTTTTTCTAAACTCTTATAGAGGGTGTCAACCTCTTGCCACACATCACAGCTATATTCCTTGGTCTTACCCATTGTTATGAATGACTAAGAGAATTTGGCCTATATGTTACCCCTAGTCTATTTTATACCCCTAGTCACCCAGGTGTACAAAAAATGTAAAATATCAATGGGAATATACTTAAAACATATGAATTCATAGGGGTGGCAATAATTGTTGCACACCTATATTTAACAAAAATATTTTTCTGATTTTCTGAACAAAAGATTAAACAATACATACACATACATACACACACACACACACACACACACACATATATGCTGATCTCCCTACTTACCCTTGTCCCAGCAGGATTGGTTGGACTTCACTTTGCTGGCTGAGTCTGGAAGATGCATGCCTGTAGAAAGTTCAAAGCCTGTGCTAAGAGCCTGGCGCTGGGCATGCCGCAAGATGACACCACCCACCTCCTTGAGCTGCATGGCAGCTTTGTGGAACACTGTGTCACTGGAATTGTACCGCAGGCAGTTAGACACCATTAAGTTGAAGTCAGCTTCCAGATCTGCCACAGAGCAGTACTTATGTGCCTCCAGCTTCTCACGCATGGTAGAGAAGTCCATGGGCTCAGAAACAAACTCCAGATAATCTGGAACCTATGTAACAGAATGAAGCAGGCAGCATAACTGTTCACTTTATTTTTCAAAAGTCTTTTGCCCAGCAGCCAGTTTCACCATTTGAACAAAAGTTGGACCTTTCCTTTAACATACGTTGTAACTAAAATCCAATCCAGTTTTTAATATATAGGGCTTTAACAATGGACATTGTCAGAAGGCAGCTTTACAGAAATCCGAATATAGATTTATATTTAGTTCTCTAATGAACGAGCCAGTGGTGCAGAAAAACTCCCTGAGACACCATGAGAAAGAAACCTTGAAAAGAACCAGACTAAAAAGTGAACCCTTCCTCTTCTGGATGACACCAGACAGTGGAAATAGAAAACATTATGCAGCATACAACATACCACGGAAGTGGAATTTGGAGCGTGGAATGATGTAACTTTTGACCTTCATGCATTTGAAATACAAAGTGGCAAAAAACATGGATGCCTCTGTATTCATCTTTTTTTTTAGCAACAAGCTAGCTCAAAAACAGCAAACCATATAGTCAATGTTATAGATTTGAGAAAATGTCTGTATGTGGATTGATCTAGTAACAATACTTCTATACAGTATAACTCATTTAAAGATAAGAAGTACTGGTTTGTTTACTTCTGATGCTGTGTGCAGCCATGCTGATTTGATGTCACTCCCTGAACTCTGAGGGACTAGTAGTTGAGAAGACTACCCAGGCTGGGGGCCCCCTTTACACGGTCCCAACCCATCACAGGGCACAATCACACACACCCATTCACACACTACAGACAATTTAGAGATGCCAATCAGCCTACAACGCAAGTCTTTGGACTGGGGGAGCAAACCAAAGTACCCGTAGGAAACCGCCGAAGCATGGGGAGAACATGCAAACTCTGCACACACAGTATCGGGCAGAATTGAACCCCCAATCATAATCGTACATAATCTGAAGTACACAGGGAGTAAGGACAATGGATCACTGCTATATACACACACACACACACACACACACACACACACACACACAACACAACACAACACAACACAACACAACACAACACAACACAACACAACACAGGGACTGCTATGAGGCAATAAAAACACCGGCACTCTGCAAGTCAGGCCACAACACCATTTTACTACTCCCAAAATATAGACAAAAGCTGCGAAGGGAAGATCCGGTGACACGGGAGGTGCGGTGCTGGACTGGCCAATCACAAGCCACGCTACAAGATGTGCTGGAAGATCAAGACTTGACATCAGCGAGTTTACAGCATCGGTGCTTGGTTAAAAACTCTGTTGGTTACAGAGTTTCTGATAGGGTTGACTATTTCCACATGCTCTGTAAAGGTTTCTCCTAATCAGAAGCTATAGGTTGATTGATCTATGCCGAAAGCTCTGAAAGCACACACAGCTGTTTACAGTGCAGGGATGAATACAAAGTGGCTTCCTATAACCTGAGGAAAACAGTGAGGGAAGCAAAAAAGGAAATGCAGGGACAAGATTGAGACCCATTTTTTGCAGGCAGATTCCAGGCCTCTGTGACAGAGCATGCAAACTGTTACAGACTACAAACCCCAACCCCCCACCATAAACAATGGCAGCACTTCCCTAGTGTCATTCATGACAATATTTCTTTCATTAGGGATGTCTTAGAAGTTGGAAAGATTTTTAATTTGGATTATGGTCTGGTTTTAATTGATCAAGAAGGTTTTCGATAGGGTTGAGCATACCTACCTATGGAACGTCTTGACTGCTTTTGGTTTTAGTTCTGATTTTATTAATAAAATAAGAATTCTGTATCGTGACAGTGAAAGCATACTGAAGATTAATGGTGACTTGTGTGCTCCTTTTAAAGTTCATAGGGGAATAAGACAAGGATGCCCACTGTCAGGCATGTTGTATTCCTTGGCAAGTGAGCCTTTTTTTTTTAACAAAACTAAGAATTGAACTGCAAGGCATAACAATTCCAAAATGTGAGAGTGTTCAAATAAATTATAAGCATATGCAGACGATGTAGCTATACTTGTTGGTAGCCAGAGGGATGTTGATACTATGTTGAAGATCTCTGACGATTTTAGAATAGTCTCTTCTGCCAAGGTTAACTGGGAAAAAAGTGTGGCATTGTTAATCGGGAGATGGTTAGACGGTGCATCAAACCTCCCAGACCGCTTATTGTGGTCCAGGGATGGTTTTAAGTATCTTGTGGTGTTTCTGGGGGACAAGGTGTTTATGGAAAAAACTTTGAAGGGACTGTCGAGAAGGTTAAGGGTCGTCTGGGGAAATGGAATTTTTTAGTTATAAAAATGTCCTTTAGGGGGCGGGTGCTTATAATCAACAACCTGGTAGCTTCATCCCGCTGGCATAGGCTTGCATGTATAGATCCTCCAGTACATGTTTTGTCTAAAATCCAAATCGATCTTGGTTATTTTTCTTGGCGTGGGGGGGGGGGGGGTCAGTCTACACTGGGTTCCACAGAGTGTCTGCCCAAGGGTGAAGGGGGACATGGGCCTTTCGTTTACAGTTTGTGCAGAGGCTACTAAATGGACCTGTGACTGCAAATTGGAAGGCTGTAGCATGTGTTATTTTACGGACATTTGAGGGGCTGGATTTGCATAAACCTCTTTTCTGGATGGATTCAAAGAAGATGGACCTCAGGAAACTCCCTGTCTTTTACCGCAGTGTTTTTAAAGTATGGGGACTTTTAATAGTGCAGAGGATGCAAAACACAAGTTCTCTCTACTGGCTACTGCAGGAGCCAATCATCAATGGTTCCATTTTAGACGTGTCACAAAGAAAGCCTTTTCCAGTGCTTACAGAGTATTTTTGCAGGGCTGGAGTCACCACTCTGGGAGACCTACTGAGCCTAGCAGGACTGGAGCTTGGGAACACGGTGGCAGTTGCTGAACACAAAGATGAGTTCAATCCATATAGTCGCACAGTTCCTTGTGGAATGGAGGTCTCTGTTCACTGAAGAGGTCCTGAGAATGCTGGACAAATATTCCAAAGGTCTAGTAGTCCAAATGACCAAGATCCATTTCCTAGTTTTAGTGTATCATCAAATGTACATGAGTGTTCAGGTGTTTTTTTTTTACGTTTGAGGAATTACTTTTTGTGGGTCCCAAGTTAGCCTCTGCGAAGGATCTTTACAAACTTTGTGTGATGTCTCTAAACAAAACTTTTCTGGACAAAAGAGTCAATACACCTTGGCGTTCTGTTTTACAAATAAAGGAACTTGTAAAACCGCAATGGAGAGCCTTGTACAAGTCACCATTAACAAAAAATGTGGGGATTTACAGTGGAGGATTTTGCACGGTGCAGTGGCTGTAAATTCTTTTATTTGTTTTAAATCCTTATTTGAGTCATGAATGTCCGTTCTGTGCCTTGAGACAAACTGTTTTCCACATGTTTATGCAGTGTGAGAGACTGAAGCCTTTTTTTTTATTATTGTTTTACAGAGATTGTTTGGCCATTTTAACAAGAGTTTTTCAATCAAAACTTTTATTTTTGGTTTTAAATACTCTCAGAAGAAAAGGTTTAAGCATCAGCTGATAAATTTTATCACTGGGCAGGCTAAGATGGTTATATATGTTAGCAGGAGAAATACAATTGAGTCAAATTCGGGGGACAGTATTTTATTGGTTTTTGTAATATCAAGGATATTTATTGATTTTAAGTTTTACAAGGAGATGAAGGATCTTGTATCGTTTGAGAATATATGGTGTCTGGAAGGTGCATTATGTGTGGTTGCAGAAGAAAAGGTTAAATTAAATCAACTTTTAGAAGACTGTGTTTACTGTTTGAAGCTTATGTATTTTTCATTTTTACTTTTTTATACTCCCTGTGAGTGTTCAGATGCAATTGGAAGTGTTATTTATTTTAATTACTTATTTTATTTATTTATTTATTTATTTATTGTAATTTGAAATGACTCTGTGAGACCGTAGTGGTCTTTGTAGTTTTTAAAAGCAGGTACATAAAAGGCTTTTGAAATTCAAATTCTTTCTACAACACCTTCTCTTTCCATCTCCCTCCTTTCTTTCTTCTTTTCTTGCTCTAACACCTTCTCTTTTTCTCAATTTCTTTTGTTCTGTCTGCAACACCTTCTTTCTTTCTGCAACATTTCTTTTTCTTTCTTTCTTTATGTCTTCTGCAACACCTTTCTTTCTTTCTCCTTTCTTTCTGCAACTTCTTTTCCTTCTGTAACACCATCTCTTTTTCTTTTTTTCTGCAACACCTAACCTTTCTTTCTCCCTGATTCTTCCTTACTCCTTTCCTAATATACTCCCTCTCCCATCTCCCTCACGTTAAACCACAATATAAGTGGATTCATAAAATTACAGCACCATAGGCATGTGGCATATCAAAACGCTCGGCTGAATGACGAGAATTGCATTATAGGTATTCTACAAGTACTGGCACCTTCTCTGTTAAACCCTAGTAGTATTAGCACCGTACCTTTCTTTCTTAAAACTCCACATTACCTTCACATTTCAAATTAATAACTGTTTTAAACTTTCACACTGGCTTTGTCAGGTGTTACAACCCACTAATCTTTGGGATGGGAAGTTTTTTGTGTGTATTGTGCCCTGTTTGTGTGCAGGTCCGAACTCCCTCCCAGAGTTTCCAGCCTACCTTGCTCCCGCCTACCATGATGACATCAATGAATGGCGACCTTATTTAAAGAGGAATAGTACAAGTCAGAAGGAGGCTGTTGTAGGTGGTTACGGGTGATTTGGTGTTAGGAGATTGTGTTTGGTTCGTGTTGCTTGCCCTTGTGGCAAGTATTCTGTGTTCTGACTGCTGTTCTGGGTTTGACTTTTGCCTGATTCTGACTGTGAGTTTGGTTGTCCCTGTACCTGTTTATGTGTTTTATAATTATCACTGTATATATGTTTCACTTGATTACCGGCAGTAGGGGTGGGGCTGCCATTTCCTTTGGGAGAAGGGTCCTTTTGTCTCTGTTTTTGGTTTGGGGAGTTAGGGAAGTACATTTGTATTTTTGTTATGTTTCTTTTAGGAAAAAAGCTCTCTAAACCAAGAGTTCTTTTGTTTATTATTTTGGCCTTAGCCCACCCTGAAGATATGCCTGGTGTTGTGTTCTATGTACAGTTGTATATACATCTATCTAGTTCAAGGTTGAGGTAGTGTTTTCTTTGGTTTCTCCTAGTCAGAAAATCCTAATTACAAGCGTTAGTCCAACACAGCATTATCCACTGATGAAATGGTGAGACATGGGCACAAACTGGCTTTGGGACATGGAATCTTTAAGGCATCCATGTAGGAAAACCTACAGTCACACTAGGGTATGTAGAGCTGAAGTTCAATTGGTGTAACTAGCTGCTGTTGTAAACTATAGAGAGATAAAGGTCAAAATGAGCTCAGAGGACAAATTTGTATTCATGTATTTACCTCAGACAGATTGACAGGTGAAATAAAGACGCAAGCAGTGTCCTTCTCTTGCAGTTGCTCCAGTGTGGAGCGCAGCAGTACTAAGGCTGGAGTAAGCTGGAGTTCCAAACTCACCTGCTGCAGTTTTAGCTTTCACATGCAAAAAAGAGGAGTATAAGAACTTTTTTCTTAAGCAAAGAAAATCAGGATGAGGCAACATCATTATTTTACCATAAATATTTTTTAACCTCTTCAACATACAGTGATTCAGAATCACCAATGGTTTCCTATTCAGTACATACTGTATATTGTCATACATTGTTGTATATTGATGCTCTATACATAATAATACCTTGGACATATAATGGAAAATGATAAACATTTAAAGAAGAATAAAGAAGAAAGGAGAAGTGGAAGATGTAAAAGAAGAACGTAACAAAAGCAGAAAAAAATCATTTAAAAAAAGTTACTCCAAATGTATGTTATTACATGGTACAATATTAACTGCATGCATACATGAAATAATAGAGGATAATAGATAGAAGTTCTAGGAAAGATTTAAAAAAAAGGTTCCAGAATTAAATGTCTGTGAAATCTCCAAATGGAGCCATTCATTATTCAAATTTTTTAAAAGATCACAAAACAAAATGGCAACAGCATTTGGCTCAGTGGATTTCCCTTTTACATCCAATAATGGCTTAGATGTTTGTATCCAGTACAATGGATTCCTTGATATAGTTGTGTAAACTCACTCAGTGTGTGCTCAGAGGGACTATAGTTTCTCTTCTCAGTTAATTAACTTGCAATAAAAAGCATGCATGTGCACCTGTTCACGTTTGAGCCTCTCTCTCTTGTGGATGAGCTCGATCAAGAGTCGAGCTTTCTCTAGGTGTTGCCGCTGCTTCTGCCAGTATTTTAGCTCCAACCTCAATGCCTGCACCTTGGCATCCGGCTTGTTACATGTTAACAGACAATAAAAACAAAATGCTGATTTCTTAAAGTGTATTAATGATCATAACGTGAATATTCAAACTTATTCATAATAGGCTTCATATTCAGAGTGTGCAATTTAAGTCATAAAGATATTTCAATATTTACGGGTGAATGTGTGCATACTCAGAGTTCGGTTATGTAGGTACTTAAGTAGGCATTCTGAACTTGCCATTAAGATTATTAAAAATCACCTGTATGTAGTGTCAGAGTTTTGATGTGGTGTCTAGACCACCGCCTTTAAATACAAGCACAATAAAAAATTCAGGAATAGAAAATGCAGACTAATGAAGGAAATAGCATTCATTTCTTTGCTGTCAAATGCAATATGATGTAACATAAAAGCAAGAGATAATTTAAAAATGGCAAATAAAAGAGACTGATGATATGTGAGAGGTTGGCAAGCACTGAATATAACTCTAAAAGGAGTCCAGTATACTGCCAATATATATCTGCATTACTAGTTCTAGTTGTTATTATAATATTAAATCACTGCAAGTTTGGTTTAATCTAACAATATGGCTTCCCCACTAATTATTAGGGATGCACCAAAATGAAAATTCTTGGCCAAAGCCGAATATAATGAAAAACTTGGCCGAAGACTGAACATATTTTTTCGCGTTTTTTCCATTTGTTTTACCATTTTTTTCACCACTGCATAAATTAAATAGTCAAATGTGCTTTTTACTATTTTGTCTTGCTTTTCAAAGAAAAAAATGTTACAAAAACTACAATTTCAAAATATTTATTTAACACTGAACATTTTTTTTTCATTCCAGCAGTCATAGGCTACCAACAAGGCACAATATAACTTTAAATAAATAATTGAGTAAAAGAATGGAACATTCTTGCTGAAAGAATGGAACATTCTGAAGCCTACAACTAAAAAGTGCATTAAAAAGTGCATTGACAAGAGTGCAGAAAATGATTCTATTGGGTTCTATAGGGCTGATTATATTGGGGATATATACCACTCGCGTCCCTGTACACCTCGCCGAGTATTATAGTAGATATAGTATAGTTAGATACGTTGTTAATGTTATGTTCCCTTTAATAAATACGTCTTTACCTGCTTCCGTACTCTACTCCCTTACGTCTCGCGACGTGACAGAATACTCCGGAACAGAAACAAAACAAACGCACTTGTCCACAGTAAACAATGTCATGGTTGTCAACATCTGAAGAGCATGCGCTCGTGCACGTAGCTCGTGCATGCGCGCGGCGCTGGACGTGGAGGTCGTGCACGCATCTCACACTGGTTGCTAGGCTATTTGGCGCGTCATCAAACACATCATTGTTTTCAATTTATTCAGCCTTTTCACTTATTCGGCCGAACACCGAAAATGCTTTTTTGCTATTTTCAGCCGAATAATTTTGGTTGCCGAACATTCGGTGCATCCCTACTAATTATTCTGCAGCTTATGAATTAGCACTTGATCAAGCACATTCTATAATTTTGCATTAAAATTTGTTCTATTTTGAGCTGATAGCGACTCGTGTGCAACTTAATGAAGCCATGAGATACTAAATCAAGTTCGAAATTGTATGTGTGTGCAGGATAAAAACTATTTTATCCCAATGTTCTCCAATTATGTCCTTAGTGCAAAACAAAAAGTTTTTGTGGACTTTAAAGGGACAATATTATTAATAATTTCTGTCATGTTTATATATTTAATATTTGCCTCAAACGGCATTCCAAAATTGCAAAGTATATTTACACCCAAAAAAAATAATAATTCAGTGACATATTGTGGTTAAGTCAAATGGCCAGACAGCGGCACAGGACTTCATACTCATCCTTCATCCTCACTCGAACCGATTTTATTCTAGGAAAATGCACTTAAATTCAAGCTCAGAACCGCACATAACTTAGACACGCCTCTGTTTTAGACAAACTCCATCCCATGTGCATAATGCTCTCATAGCTTCTGAATACTCCTTATGTCTGAAGTTACATCTGAGGTCTTAATACCAATGTGCACAATTAAATCCTTATTGTGGACATAACTCAACTCTGAATACAGCCCATGAGACTACATGTTTCAAAAATCATAAAGGCTTCCTGACCTTTTTATTCTTCTGAACTTGTAGGTGTGAGTGGAGCTGACGGATGAGTGGAACTCCATTGCGGGAATGGCGTTTTAGCAGCCAATAATTATGAAGCCTCTGCATGAACTGGTTCTTCCTCTGTACTGGCATGCCTGTGCAAATCTTATTAAGCCTGTTAAGAAGTAGTGCAAATCAAGTCTTCATTCCTCCATACATCTATTAAAATGAATCATTTTTCTGTATTGGTACACTGAATGGCATAAAAAATGAAATAGGTTGGTAGTCTGTGAGAGGAAATGCAGGAAGTCTTACCTGTAGGAAGGGATTTGGGGCACAAGGAGTAGAGGCACTGCTGACTCCTGTGACACTCCATTTGCATTCTTTCTTGTCTTCTTTTGTTGCTGTGCGACCGAACCCTTTTTGCTCCCATGCTGATTTTGCTGAACTGCAGGTCCTAGAGTGTATGACCTTTGACCCCTACCCCCTACAAAGCCTCCAGCCACATCATTGTACCCCATTTGTGCTCCAAAAGGAGAATGGTTCCCACAGAAGGCAGTCTTCTTCACAGTGAATGTGGTGTTAGTGCCAGTCTCACAGACTGGGTCAATCTTCATGAAGAGCCCAGCCCGTTGAGCGCAGGTGACATGAAATGCTCGGTAACAGTTGGCCTTATGGCACTGAATGGATGCCCCCCTCCCTCTCTGTTTGCACAGGTAGCAAGTGAGTTTCCATCTTGCAGGGGGAATGTTATTCACTCCTTCTACAGGCTCTAGGAATACTGTGTTAGCAAAGCAAACTTCAGGGATCCAGATAGCACAAACTACGTGGGCCCAGCGGCCATCGCTGGCCTGTTTAAAAGCACCTCCTCTATTTGGGCAAAGGACACAGTCCACAGGCCGAGAAGGGGACTGCAGGCAGCAGCGGCATAACCACTGGCCTTCAGGTATGTAGGGAACACCATAACACTCTTGGTGCACAGCCAAGTTGCAGATGTCACAAAACAAGATGACATTGCTGTTAAGGCACTCGTCATCCAGGCACACACAGCAGAAAGCATCTTCATCAATGGCGCTCTGGGACAAGACTTGGCTCCGGGACTCCAGAATAGATTCCCTCTCCAACCTGTCAATCAGTAACTCAAATGTGTCAGGAGAGACTGAGGCATGCCCATCTGATACACGTTTCTGATTGACAATCTCCAGCCAAGCCATGTCTTCCTCATCCATGTCATACTCCGTCTCCATCTCCAGCTCCTCATTGGACTTCTCCACATAACGGTAGTAGGCCACAGGAAGAGGACGAGCCTCTGATGGTGCGTAGGTGTCCACCCAGTGGAAGGTGGGCTTAGGTAGAGAGCTCACTAACTGAGTGTGATAACTTGAGCTCAAATGGTTGTGGGTGTAGTGGTGGCCACCAGAATGTCTACTTCTGCCACCATGTTTGTTTTCTTTCCTCCTGTCCTTATATGATGAGACTGTGTGGTCCCGCTGAGCATAGCTTGCAATCTGCTCGCTGTTCTCTTTGTTGCTGTTGCACTCTGCCAGGTCCTGCGCCAGCATCTCATCCTCTGTGATGACTTTGAGTGGGTCAGAAACATTAATCTGATGAACTCTCCCCTCAAGTTCTACCTCCAACATTTTCTGAGATTGGGCATATGTGAGTGTGTCTCTGGACAAGGAGAAATTAAGCCTACATGGGGAGGGAGGGCGGAGAAGAATATCCTGATCTGTATGGTTGGAGGAACTGCTCCTTCTTCTGCCGAATGCAATTTGACAACTTCGTCTCCTTAGCTTCTTCATTTTAAAAATTTTTATTCCTTAAAAATGCCAGAAATAAGTGAGGGTTGGCACAAACTCTAAATTATTACATAAAAAATAGGCTTGCGCAATATAGATTTTTTTTCCCTATAAGCAACTTACCTTTTTAAAAACATCCAGAACCTATAACCTAAAATAAGACAGGACAATAAGCATTTCCACTATTTCACATTTAAGTAGAGTACAGGAGGGTGTAATAATACAGCTGTGCAAAGAACAGGCAGCACCAATTGCAAAAGCTCAGTTAGATGCAACGGGCAGTAAATAGTGTAAAAAATATTTTTTTTATATAATCATTTTAAAATTAGAACAAGTAAAATATCAGCAACCTAAATGACTATTGACCGGTTGCACTCACACCCACCACTATGAAGTGTTTTGTGAAATTCCCCCTCTCCCACATCAAAGACGTTATCCCTGCCTCCCTGGATATCAGTTTGCTTACAAGGCGAATAGATCGCCGTCCACAACGTCCTGATATATATAGAAAGACTGAGCACATACATCAGGATGCTATTTATTGATTACAACTCTCTATCTTGCTTCAAGTTCTTGGGTGTCCACATCTCATATGGTCTCTCAACATCACCTCAATGGCAAAGAAAGCGCAGCAGGTATATTTCCTGAGGACACTTATGAAGGCTGGACTACCCAAACAGTTGCTGGTGACCTTCTATTGATGCACAACAGAGACCATCCTATCATACTGCATCCCTGTGTAGTTCTCCAACTGCACAGCATCTGACAAGAAAGTTCTGCAGCAGGTTGTCTCCAGTGCCCAAAAAAATCAATGGAGCACAACTACCAGCCAACTCCCACTGTCTCAGGAAAGCAACTGCCAGGACTCCACCCTCCCCTGTCATTACCTGTTTGACCTTATACCATCTGGCAGACGTTACGAGATGTTATGTTATGCTATGCCCACACAACCAAATTGAGGAACAGCTTCTTCCTCAGGGTAATCACTGCAGTGAACCAGTCCTCCAAAATCCATCCATAACTACTGGCCTGCAATGAACAGACTCTCATACTCCACATATCTGCTCACTGTACTGACAAACACCAGCCACCAATCTACTACACAGCAGTTATCACTGGCACCTGTATCACTACTGTCTGGTGCTGCTCTGTAATACTGAATACTGGTCAGACTGAATATTGCACACAGTGTCACTAAAACCCTGCTAAAGGAAGCTGCAATTCAATTTCGTGGAACTTGTACAATGACAAAGATATTCTATGCTGAATCCAGCCAAGAGGATGTAAGATGGGGGAAGGGGGCGAGGCTTAGAGGTGGTCTCGGTTTATATTAGTTTTCAAAACACCTGCGCAAATATCAGTAATTGCAGATTCATACAGTGGTAGAAATAAGTA
Source organism: Ictalurus furcatus (assembly GCF_023375685.1). Classification (NCBI taxonomy): domain Eukaryota; kingdom Metazoa; phylum Chordata; class Actinopteri; order Siluriformes; family Ictaluridae; genus Ictalurus; species Ictalurus furcatus. The sequence continues at coordinate 527,323 of NC_071275.1, forward strand.
CTGAACGCATCGACATTTTTTTCAGTAAATATATTTCCAGTGAGGCTATTCACATGAAATTTTCACCAGACTTTTGTATTAACTCAAGGAATCCAAACATTAAAGTCCATAAATAAAGTTGTGTGTAATAAAGTGGAATGACACGGGAAAAAAGTATTGAACACGTTAACGGAAATGTATTTAATACTTAGTGTCGAAGTCTTTGTTTGTAATCACAGCTTCAAGACGCTTCCTGTATGAAGAAATTAATGGTCGCAGTATTCAGGTGTGATTTTGGTCCATTCTTCTAAACATATTGTCTTTAAATCTTGTTCAGTTGGATTCGAGTCAGGTGATTGACAGGGCCATTCTAACAGTTTGATTTTTTTTCTCTGAAACCAATTGAGAGTTTCCTTTGCTGTATGTTTTGGATCGTTGTCCTGCTGGAAGCTCCACCCACATCTCATCTTCATCATCCTGGTGGATGGCAGCAGATTCTTCTCAAGAATCTCCCGGTAAAGGGCTCCATTCATCGTTCCTTCAATTATATGAAGTCTGCCAGTACCATGCGATGAAAAACAGCCCCACACCATGATGCTTCACCTCCAAGTTTCACTGTTGGTATAGTGTTTTTAGGGTGATGTGCAGTGCCATTTCTTCTCCAAACATGGTGTGTAGTATGACAGCCAAAAAGTTCAAATTTGCTCTCATCTGACCAGACTACACTCTCCCAGTATTTCATAGGCTTGTCCAGATGAGTTGTAGCAAACTATAAACGAGCTTCAACATGCCTTTTCTTTAGTAATGGAGTCTTGCGGGTGAGCGTGAGCAGTGGAGTGCACTGCCTATTGTTTTCTCTGTGACGATGGTACCTGCTGCCTCCAAGTGTTTCTGGAGCTTTTTCCGAGTGGTCCTTGGCTCTTGGGCTACTCTTCTGACTATTCTTCTGACTCCCTGGTCAGAAATCTTGTGAGGAGCTCCTGTGCGTGGCCGGTTGATGATAGAGTGATGTTGCTTCCACTTGTGGTGAACGGCCCCAATCGTGCTTACTGGAGGATTCAGAAGGTTTGAAATACGTCCATATCTGATTCCATCAATATGTTTCACAACAATAAGGTTGTGAAGGTCTTGGGAGAGCTCTTTGCTTTTACCCATCATGAGATGTTTCTTGTGTGACACCTTGTTAATGAAAAGCCTTTTTATAGACCATCAATTTACTAACCCAGCTGATATTAATTTGCACACATAGGAGGTATAATTACGTATGGATTTCAGCTCGTTCCTTACCGTGCCTTATTTTACCTTGGAGAACTGCTTTTTCTTAGCGTGTTCAATACTTTTGTCCCGTGTCATTCCACTTTATTACACATAACTTTACTTATGGACATTAATGTTGTGAATTCTTTATATGTGTGGATTTCTTGAGTTAATACTGGTGTCTCGTGAAAATTTCATGTGAATAACCTCATTGGAAATATATTTACTGAAAAAAAAGTTGACACGTTCAATACTTATTTCCCCCACTGTATGTTGATTGTCTCATCTCCCATTTTATTAGATAGAGTCTTTTGGCATATTTCTGAGTAATAATTAGGGCTGCAACTAACAGTTATTTTCATAATCGATTAATCGGCCGATTATTTTTTCGGTGGCAACCAGATTTTTTTTAAGTCAAAATTTCAATACTATTATTACATTAATTTAAAATAAAACTGAGTGTTACAAATAAAAACTTCAGACTAAAGCTATACATGAGCACAACTGTTTGTCCAATTTATTTATTTATTATATACATAAAAAGTATTAGACACCATTTTTTAAAATACAAACATTGTTATAGATTTTTTTAATATTGTGACTTCTATATTATCAAGTCAGTACAAAAAATAAATAATAATTAATAAATAAAACAGCATATTACATAAGAGACCAAAAACACAATGAAGGCTGTTGGGGTTTGCTGCAAAAATAAAAAGCAAGTGTGTCCATCAAAGTCTCCAGAAGAACTGTGGCCGGTTCTGCAAGATGCGCTATAAAACGTATAATTCCTTATTAAACTGCACAAATTGTACCGGAGACTACTATTTTTATTTTTATGTCAGACCAAATATTGACTTTGTTTCATTTACTACAGTTTACAGCTCTTTACAGTATTTTTTTTAAATGTAGAAACATTTAATTTCATTATTTTGAAGGCATCTTTGCTCCACAGCTTTTCTTTGCATGTGCCTAAAACTTTTGCACAGTGCTGTATATAAACACACATATACATATTAGAGCTGCACCGATACTAAATTTCTCAGCCGATACCGATAACCGATTATTCAGAGTGATATCGGCCGATACCAATAGTTCTGTCTTTTATACCTTCTTTTAAGTTAATAATAATTAACTGCACAATTCTTAAAGAAATGCAAATAAAAACATTATTCTCTCCATTTCAACAAGATGTTTCACAGTAACTGGTCTCATAAACAGAAAACACATTACTCTAATTAACATTAACACATGAACTCAATTCTGAAGATTAAAGTAAGATTTCTTAACTTATTGAATGTTATTAATTCATATTAACAGAATTAAGTGACTGAATTCTTAAAAAAAAAAAAAAAAAAAACTCCTGTTAGGCTTCACATTCACTCACCACAAACAAAAGCATTTCTACTTCACCACTGAACATCAAACTGGTAATATATAGGCCTAATTTAAACTTTTTTTTTTTTGATATTAACTCATTAACATTAACTGGATATGAAATATACTACTCTACAAATATTTTTCTGTGCAATATATACCTTTTTACAACTCATCTTCATATAAATCTTTTGACGGTGTACTGAAACTGACTCGTTTCACTGCTGCTACTTCCGGTGTAAAATTTTTAGCAGTGCAGAGCTTACAGAGATTACAAACTGAAGTTTTGTAATCATTCCACACAAGACACATCATCTTTACAAAATTGATGTGTTTTCTTGCCCTCTTTTTATTGACAGGATATAATCGGCCCCGATCATCAGATGTTTTTAAACTATCGGCCCATAGCGGGAAAAATAGCCTTCATCAGCCGATACATCGGTGCCGCTCTAACATATGTATTTTATATATATTTTTTTTATATATATATATATATATATATATATATATATATATATATATATATATATTATATTATATATATATATATATATATATATATATATATATATATATATATATATATATATATAGCCCTCCACTAATATTAGCACCCTTGGTAAATATGAACAAAGAAGACTGTGAAAATTGTCTATTTGTTTAACCTTTTCATATTTTGTTCAAAAAAATTTAACAACACAGGTTTATTAAAAGAGAATCTTTGTTAAATATATGTGCAACAATTATTTTCACCCCTATGAATTCATATGAGAAAAATATGTTTGAAGTATAATTCAATTGATATTTTAAAAAAATTTTGTACACCTGGGTGACTAGGAACAGGAAATTGTTCAAGCATGACTTCCTGTTTCACAGGGGTATAAATATGAGGTAAAACATAGGCAAAATTCCCTTAGTCATTCATAACCAGGGCTTGAAATAAACTTTTTTAATTAGGTAGCACTGGTGCTCCCAATTGGAAAAAATTAGGAGCACCACAGCTACAATTATACATATATACGTATTTTATATATACACATACATATTATATATATATATATATATATATATATATATATATATATATATATATATATATATATATATATCTTTCATTTAAAAAGCAACACCATCACTCACGCTTAAATATGCGGATTCGGTGGCAAACACAGTGTTACCTGCAACCTCTGTATGATTGTGGCGAACGGTGGACCAGTCTCTGTAGGCTCACAGCAGGCACATACTGTGCAGTAATTAGCAAACATTTTGTAGAGAAATGAAAACAGGTCACACCACAACAATTATTTGCACTCACACAAATGCTCCCAAATATATTTTAAGGTCACAAAGATTACATTTCAGGAGTATATGAGACAAAAATGGTCACAATTTCGAGCCTTGATAACAGTAAGTAAGATCAAGGAATATAGCCGTGATGTGCAGCAAAAGGTTGTTGAGCTTCATAAAATGAGAAGAAGAAAAAAAAGAAAATAACACAAGCTATGCAAATGTTATGATTCAACCTGGAATTGGACGTGTGTCTATATCGTCTCAACGCACTGTGAAGAGGACGGTTCGAGTGGCCAAAAAATCTCTAAGGATCATAGCTGGAGAATTGCAGAAGTTAGTTGCGTCTTGGGGTCAGAAACTCTCCAGAAAGTCTGAAGTCACCTACATCACCACAAGTTGTTTGGAAGGGTTTGAAGAAAAAAAGTCTCTACTCTCATCCAAAAACAAACTCGAGCGTCTTCAGTTTGTCAGACACTACTGGAACTTCAAATGGGATCGGGTTCTATGGTCAGATGAAACCAAAATAGAGCTTTGTCAATAAACACCAGAGGTGGTTTTGGCACACACAGAGAGGTAGCCATATGGAAAAGTACCTCATGCCCACGGTTAAATATGGTGGAGAATCGTTAATGTTTTAGGGCTGTTTTCCTGCCAGAGGACCTGGACATTTTGTTAGGATACATGGCATCATGGACTCAAATATCAACAGATATTAAATGAAAACCTGACTGCCTCTGCCAGAAAGCTTAAAATGGGCCGTGGTTGGATCTTCCAGCAGGACAATGATCCAAAACATTCATCAAAATCAACACAAAAATGGTTTACTGACCACAAAATCAAGGTCCTGCCATGACCATCCCAGTCCCCTGACCTGAACCCCATAGAAACCCTGTGGGTTGAACTGAAGAGGAGAGTCCACCAGCGTGCACCTCAAAATGGGAAGGATCTGGAGAGATTCTGTATGGAGGAACGCTCTCAGATCCCTCGCCATGTATTCTCCAACCTCATCAGGCATTATAGGAGAAGACTCAGAGCTGTTATCTTGACAAAGGGATGTAGCACAAAGTATTGACTAAAAGGGTGCCAATAACTGTTGCACACCTATATTTAACAAAGACTTTTTTATAAACCTGTGTTTGGTTTGCAATTGTTTGATATCAATGAGAGCAGAATATATTTGTGAATTTTTTAACAAAATATCAAAAGATTAAACAATAAAGACAATTTTTCACAGCCTTCTTTGCTCATATTTACCAAGCGTGCCAATATTGGTGGAGGGCACTGTAGGCACACACACCCAAATTGATATACACACACTGGACGATTTGCAAATGCAGATTCAACAATTAATTCATAAATACAAAAAACATTCAGAAATGTACAAGCACATTTGTGTATTTATTAATTGTTTTGCATTTGTGAATCGTACTTTGTGAATGTCAGTGTTTTTATGTATTTGTAAATCTTATTTTGTTCATATGAATTAGGTTATGAATGTGTGGATTGCTGTTTGCAAATATATTCACTTTATTGTGAATGTGAATTAGCTTACGCACTGGTGAATCGAATTTTATAAAGGTATACATTTTGAGACTATTCTCTATATTTATTTGGAGTATCGGTATGCACGCCATGTAGTACTGGAAATAGATATCTTGCAAGTAAACCAATCAGAAGACACATAGAAACCACGTGTCTAATTTAGGCCAATTGCCAAGCAGATCGTGTGATTCCTTCCTACCAGGTGACGTAGTTTGGTTGCAGAGCGGCTAAATACCAATTCTGAAGCAAGACCGTTGTGAGAGTCAGCCATTTTATCAGCAGAGAGACAATCTACTCTCTGATTGTTGACAAAATGCTTTAGTTTTTGTGTACACATTTATTCATCCGGAAGAGAAAAAAAATAAAAAATCATGCAGTGCGCTACTGCTGAGTTAAACTATAAAGAGCAAACAGCTTTGCCTGTATCTGTCTGTTCAATAAGCAGCACAGGCAGCGGTGCAGCAATCGTTTATTAAATGCAGATCTGTCGCGCTACACAAGCATAATCACTGAAATAGACTAACTGTTTACTTAATTAAAGCTGGAAACTTACTGTTTATTGGTCATTGAGTACAGCACTGGTCATATTCATGTAGACAGACTCGTCTTCTGTAGCGTCCTCTATCCATCCACTGACAAAGAAAAAAAACGTTCCTAAATACCGCTTTTGGACCATTTATGCAGTATTATAATCTTAACAGTATATATTTATTTTCCAAATATACACATGACATTACAGCTCAGCGTCCGGGTTACAAGGAACGTTGGTTTGTAATGAAACGAACTCGAAAAATACGCCCCTTAGTAATAAAACACAGCTCTCCAGATGAGACTCGTCTTGTGATTGGGTCTACCCAGACTGTACATGACGTCACATCTTCCAGTAGCCAACGAGGTGTGAGCGCGTGCAAAAAAACAACAACTATCACCGAGGCCCGTTTCACGAAGCGAGTTGAACAAACTCCTGGCTGCAGACTAAGTTTTGAGTGGAAAAAACTAAACAAATCCAACCCGGGCTATAAAGCAATAAGCACCGCGAAGCCGTGCTATAGAGGGATTTTAGAACAGATAAGGGGCGTGGTTAAAAAAACCCTTAGCTGTTCTAAAATCACGGCTTCGCGGGGCTTATTGCTTTAGAAAACGGTTACTACATATACCTGACAAGTTTTATCAAATAAACACACTGCATCAAACAGTGCCATCATTTATTCATAACAAATAATTATTCTTCCGATTCCGTTCCAATGGTCTGTCTGCAGACATGCAGATGCATTCTGGGATAGGTAGATACTTATGTTGTGTCTGAAACCGCTCACTCGTTCACTATTCCCATCCATCCATCCATCTTCTACTGCTTATCCTTTTCAGGGTCTCGGGGAACCTGGAGCCTATCCCAGGGAGCATCGGGCACAAGGCGGGGTACACCCTGGACAGGGTGCCAATCCATCACAGGGCACAATCACATACACACTCACACACCCATTCATACACTACGGACACTTTAGACACGCCAAGAATGACATCAGAGTCCACTATATGGGGAAGAAGTGAAGGAAAATAATTGAGCGAATTCGGACGCTGATAATGCGACACAGAACTCTGTCCATTACCCAGACATTATGGATTGTATTAAAACAATAAAGTTAAAGCGTTCATTTGTCACGTTTATTGTCTTAGTTTAGAAAGAGAACAAAAACAACTGCTTGTCATGTTTATTTACTATTGGGCTTATTTCTTATATTTAGTAAATATATATTTATTACATTTAAAAATAAAAGGAGAATAACACACTGTTGTCTGTCACATTTATTTTATTTGTTTATTTAAAAAAAAAGTAGAGAAGAACTATTTTCACAGGGTTTAAACTGTACTGTTTTGGTTTTGGCGAAACATCTTTTTTCTTGAGGAGGAGAAAAAGGCGGATTTCAGAAAGAATAACAACTTTAAGGCGTGCTTTGTTAGCTCGAAGATGCCACCTATCGGTAAGTATCGGTAGGCATATATATATATATTTGGGGGCGCAGTGGTTAGCACGTTCACCTCACACCTCCAGGGTCTGGGGTACGAGTCCTGCCGGGGCCATGTGTGTGTGCGGAGTTTGCATGTTCTCCCCGAGCTGCGGGGGTTTCCTCTGGGTACTCCGGTTTCCTCCCCCAGTCCATAGACATGCATGGTAGACTGATTGGCATGTCTAAAGTGTCTGTAGTGTATGAATGGGAATGTGTATGTGATTGTGCCCTGCGATGGACTGGCACCCTGTCCAGGGTGTACCCCGCCTTGTGCCCCATGCTCCCTGGGACAGGCTCCAGGTTCCCTGTGACCCTGAAAATTAGTAAGTGGTAGAAGATGGATATATATATATCACGTCCATCCTTAACTTAAATAAAAAGTCGTCAATTTCTTAATTACAGTTTACACAAGAATATGTGCAATCAATATCTGTTAAGGCAACAAAATGAGAGTAACCATGGAGTATAGTGTCTCTATTTGGGTATTTTTCTCCCCAGAGGCCCTTCAAAGTCTCTATGGTACTGAAAACTGAAACATGACCCTGGAATAGATAAAGTGGGATGGAGGGTGTTTATGAGTTTTTTGGTTTATTGATCGTGCTTTTATATTTGAATGTGTAATTTCACACAATGCTACAAACAAACCTGTACATTGTGTCTAAGATATAGACAAAGTTCAAGACTCAGAAGAACATGATCATTAAAATTGTGTAGCCCATCCTTCCATTCTTGTTATCTGTAGATTATATAACACCCTGGGCATCAAAATATCTACAAAAGGGCAAATATTAAAGAATAGCTGTACTCATTAGGTAAGGGTAAGAAATTAAGTAAATGCTTTCCTTAATTCTGTACGAATTCTGTTTTTATTTATATAACAATTATTAAACTTACCATCAATGACAATGATCATGGTGAGAATTTTGGCTTTTCTTGTCATTAGTACCAGCTTTTCAAGTGCAGTATCTTCATTACAGACCATACAAGTGCTCTCCACAGGAAGCAAACTTGTTGGAAACACAGCTGATGTTTTTGGTTGGGCTACTTCTTTTAAAAGGGTGGCTGGAATTTTCTTCTTAGAGTAAATATACTCCACAGTGCGGTGTAGATCAAACTGAGAAGTGTAGGTGAGATCTTCTGAGAGCTTTGTAACTGAGGAGTCACTTGCTTCAGATGGTTTCTCTCATGCAAATAACCGTTTATTTGTTTGAAATAAGTGCCATTTCACAATGTTTTCGTGAGGGCAGGACATCCGGGGCTTTGCACAGGGGTAGTGCCAAGTTCCGGCAGTGGAATTGTAAAATGCCCGTGGCTCTTCCAAGCTGACTGAAGATGGGCTGGTGTATAGACAGGGTGATCTGCTTCTGAGAGTCAACTAATGCCACCAACACAGACAATGGGATGTGCTGGCTGTGCTACTTCATGTCTCTTCAGACAGACTGCCTTCTTGGCTTCTCCAAAGAATTTAAGCTTAATCATCTCTTCAAGGACACTGGCTAAATAATAATAATAATAATAAACTTTATTTTACAGAGCGCCTTTAAAAGCAGCTTCTCAAAGTACTGTATACAAAATAAGCAGTACACAGAATATATATATATATATATATATATATATATATATATATATGTATATATAAGTTAATAAGAATAACAACAGTAATAATAATAATAATAATAATAATAATAATAAAAGTAGACATCAGCAGCCAAATGCAAGTTTAAAAAAAGTATGTCTTGGGTTGAGCTTTAAAAATGTCAAAGGTCTGAGCTTCCCTAAGTTCAAGAGGATGAGAGTTCCAAAGTGAAGGAGCAGAGACAGAAAAAGCCCCATCACCCATAGATTTTAAGTGGGTTTGTGGAACAGTTAACAAATTACACTGTGAGGAGCGCAGTCTGCAATTTGGGATGTAAGGAATTAATAAAGCAGATAAGTAATGAGGAGCCAAACCATGTAATGACTTGTATGTCAACATCATAATTTTAAAATCGGCATGGAACCTGACTGAGAGCCAGTGCAAGGACTCCAGAACAGGAGTAATATGATTGTATTTCCTGGTCCCATTCAGGATCCTGGCGGCAGAGTTTTTCATGGGGTTTTTCATTTATGCACATTCTATTTGAAAAGCAACAAAATACACAGAGTACCCGGTGTGATGATGACCTGTCTGTGTTTTTTTCTTGAAAACAATTTGTGCCCCCCTTCCGATCTGGCTGAGAACCACTGCTCTTGCGCCACCAACTGTCCAAAATTGCACTCCTGATGATGTTAATAACTTTTGAACCATGAATCATAAAAACACATTTCTTTTTTCCTCTGATTCCGTGCTTTTTTGTCTTTTTATTTTTAATAAATTTGCAAAGTTTTCAAACAAACTTCTTTCACGTTGTCATTATGGGGTATTGTTTGTAGAATTTTGAGGAAAATAATTAATTTAATCCATTTTGGAATAAGACTGTAACATAACAAAACGTGGAAAAAGTGAAGCACTGTGAATACTTTCCGGATGCACTGTATATATATATATAGAGTTGTGCCCAAAAGTTTACACACCCCTTGCAGAATCTGCTAAATCTTAATATTGTTAACAAAATAAGATTGATCATAGAAATGTTGTTTTTTTATTTAGTCCTGACCTGACTAAGCTACTTCACAGAACAGATGTTTATATATAATCCACAAGACAAGATTATAGATGAATTTATAAAACTTACCCCGTTCAAAAGTTTACACACGCTTGATTCTTAATACTGTGTGTCATTACGTGGATGATTCACGGCTGTTTTTTGTTTTGGGATAGTTGTTCAACTGCCCACTGTTCTTCAGAAAAATCCTCCAGGTCCTGCACAATCTTTGCTTTTCCAGCATCTTCTGCATATTTGACCCCTTTCCAGCAGTGTCTATATGATGTTGAGATCCATCTTTTCACACTGAGGACTACTGAGAGACTCGTACACAACTATTACATAAGGTGCAAATATTCACTGAGTCTCAAGAAGGTAATACGATACATTAAGAGCCAGGGGGATGTAAACTTTTAAACAAGATGATTGGGGTAAATTGTTATTATTTTGTTTAAAGAGCTTTTTTTTCATTTAGTACTGCCCTTCAGACGTTAAATAAGATAGTTACATGTCTCCCAGAAGACAAAATACTAACAAGTTACACCGATCATCCTGTTCAAAGGTTTACATCCCCCTGCAAATGCTGCCTATGGAAATGGTTGATGTAATGGGACCCCTGTCTTCCAAACAGTTCTTTATAAACTTTATTTGTTTATTTTTTTCATTTCTACTCATCAGTACACAGAACATTCTCGCAAAAGGCTTGAGGATCATCAAGGTGTGTTTTGGCAAAATTCAGATGAGTCTTAATGTTCTTCTGGGTTAAAAGTGGATTTCACCTCGCCACTCTTCCATGGATGCCATTTTTGCCCAGTGTCTTTCTGATAGTGGAGTCATGAACAGTGACCTTTATTGATGCAAGAGAGACCTGTAGGTCCTTTGATGTTGTCCTTGGTGCTTTTGTGACTTCCTGGATGAGTAGTTGCTGTGCGCTTGGAGGAATTTCGGAAGGTTGGCCACTTCTGGTTTAGTAGGACGCAAAAAACACCTAAAATATAATTATCATGCAGCTGGACCATGAATCTTGATGAAAAATTATAAATTTGTTAAAACCACAGACAACATGAAGGTCAATTACATTTTTATGTGTTTGAGTTATTTTAGAATTTAACCTGGAGGCTATTGAGCGGACAGTTGGTTTTATGTCTTTATTTTTGTTGTAGGTCATGTTCTTTATTTGTTAATTTTTTTCCTTATCACTGCAGGTAGAGCTCAACACTAACAACATCGACAATCAACTCCACTGTCAACAAATCTAATCCTTCTTGTCACTAATTTGTATGCCTAAAATATCCCTACAATATACAGTGATGAGGAAAAAAGTATTTGCCCCATGCTGATTTCTTCTGTTTTTGTGCTTTTTCACAGCACTGTATATCATATTCCGAAAAGTTTACATTTACATTTACACATTTACATTTATTCACTTAGCAGACGCTTTTATCCAAAGCGACTTACAAATGAGAAAGATACAAGCAAAGCGATATATCAAGCAGAGAACAATACAAGAAGTGCTACCATACAAGATCCATTAATTGAATTCCAGAAGAAGCAAAGTGCAGAGTAGAGGTGTAAGTGCGATTTTTAAATTTTTAAATTTTTTTTTATTATGAGTTGGTTAGGTGTTCATGGAAGAGATGGGTCTTTAGCTGTTTTTTGAAGATGGTGAGAGATTCTGCGGTCCGGATTGAGATTGGCAGTGCATTCCACCACTGAGGAACAGTTAGTGTGAAGGTTCTGGAAAGGGACCTTGTGCCACGCTGAGTTGGAACTGCTAAACGTCGGTCGCTAATCGATCGCAGATTGCGAGAGGGAACGTAGGCCTTCAGGAGAGATTTGAGGTAGGAGGGTTCTGTTCCTGACAAGGTCTGGTAGGTGAGCATCAAGGCCTTGAACTTGATGCGGGCAGCTACAGGAAGCCAGTGGAGGGAGATGAAGAGGGGTGTGACATGGGTTCTCTTGGGCTGGTTGAAGACGAGGCGTGCTGCAGCATTCTGAATCATCTCAAGGGGTTTGATGGAGCTGGCTGGGAGGCCTGAAAGCAGTGAGTTGCAGTAGTCCAGTTTAGAGATAACAAGAGCCTGGACTAGTATCTGTGTAGCCTGTTTGGTGATGTAGGGTCGGATTTTCTTGATGTTGTAAAGGATGAACCTACAGGACCTTGCAGTTGCTGAGATATGGTCTGTAAAGGTCAAGCCGTCATCAAGAATCACCCCAAGGTTCCTGGCTGTCCTGGTTGGCATGAGTGTGAGTGAGCCAAGCTGTACAGTGAGGTTGTGGTTGATTGAGGGACAGGCTGGGATCACGAGAAGCTCAGATTTTGCCAGGTTAAGCTTAAGATGGTTTTCCTTCATCCAGACCGAGACGTCCGAAAGGCAAGCAGAGATGCGTGCAGAGACGGATGGATCGTCAGGCTGGAAGGACAAATGGAGCTGGGTGTCATCAGCATAGCAATGATATGAGAAGCCATGAGACTCAATCACCTGCCCTAGAGATGTAGTGTAGATAGAAAAGAGGAGTGGACCCAGAACTTACCCCTGTGGAATGCCAGTTGTGAGTTGCTGAGTTTCAGAAATACCTCCCCTCCATGATACCTTGAAGGATCTGTCAGAGAGATAGGATTCCACCCAGCGCAGAACCGTTCCAGTGATGCCCAGGCTGGAGAGAGTTGACAGGAGGATCTGATGGTTCACAGTGTCGAAAGCAGCAGAGAGGTCAAGTAGGATGAGGACAGATGATCTAGAGGTTGCTCTTGCTAGTCGTAAGGCTTCAGTGACGGAAAGCAGAGCAGTCTCCGTGGAGTGGTTGCTCTTGAAGCCAGACTGCTTGGTGTCCAGGAGGTTGTTCTGTGTGAGAAAATTGGAGAGTTGATTAAAAACGGCTCTTTCAAGAGTTTTGGAAAGAAAAGGGAGGAGGGAAACAGGTCTACTACTAAGTTTACATACTCTTCAAAAGTTTTATTTTCACTGGAAACAAGTACACAAATGGAGGGAATAAGAGCAAGGATGTAGATTGTTGGTAGAAAAGTATACAGTTAGAATATGTGCCATATTCTAACTGCTGTTGTTAAAAGTCCAAAATTTTTTCTTATTTCTTACTAGTTCAAATAACGTGGGAAAAACAATACAGAATGATAAAAAAAAAAGATGGTTTAAACCATCACTTGAGCACAAGTGTATTATGTGGCTGAGAAAATCCATTTGGAAAACAAAACTGTTACAAGCCAGAGAGCTTGCTTGTGTTTGGATGGGCTTTGTGTCAGTCATTTTATAGACATATTGCCCCTTTACTCCACTCACATCTCAGTCTGAAACCAGTAAGCTCCCAGCACAGCCAGATAATTATCATATAAATTTCCTGACATTTCTCAAAACAACAATAAATAAAATCAGAATAAATATTGCATTTTGAAGATCTTTATGCTTTTTGGGTTTATAAACATATAACTCAGATTTCAAGCAGCTGAAAGTCTGAGTGTGTTTGAAAGCGATTACATGACAGTCCTTCCTAATGCTAACCACCGTAGGTTTTGGAAGTGGAGCTTTGTGTACATGGGTGGGAAAGAGGGGTGGGGGGTGGGCTCGAAGAGTAAAAAAAAAATTCAAATCTTATTGAACACCTGTATGTGTTAGCAAATTAATCTTGACAAATGTGATAAATCCTACCTACTGCACTCACATAAAATCAAAGGCTGATGTATTATGAATTCCTTGATTAAATGTGGTAATTTAATTTATTAATTCATTTCATTAATTAATTCATGATAAATATCTTACCCAGATGAACCTCTCAAGGTTTCTTCCTCTTAACATATTAGGGAGTTTTTCCTTGCCACTGTCGCCACCAGCTTGCTCAATATGGATAAATTTGCACATTTAAAATCTGTATATCGTGTTTATATATTTCAGTAAACTGCTTTGAGACAATGTCCATTGTAAAAAGTGCTATACAAATAAAATTGAATTGAATTGAATTAAAATATCATATTCATAAGTGCAATTTAGTAATAAGGATCCTTGCTTCCTAATTACTGAATGAACTAATGAAATACAAAAACACCCCAGTAATATCTAAAAAGGCCTGTCATATGTAATGGAATGACTCATATCTCATCACATGTAATCTGGGAATAAATTCTGTGCTGTATATCGGTTCTTTAACCCGCCTTTGTTGTTTCCATAGCCGAAGCACTGGCCATATCCGAAGCAAGGCAGCGTGTTTTTGCTTCCACCCAAAAAGGGGCATTTACAGCATGGTATAATAAATGATCTGTGGGGTATTTTGAGCTGAAACTTCACAGACACATTATGGGGACACCTGAGACTTATTACATCTTGTAAAAAGGGCATAATAGGTCCTCTTTAATGTTAATGTTCATGAGTCCACTATCAGGAGAACACTGAACAACAATGGTGTGCATGGTGGGGTTGCAAGGAGAAAGCCTCTGCTTTCCGAAAAGATCATTGCTGCCCATCTGCAGTTCAAAGATCTTGTAGAAAAGCCAGAAGACTATTGGGAAAATGTTTTGTGTATGGATGAGACCAAAATAGAACTTTTTGGTTTAAATAAGAAGCGTTATGTTTGGAGAAAGGAAAACACTACATTCCAGCATAAGAACCTTATTCCATCTGTGAATCATGGTTGTGGTAGCATCATGGTTTGGGCCTGTACATCTTGCTATCATTGATGGAACAATGAAGTCTGAATTATGTCAGCAAATTCTAAAGGAAAATGTCAGGACATCTGTCTGTGGTCTGAATCTCAAAAGAAAGTGGGTCATGCAGCAAGACACTAACTACTTTTACATGGACAGCAATAATCTAATTATTGACCTTACTCTGAATAAGACAATATTGTGATTAAGGTGTTTACATGAGTCGCTTTTAGAATACTCCTGTCATGTACCCGTTTTACATGTTATAGAACATAGATCGATTAACAGCACACGTCATTACATCACCGTGCCACGCCGTCTGACGTTCCCTCCAGAATTTCACATATCAACATACAGTTGGTCTCGTTATGGTACCGTATACAGTTTTGGGTGTTTTTATTTTTAATTTTTAGAAACGCTTCAAGTGCGGTTAATTATTTGTCGTGCTGTATGTGCAAATAGACGACTGTTGGAAGCCGTGGGCTGCGTCCCAAACCGCGTACTTACCGTCTATATAATAGCCGAGATACATGTATTTCGCCTACTACAGGCCTATAGTAGGTAAGTACGTGGTTTCAGATGCAGCCGTGCTCTCTTGTCTGAACGGTTGAGCACTGCCGTGTATGGTCGTGTCCTGTCGCAAAATGCGGTGAAAACTCTCACACGATGTTAATAGTGTGATTAAGGTGTGTACATGTCTCCTACACCTCGATAATGCGTCTAAAACAGTAATACTCCACACGTCTTAATTCCATTTATGTTTACTTCGAGTATGACCTTAATCGGATTAAGGTAATTAAAAATTGCTGTTTACATGCTAGTTTCTTAATCAGAGTATTGTCTTAATCGGGTTAATAGTGTATTATTGTTGTCCATTGTACTGCATGAACCTAAGTACACAAGTCATCTACCAAAAATGGTTAAAGAAGAATAAAGTGAATGTTTTGGAATGGCCAAGTCAAAGTTCTGACTTTAATCCTGTAGAAATGTTGTGGAAGGACCTGAAGCAAGCAGTTCATGTGAGGAAATCCACCAACATCCCAGAGCTGAAGCTGTTCTGTACTGAGGAATGGGCTAAAATGTCTAGGACTGATCAAGAGTTACCAGAAATGTTTATTTGCACAAAAAGGTTCATATAGCAAAGCAAAGCTTCACATACTATTGACACTCACAGATATGCAATATTGGACCATTTTTCCCAATAATATTTTTGTCTCATTTGTTTAATTGGGGTCTCTTTATCTACTTTTAGGACTTTTGTGAAAATCTGATGTTTTAGGTCATACGTAGCCCCACCCCTTGTGATAGTCTGGCCACGCCCCTGTATTAGTATTTTAACACTCTCACCGGCAGTACTGTTTCCGACCTGATTCTAATCTGAATGCGAATGATTATTTTTGCTGTTTACGACTGAGGATCCTGGAAGCGTTGATGTGTCCCTGTTTGTCATGTTAGTCGGCCTGATGAAAGCCTAATTGCACTTTTGGGACGCGTTAACGGGGAGAATCAGAGGAAGAAGATGGAGGATTTATCGCGATAGTGATGCAGAGAGAGAGAGAGAGAGGTTCTGCAGGACGGAGCGATGAGTTGATGCGTGTTTGTGGAAGCTTGCTGCGATTTTCACCGCCATTGATGTCAGCGTTATGATGCGTTTCCTCCGTTAATATAATCGCGATGCCATTTTAAAATGGTCAGGGTTATGTGATCAAGGCTTCACAGATCACGCCAGTGTAAACACCTGCTCCATGTCCTGCTGCGTTACGGGACCCTTGGGTTCCTCTTCGGGAATTACGGAATGATTACACCTCGCTGCCGATGCTCGGTATAGTCTCCTGCTGTTCAGAGATGGCACGTAAGCTCGATTCAGATTTTGCCCACGTCTCATTCCACCCTTCTTTCCATTCTGTGTGAAAACACTGCAGCTTCTCTCATTAAGTCATTCTTTGTTGAATGTACACGCAGATTTAGTTTTATAAACGTGTGTTTTGGATGAAGATTCCTACATTTTTACTCCAGTCTCCAGATTAACTTTTGCGCCAATTTAATAAATTCCACTGAAGAGCTCCTCCCCTTTGGAGACTTCATTATGATATGATTGTGATGATGTCTCATTTATTACACAGTACACACAGTGCAAAATGCTGGTTCAAAGCTCTACTCACAATTTGGGCCTTTCAATACCCTTGTGATGGATAAAGTATGCAACACAACATCTTTGACACACACTGCAGGGTCATGTGAAGAACCCAGTGTGTGGAGTGAACGACCAAAAAATTATTCCAAGGATTGGGAATTTTTACCTTTATTTCTGGATTGTTCTTTGTTTACTCCTAAAAGGATTTGAATCCATTTTAATTATAATAATAGGAATAATAATAATAAAAAACTTTAATAGGAAGCTTGCTTTTATTTTTCTGGAATGTAACCTATTTAATTGTTTACCATAAATTTAATTTAAAGAATATTGGCAAGATTACAGTTATCTTTGTGCTTCAAGGCCAATTAAATAATGAAGTTAATATTAAAAACCAAAAACACAGTGAAAATGATAGTAGAAATATGTCGGGACCAGTTGACATAACCAAAAAAAAAAAAGTTAGGAATTTTCTAACTGCCTTATTGTGTTATTTTCTTAAAAACAACTTGTCTTTCTTCAGAAACCGTTCTAAAAGCACTGACCAGCTGGCAAAATATCTTCAAGTTTGACCAGCTCAAACTGTCTTGTTAGCTAGTAGATTCTCAGACCAAACAGGATTTTTCAGCAACGTTAGATAAAGTCTTTTCCAGAATGTGTAAATTTTTGTCCTCAAAAGATCCTGGTCTATTAGTTTTAGGTACAGCTGGGTCCTGACCTGAGGAATCGTTTGAAATGCAAGGTTCGCTACATTAATGCTAAGCAAGTGTGTGGGTGTTTAGCAAGCTATTTATATTCCATTATTCTAACTGCTAAATTGTCCTCCCTGGCTATAGCTGGTATAGATGGTGATAGCCAAGATATCTAAAATCTGATATTAGCTAATATCAGATACTAAACCTGAGTAAATGTAAGTAATGATAACTAACAGTAAATTATGATGCAACCAAGTTCTTGTTGCTGTAAGTAGTCAGAAAACAAGTAACCTGACTAGCTAATCAGTCTTTTTAGAAATAGGCTGGTTATTAGCTAGTTAGCTATCTGATGATGTTAGGTAAGCTTTCCAACACCTTATTTATCATAATTTCAAGGTTATCAATGTACAGTATCTGGCCCTAATATGTATGTGCCTAGCTTCTTTCATACATGTCTGCCCAGCTGAGATTCTAGTTAGCGTGATACCTCAAGAACAAGTGGTTTGATGTCTGTCGGATTTACAGTTCCCTCCACTGATATTGGCACCCTTGGTAAATATGAGCAAAGAAGGCTGTGAAAAATTGTCTTTATTGTTTAACCTTTTGATCTTTTGTTTAAAAAACAAAATCACAAAAATACTCTGCTCTCTTGGATATCAAACAATTGCAAACACAACAGATTACCCAAAAAAAACTTTGTGTGCAACAATTATTGGCACACCTATGAATTCATATGAGAAAAATATATTAAGTATATTCCCATTGATATTTTAACATTTTAGTACACCTGGGTGACTAGGAACAGGAAATTGAAAATATGAGGTCACACACAGGCCAGATTCCCTTATTTATTCATAACAATGGGTAAGATCAAGGAATATAGCTGTGATGTGCGGCAAAAGGTTGTTGAGCTTCATAAAAATGTGAAGTGGCTGTAAGAAAATAGCAAAAGCATTGAAAATGCCCATTTCCACCATCAGGGCAATAATTACGAATTTACAGTCAACCAGAAATGTTATGAATCATCCTGGAAGAGGATGTGTGTCTATATTTTTTCAATACACTGTGAAGATGATTCGAGTGACCAAAAAATCTCCAAGCTGGAGAATTGCAGAAGTTTGTTGTGTTGGGGTCAGAAAGTCTCAAAAACTATAATCCAAAGTCAGATGCATCACCATAAGTTGTTAGGAAGGGTTTCAAGAAAAAAGCCTCTACTCTCATCCAAAAACAAACTCAAGCGTCTTCAGTTTGCCAGACACTACTGGAACTTCAAATGGGATCAGGTTCTATGGTCAAATGAAACCAAAATAGAGCTTTTTGGTAATAAACACCAGAGGTGGTTTTGGTGCACACAGAGAGGTAGCCATACGGAAAAGTACCTCATGCCCACGGTTAAATATGGAGGTGGCTCTTTAATGTTTTGAGGCTGTTTTTCTGCCAGAGGACCTGGACATTATGTTAGAATACAGCAATCAAAATTATTCAACCCCCACTGCACATCAGGTTTATTGTCAAAATGTACAGACTTTCAGCTGTTTGCAATGAACAAATCAAACAAAAGCAATTGAAATAGTTCAACACAATAAATGCTTCAAGTGGTTTCCCAAAAGTCAACTGAAAATACAATTTATAATGATTTATCCAGTTTCAAAATTATTCAACCCCTTCATGGTAAGCATCCTTAGTACTTAGTAGAGCACTCTTTTGCTGTTATGACCTGCTGCAATATGAAATGCAGAGCTTCTGGCAGCGTTCCTGAGGAATCTTATCCCATTCCTCATGAGCAATGGCCTCCAGTTCAGTAACATTCCAGTTCAGTAATATTCTTCGGTTTGCGTACTGCAACCGTCTTCTTCAAATCCCACCAGAGATTTTCGATGGGGTTCAAGTCAGGTGACTGTGATGGCCCTGTAGAATCTTCCAGGACTTCTTCTGCAACCAAGCCTTGGTGGAATTTAAGGTGTGCTTGGGATCATTGTCCTGTTGGAAGGTCCATTGATGCCCAAGCTTCAGCTTCCTCACAGACGGCATGAGGTTTTCTCCTAGGATTTCTTGATACTTCAATGAATCCATCTCGCCTTCCACACGCTGCAGGATTCCAGTGCCAGAGGATGCAAAGCAGCCCCAGAGCATCACCGAGCCACCACCATGCTTGACTGTGGACAGAGTGTTCTTTCTTCATCCAGATATACCACTGATCCATCGTGCTGAAAAGTTCCAGTTTTGTTTTATCGCTCCACAGACCAGAATCCCAAAACTTCTGTGGCTTATTTATATGATTTTGAGGTGACTTTTCTTGTGCTTTTGGGCAGTAGTGGTGTACGTCTTGGAATTCTGGCATAGAAACCTTTTTTGTTTATTATGCGCCATACTGTGCTCACTAAAACCTCAGTGCCTGTTGCCATCAAGTCTTGCTGCATTTCTTTTGCAGTCACTCGACGGTTTTTCACATCCTGCCTTCTCAGAAATCTGCTTTCAGCCATTGATAGCTTCCTTTTTCTGCCCCGTCCAGGTATTTCACACATTTTCTGCCCCTAGCCAGTTCAGGCATTTCAAGTGTTCCAGCTCAAGCACAACTGGTGCAATTAATGAAGCCCTTGATTAGATGTGCTGTTGTGAGGGATTCTGTTCAGGGGGTTGAATAATTTTGAAACTGGAGAAATCATTATAAGTTGCATTTTCAGTTGAATTTGGGGAAACCACTTGAAGTATTCGTTGTGTTGAACTATTTCAATTGCTTTTGTTTGATTTGCTCATCGCAAACAGCTGAAAGTCTGTAAATTTTGACAAACCTGATTTGCAATAGGGGTTGAATAATTTTGATTGCAACTGTACATAGCATCATGGACAATTAAATATCAAAAGATATTAAATAAAAACCTGACTGCCTCTGCCAGAAAGCTTAAAATGGACCATGATCCAAAATATACATCAAAATCGACACAAAATGGTTTACTGACCACAAAATCAAGGTCCTGCCATGGCCATCCCAGTCCCCTGACTTGAAACCCATAGAAAACCTGTGGGGTGAACTGTAGAGTCCACTAGCATGGACCTCGAAATATGAAGGATCTGGAGAGATTCTGTATGGAGGAACGGTCTCAGATCCCTTGCCATGTATTCTCCAACCTCATCAGGCATTATAGGAGAAGACTCAGATCTGTTATCCTGGAAAAGGAAGGTAACACAAAGAATTGACTAAAAGGGTGCCAATAATTGTTGCACACCTATATTTAACAATTTTTTAAATATATAAACTTGTGTTTTGTTTGCAATTGTTTGATATCCATGAGAGCAGAGTATTTTTGTGATTTTTTTTTTAATTATTTTTTTAAACAAAATATCAAAAGGTTAAATAAAGACAATTTTTCACAGATGTCTTTGCTCATATTTACCAAGGGTGCCAGTAGTAGTGGAGGGCACTGTATATGGAATTATTATTGTAACAAACAGATGAACTGGTTAGATTTTGGAATTGATCCAAACAAGGTCAAGGTCACCGCAAGATCAAATGTTTGAAATAGTTTTTCTTCTATAGCTTCCTTCCTTTTTGAAGTACAGTGCTGTTTTTTCTTCTGTTTTTCTGCATCTCTCATATGAAATACTTTTAGATCTTCAAATGAAATATAACATAAAGCAAAGGCAACCTGAGTAAATACAATACAGTATTTATTTATTTATTTATTTATTTTACTGAAAGAAAAAGTTATCCAATACTTGTCACTCATGTGAAAAACTAGTCCCCTTAAACATAAAATCTCGTTGTGCCACCTTTAGCAGCAACAACTGCAACCAAATGCTTCCAATAACTGTAGTTCAATCTTACACTTACAGTGGGGGAAAATAAGTATTGAACACGTCAACATTTTTTTCAGTAAATATAATTCCAATGAGGTTATTCAAATGAAATTTTCACCAGAAATCAGTATTAACTCAAGAAATCCAGAAATATAAATAATTCACAACATTAAAGTCCATAAATAAAGCTATGTGTAATAAAGCAGAATGACACGGGACATTTTTTTTGAACACGCTAAGAAAGCAGTTCTCCAAGGCAAGGAACCAGCTGAAATCCGTAAGTAATTATACCCCTGTCTGTGTAAATTAATATCAGCTGGGTTAGTAAATTGATGGTCTATAAAAAGGCTTTTCATTACCAAGGTGTCACACAAGAAACATCTCATGATGGGTAAAAACAAAGAGCTCTCCCAAGACCTTCACGACCTTATTGTTGTGAAACATATTGATGGAATCGGATACAGACGTATTTCAAAACTTCTGAATCCTCCAGTAAGCACCATTGGTGCAAATGATGTACTATACACTTACACTAGCACTGTGTACGCTATCGTCTCGTGTATGAATTTTAGAAAGGTAGTATCGTCTCAAAGGGAACACGAGCATTTTTTTTACTAACCGGAAGTATAAGCTGTTTGCCAATCTGTGGTGCATGACGTCATAGGCACGTAATGTGATGCCGCTAGCTTTAGCAGATACCCAGAGTCACCGACAAAAAATTTCTTCACCTTACTGGTTATGTCAACGTTACCTTTTATTCCCAACATGACCTCAGTCATCATCAGACGGAGGTGAAATCGTCAAGTAAATGAGAGTGTGTGACCTCCAAGTCCTCTAAAGCAGGGGGGCATTTTATATTAAACACCACTGAGTTAGTGTAGCAGGGAGGCACGTCATACATGAGCACTTATGTTTATATCCAAAATGCTCCACTGTGTGCAAGGGCTTGGGGAAACTGGTGCAAGTTGCTTAAAAGATTTAGTTTAATTTAAGTTTATTATCATTTATATGCTGTATTTGCACACTTGCAGTGTAAATTCTGTTGTTTATTATAACGGAAGTGATCTGTTAGTAACGAGGCCATGTTGCTCCTCACTCGTGGTGTAGACACGGTGATACACAGTGTAGCATGAATAAGATCTGTAATGTCTAATTAAAACATTATGGTCAAAAGTAAACACAAGTAAAACAGTATTCCTAAAGACAGTGAGTAACAGAAACCACAAGGTGCAGTGAAAGTGAGATTTTATTATTCATTTAGGACTGTAGTTTAATTCTGTGCTTTTTGTGCATCCATAAAAAGTAATGCATAAATACTTATACATAATATATACTTGTGTGTATATGTATGTATGTATGTATATATGTGTGTGTGCGTATATATGTGTGTGTGTGTATATATTTATACACACAGTATCTCACAAAAGTGAGTACACCCTCACATTTTTGTAAATATTTGATTATATCTTTTCCTGTGACAACACTGAAGAAATGACACTTTGCTACAATGTAAAGTAGTGAGTGTACAGCTTGTATAACAGTGTAAATTTGCTGTCCCCTCAAAATAACTCAACACACAGCCATTAATGTCTAAACCGCTGGCAACAAAAGTGAGTACACCCCTAAGTGTAACCCTCTTGGGCGTGGAGTTCACCAGAGCTTCACAGGTTGCCACTGGAGTCCTCTTCCACTCCTCTATGATGACATCACGGAGCTGGTGGATGTTAGAGACCTTGTGCTGTTAACTGTTGGCAAGACACGCTTGTTTTTATACTCCTCACCTGGTTGCCACCACACACGCTTGACACCAAATAAGTTTATCTTGGTCTCATCAGACCACAGGACATGGTTCCAGTAATCCATGTCCTTAGTCTGCTTGTCTTCAGCAAACTGTTTGCGGGCTTTCTTGTGCATCATCTTTAGAAGAGGCTTCCTTCTGGGACGACAGCCATGCAGACGAATTTGATGCAGTGTGCGGCGTATGGTCTGAGCACTGACAGGCTGCCCCCCACCCCTTCAACCTCTGCAGCAATGCTGGCAGCACTCATACGTCAATTTCCCAAAGACATCCTCTGGATATGATGCTGAGCTTGTGCACTCAACTTCTTTGGTCGACCATGGCGAGGCCTGTTCTGAGTGGAACCTGTCCTGTTGAATCGCTGTATGGTCTTGGCCACCGTGCTGCAGCTCAGTGTCAGGGTCTTGGCAATCTTGTTATAGCCTAGGCCATCTTTATGTAGAGCAACAATTCTTTTTATCAGATCCTCAGAGAGTTCTTTGCCATGAGGTGCCATGTTGAACTTCCAGTGACCAGTATGAGGGAGTGTGAGAACGATGACACCAAATTTAACACACCTGCTCCCCATTCATACCTGAGACCTTGTAAAACTAACAAATCACATGACACTGGGGAGGGAAAATGGCTAATCGGGCCCAATTTGGACATTTTCACTTAGGGGTGTACTCACTTTTGTTGCCAACGGTTTAGACATTAATGGCTGTGTGTTGAGTTATTTATTATATATATATATATATATATATATATATATATATATATATATATATATATATATGTATATATAAAATATCAAATATTTACAAAAATGTGAGAGGTGTACTCACTTTTGTGAGATACTGTATATATGTATGTGTGTTTTTATTTATATATATATATATATATATATATATATATATATACACACACACACAAACATACATACATATGTGTATATGTATGTATGTTTGTGTGTGTTCGTGTGTGTGTATGTGTGTGTGTATGTATATGTATGTGTATATATATATATATATATATATATATATATATATATATATATATATATGTGTATGTGTATATATATATATATATATACACACACACACACACACATATATATTAGGGATGCACCGAATGTTCGGCAACTGAAATTATTCGGCCGAAAATAGCAAAAAAAGCATTTTCGGTGTTCGGCCGAATAAGTGAAAATGCAGAACAAATTTGACCGAACAATGACGTGTTTGATGATGCGACCAAATAGCCTAGCAACCAGAGTGAGACGCGCGAATGTCACGACCTTGATAAGGGGGCGCGCGCTTGCACGAGCTACGTGCTCTTCGGATGTTTACTTTTTTTGTTTCTGTTCCAGAGTATTCTGTCACGTCGCGAGACGTAAGGGAGTAGAGTACGGAAGCTGGTAAAGATGTATTTATTTAAGGGCAGGCAGACAAATCCAAATCGTAATCCAAAAAACGTAGACAGGCAAAGGTTTCGGGCGAGCGGCAAACGGGCATAAACGGAGCAAAGCAAGAATCAAAGTCGCGATCACAGAAAACAGGGTCAAAACACAAAACAAGAAACATGAACTAGTACTATGGACTGGGAACGGAAAAACCAGCGGGGACTAAATGAACTAATCTATAGTTTAAACTAACTAAATCTATCAAGGAACATAACATTAACAACGTTTCTAACTATACTATATCTACTATACTATCCGTGAGGTGTACAGGGATGCGAGCGGTATATATCCCCAATATAATCAGCCGTATAGAACCAAATAGAACCATTTTCTGCACTCTTGTCAATGCACTTTTTAATGCACTTTTTTGTTGTAGGCTTCAGAGTGTTACATTCTTTCAGCAGTCAGTTATAGGCCTAACATAGGCTATTCAAGGGGGGCTCAAAGATGACCACGTAAAAATATTTTTATTTTACTAATTTATTTATTTAAAGTTATATTGTGCCTTGTTGGTAGTCTATGCCTGCTGGAATGAAAAAAAAAATGTTTACTGTTAAATAAATATTTTGAAATTATAGATTTTGTAATAGATTTTTTTCTTTGAAAGGCAAGACAAAATAGTAAAAAGGATATTTTGACTATTTAATTTATGCAATGGTGGAAAAAAATGGGAAAATAAATTCAAAAACGCGAAGAAAAACGTGTTCGGTTTCGGCTTTTCGGCCAAGTTTGTCATCATATTCGGTTCCGGCTTTGGCCAAGAATTCTCATTTTGGTGCATCTCTTATATATATATATATATATATATATATATATATATATATATATATATATATATATAATATGTATGTATATATGATATAATGGCTGGAAGCGTTAACACATTAACGTATTAATTAATCTAAAAATTTTAACGCAAATTAATCATTTGACAATCAAATTTCACCCCCACTTCTTCACTTTATCGCAGCGCGATATCCCTTTATCCCTTTATAGTTAACCAAATTTTGTTATAAAAAGCTTCCAAATGGAAGCTTTTATAAAACCAAAGTTGTGAGCACTTATTGCAGTGACGAACTGTCTTTCCACCGAAGCACGACAAGCTTGAAGTACCATCTTCGGCCGAAACACAATTTTGCCGATGTTAACGAACATGCTTGTGCTGAGACAGGGTCAACAAGCCGTGCTCGTCAAACGACACTGGCGTTGTGCAGCCGGGGCAAGTTTGTGAGCAAAACGACAACAGCCCAGCTAACTAGGGTAATTGCTAAATGGATCGCAACAGACTGCAGGCCCATCAACATAGTTCAAGACTGGGGGCTTCAAGACATCATTCACATCACAACAGGTGACCCATCATACAAGCTACCTTCGAGGGGAACTACTGTTACGAGAATATATGAACTGTATGATGCTGAAAAAGCTACGAAAGTGAGGCAGTTGGCAGAGGGTACTTTTATTGCACTTACTGGAGTCCACTGGATATCAGTAAGTAACCATAACTACCTCGGTGTAACAGCACACATAATCAATGACAAATGGTCGCTGAACTCATTCACTTTAGGCGTGTTAAAAACAGAAGAAAGGCATTTTGCCGAAGCACGCGTTAGCCAGTTTCTCAAAGTTGCAAATGAGTGGGAGATAACGGCCAAGGTCACAACTATAGGAACAGATGGCGCTCGCAATATGATTGCCGCTGCAAGGAGTCTACCATTCGAGCATGTGCCGTGTGTGATACAAATATGATATGATACAAAGGGTGATCACCATGGCTTTACGGGACAGCAGATTTGACAGCGTTTAAGCCAAGGCTGCATTCACAGAGGACCTCAACGGGCAAAAGAAGAACTCAAACCTGTGGCGGTTAAAGGTGGCAACCACTGTAGATCCTAGGTTCAAGGACCTTAGTTGTTTGCCCAGAGCAGAGAGGGGAGAGGTGTGGCAAAAGCTGAGTGAGATGCTGAAGGATGGAGAACCTGCACCACAGACCTCTGGAGAAAAAGTGGAGCCAGATCCACCAAAGAAGAAGATGGCCCTCCTACTCATGGGATCAGAGTTGGAGTCTGATGAAGAGGTACTGTCACAGATAAATCTCTAGAGAGGTACAAGGCAGAGCCCTGTGTCATCATAGAAACATGTCCACTACAGTGGTGGTCATGACAAGCAGGTATATATGGTAAGATGGCCCATATTGCAAAAAGGTACTTGGCTACACCTGCGTCAGCAGTGCCATGTGAGAGACTGTTCTCTTTGGCAGGCCACATTCTGCAGAAGAAGAGGTCATCTCTATCATCTGAAAATGTGAACAAGCTAGTCTGCCTGAGCAACTGGTTGAAAGAAGAGTAGACTGTATGATTGGTTGACAGGAGGCATGTTGCACAGATGCACACTGACTGAAGTAATTATCTTTAACCAAGAATGTAGAAACTGTCACTCTGTCTCTTCACAGACATTGTAACAGTCAGTTTGTGGATTTTATTTTAAATAAATGAAAAAGATACTTAAAGTTTGTCCCTATGCAGTTCAATCAATTAATCGAAAAAATAATAGTTGGTTGCAGCCCTACTACACACCATGTTTGAGAAGAAATGGCACTGCACATCACCCTTAAAACACTATACCAACAGTGAAGTTTGGAGGTGGAAGCATCATGGTGTGGGGCTGATTTTCGTTTTGTCATTATATGACTTCATATAATTGAAGGAACGATGAATGGAGCCCTTTACCGGGAGATTCTTGAGAAGAATCTGCTGCCATCCACCAGGATGATGATAAGACGTGGGTGGAGCTTCCAGCAGGACAATGATCCAAAGCATACAGCAAAGGAAACTCTCAATTGGTTTCAGAGAAAACATCAAGGTGTTAGAATGGCCCAGTCAATCACCTGACTCGAATCCAACTGAACAAGATTTAAAGACAATATGTTTAGAAAAATTGGTCAAAATCACACCAGAATACTGCAGCCCATTAATTTCTTCATACAGGAAGCATCTTGAAGGTGTGATTATAAACAAAGTCTTCTCCAGTAAGTATTAAATAAATTTGTTAGCGTGTTCAATACTTTTTTCCCGTGTCATTCCTCTTTATTACACATAACTTTATTTATGAACGTTAATGTTTGGATTTAGTTATATGTGTGGATTTCTTGAGTTAATACCAAAGTCTGGTGGAAATTTCATGTGAAAAGCCTTATTGGAAATATGTTTACTGAAAATTTTTTTGACGTTCAATACTTACTTTCCCCCCATACTTCTCGGACTAGGACTTAATCCTGTGCTTTGGATCATTCTCTTGCTGCATAATCCAGTTGCGTGTGAGTTTCAACTTAGAGTGAGGACCAGAAATTCTCCTTTAGGACTTTCTGATAGAGAGCAGAATTCATGTTTCCCTCAATTACTGCAAGTTGCCCAGGCTCTGAATGAGCAAAGCATCCCCACACCATCACACTGTCACCACCATACTTGACCGTGGGTATGATGTTCATTTTGTGGAATTCTGTGTTTGGTTTATGCCAGATGTAATGGGACCACTGTCTTGCAAACAGTTCCACTTTTGACTCCTCAATCCACAGAACATTCTCCCAAAAGGTTTGAGGATCATTAAGGTGTGTTTTTGCTAAATTCAGACGAGCCTTAATGTTATTCTTGGTTAGAAGTGTTTTTTGCCTTGCCACTCTTCCATGGATTCCTTTTTTGCCCAGTGTCTTTATGATAATGAAGTCATAAATAGTGACCTTTAGTTCATTGTGACTTGCTGAATGAGTAGTTGCTGTGCTCAGCCACTTCTGGGAAAGTTCACAATTTGCCGAGTTTTTTCATTTGGAGACAATGGCTCTCGCTGTGGTTATTTGGAGTCCCAGAGTGATGTATTTCAATCTCCTTCTTCCTCATTCCCAACTTCTTCCCCAATTTCTTTCAACTTTGACATAGTGTGTTACTGGGTAAGATCTTTTAACAAACTTCTTGCTGTTGAAAAAGTTCTATTTAACTGTTGATCTGATTGAACAGGGTTTGTAGTAATCAGGTCTGGTTGCGTCTAGTCCAGCTGAACAGCATTTTGAATGCAGTTTCATAGATTTGGGGAATTAATAAATACGGGGCAAGTACATTTTCACACAGGCCCAGTTGGTATTGGATAGCATTTTTGCTTCATTAAATAACTGTTCAATTTAAAAAAACTGTATTTTGTGTTTACTCAGGTTGCCTTTGTTTTATCTTAGATTTTGTTTTAATTTCTGAAAAAAATTGTATGAGATAAAACAGAAGAAATCAAATACTTTTTCACAGCACTGTATATTACAGGGACATTTTAGGCATACGGTGACAGTAAGGACTAGATTTGTTGTCAGTGGAGGCATCTCTGTCAATGCTGTTGATGCAGCGATAAGATAAGCAAATAAAGAACATGACCTACAGCAAAGATAAAGAGATAAGACCAGCTGTCCTCTCAAATGCCTCCAGGTCAAATTCTAAAATAACTCAAATACATAAAAATGTCATTGATATGCATGTTGTCTGTAGTTTGTATACAGTTATAATTTTTTATCAAGGTTCATGATCCAGTGGCATAATAAGATATTTTAAGGTTTTTTTTGTGTCCTACCAAACCAACAACCATCTTTAAGATCTACCATTGATCTTTTAGGATGTAAGGCTTGAGAATGCTCTATCATTGGCATGGCACTGTGACCCACATCCTATGGAGGTCAAAGGACATTGGATCACTACCATGGGTTTAGCTGTACCCGGTGAGTAGGGGTGTAAAGATACGATTGTGTCTTAATGCAATACATTTTTGATACAGCAAAAATAAGCATTGCTTGAATGTGTCTTATGTATTTACATAAAATGGGTTATTAATCTCTCTTGCCAGGCTTTCACTAAGATGATTCTGTTCAGTGTCTGAAGCATGGGGTGCTTATTTTACATTCTGCTCTTAGGTAGTTGTGTTGAGTCATATGCAGCTCTCTGTAGCTCAAGCAGATTTATGAATCCTTGTTGTACACTATGCTGAGTGGTCTCATATGTGCAGCTATGAACTTTCCAATTGCTGGCTGATTTACTTTAACCCAGATTAAACCTGCATGTTAAGCCTGTCTGAATACAGCAGAGAGAGATGTGTGTGGGTGTGTTGCTCCATGCTTTCATCTAGTTCTGACAGAAAGGTTGGATCACCGGCCATCATTGTCTCACCTACTGGGAAGACAAAGTTCTCCCAAAACCAGAACTTAAAGATTTGTGGAATTCTTCCAGTTCCTTTTTTCACCATGTCTGTGTTTTTTTTGTTTGTTTGTTTGTTTGTTTTTTTAAAGCTAATTGAGAGCCTAATATGAAGTAAAACAGTACAATATGACATATCATTACAGCCATACCAGTGAGAGACCCACTTTTATTCTTGAGGGTTTTGTTCCCTTTATGAGCTTGATGTAAGATGAAGGACCCCCAAGATACTATATGGGAACCATCCTTTTAATTGGATATTGGTTTTTGCTTTGGACAAAAAAGCTTTATATACATATTGATTGCATAGTTTTCATGTTTATACTGTTGTGAGTTTGTCCTTTTTCCTAAGTGCAGTATGTTCCTCTGCAGAATTCCAGGGCTGCCAGAACAGCAAGCTGCAGGCTGAGAGGATCTCTGATCTGCAGGAAAAGAGGAGAAGTCTGCAGACTCTCTTAAGCAGCAGACAAAAGGAACTACAAGAAGTGTGTCTGCTGGAGGCAGTATGTCACTTTTAGATTATAACTCTGGAAATATATACAGAACAGCCTTAACATTAAAAGCACCTGCCTAATAGAGGATAGGTCCCTCTTCTGCCGCCAAAACAGTTCTGACCCGTTGAGGCATGACTCCACAAGACCTCTGAAGGTGTGTTGTGCAATCTGGCACCAAGACATTAGCAGCAGATCCTTTAAGTCCTATAAGTTGCGAGGTGGGGCCTCCATGGACCGGACTTGTTTGTCCAGCACATCCCACAGATGCTTGATCCGGGAATCTGGAGGTCAAGTCAACACCGTGAACTATTTGTCATGTTCCTCAAACCATTCCTGAACAATATTTGCATTGTGGCAGAGCTCATTATTCTGCTGAAGAGAATATCCTGCTCATCCTTAGCATTATCCTGCTCATTAGAGAATACCGTTGCCATGAAAGGGTGTACTTGGTCTGCAACAATATTTAGGTAGGTGGTACAAGCCAAAGTAATATCCACATGAATGCAAAGACCCAAGGTTTCTCAGCAGAACATTGTCCAGAGCCTCCACTATCACATAGCCTCCACTAGCTTGCTTTCTACACATAGTGTGTCTTGGTGCCATCTCTTCCCCAGGTAAGCGATTCTGTGATGACTCGCTTACTAAACAAAACTATAAACAAAGAAGCACACTGTTCTCATTTGGAAAATACACTGAAACTGGAAAGTATCAGATATGCACTTTGACAGTCTATTATTTACTTTCTTCTTCTTCTTCTTCTTCTCTTAGTAGTAGTAGTAGTAGTAGTTAATAATAATAATAATAATAATTGTGTTTGCAGGAACTGACAGGGAAACTTCCATGTGAATTTCCTCTGGAAGTGGGTGAACAGCCCCCGATTGTTCAACGCAGAGCTGGAAAGGCATTAAATGCCACTTCAAAGGTAGAGGTAAGTGAATGAATAACTGCTAATTACCGCTTATCCTAAACATGGTCATGGGGGAGCCTGAAGCCTATCCCAGGGAACTCGTGGCACGAGGCGGGGGATACCCTGACCATCCAGGGTGTCCTCCGCCTTGTGTCATGTGGTGCCAACCCCAGGCAGGGCACAATCACACACACATTAACACACCACACACAGTTTGGAAATGCCAGCAGTGCATGTCTTTGGCCTAGGGGAGGAAACCGGAGTACCTTGTGCATGCAAAGATCTCATGCTAACATATATTTAATGAGGTTCAGTGTCAACATCTAATTTGTAAATGTGAATGAGAGGTGCAGACATAGATCTTTATAAGCTTGTTAACCATTCAATTGAGTAGAGGCACCATAAAGCATTGACCAGGACGATTACATGCTTTTTTTTTTTTAGGTTATTTATATAATTTTGCATATTTTATTGCAGCATATCAGCCTCAAAACAATGGAAAAAAATAGCTGTTTCCCTGTGTGCAGCACATGGGGTCCAAGATCACCTGGGCACAGTGTCGATTTTTTTTCTCCATTTTCATGTCACACCTTTTTTTTTCACCTCATTTAATTCACACGTAATTCAAATTTTCTATAATTTTTCTTTAGATTTTGACCTTTTCAGGGACTGTTACATGGCTAAATATTTGTATTGGCATAGAAGTGATTCCATTCCTGCCTTTCTGCCTTTTCTTTAACCGTAGTAGTCATTTTGTGCACGTGACCTTTATTGAGATTTTGTTGGCCCCACTAAATGCATATGAATTGTGATGGGAACACACAAAGTAACGACATTGATTATCTTGTTACAATGGCACCTGTGAAGATCTGTTATATATTAGGCAGCAAGTGAACAGTCAGTTGTCTTTGTTGAAGTTGATGTGCTGGAAGCAGGAAAAATAGGCAAGTGTAAGGATTTGAGTGACTTTGACAAGGCCAAATTGTGATGACTAGATGACTGGGTCAGAGCATCTCCAAAATGTTGTGGGGTATTCCCAGTATCCAGTAGTTGGTACCTACCAAAAGTGGTCAAAAGAAGGACAATCAGTGAACAGGCACCTGGGTTATGGGTGCCTAAGGCTCGTGTGCAGAGCTTGGTTGGCTGTGTCTTCAGTCTCATGCATGAGTAGAACTTGGTTGTCCGTGTCAGCAGACTCGGGCGTGAGCAGAACTTGGTTGTCCCTGTCAGCATTCTCGGGCGTGAGTAGAACTTGGTTGTCCTTGTCAGCAGTCCCGGGTGTGAGCAGAACTTGGTTGGTCGTGACATCGATCTCAGACTGGAATGTGGCATGCGAGGTTACCTCGTCGACCTTTAGCTGGAGCTTGGCCTGGTGGGTCGCCTCATCGACCTCAGACAGGAACTTGGCTTGAGAGGTCGCCTCTTCGACCTCGGACAGGAACTTGGCTTGAGAGGTCGCCTCTTCGACCTCGGACAGGAACATGGCTTGAGAGGTTGCCTCTTCGACCTCGGACAGGAAATTGGCTTGAGAGCTCGTCTCTTCGACCTCGGACAGGAACATGGCTTGGGAGGTCACCTCGTTGACCTCTAGCAGGAACTTGACTTTATACTGGGCATGAGACCGCCTTGTGGGTCTCATGCTGGAGCTCTGGGGATGAGACCACCTCGTGTGTCTCATGCTGGAGCTCTGCAGGTGAGACCGACTTGTGGATCTGAAGCTGTAGCTTGAGAGCAGAGGTCACCACGTTGACCTCTGGCAGGAACTCTGCAGTGGAAACCACCTCGCGGATCTCAGGTTGGAGCTCAGGAGCAGAGGTCACCACATTGACCTCTGGCTAGAGCTCTGTATATGAGACCACTTCATGGGTCTCATACTGGAGCTCTGGGGAGGAGGTCGCCACGTTGACCTCTGGCTGAAACTCAGCAGGTGAGACCACCTCATGGTTCTCAGGTTCGAGCTCTGTAGCTGAGACTACCACGTGGGTCTCAGGTTGGAGCTCTGGAGACGAGGTCACCACGTTGACCTCCAGCTGGCGCGCCGCAGGTGCTCTCTTGTGGAGCCGTTTGTGAGCACACCAGCCGCTCTTGAAACATCCCTGAGAGCAGAAATATGAACCATGGATCCCAAGTTTCCTGCATGTGGGACATTGTAGCTGGGCTTCTTTACAGCAGCCTTCAGTCTTGCAGGTCTGTCTCACCCCCACCATTGCCCTGTCGGCCTGGGGCTGAAGCTGGGCTGTAGAGACCCTCCTGTCAGCCAGCTCCCTCTCGTAATATGACGTGAAAGTCTAAGAGGGTTCATCCGTTAGACTGGGCCTTCCTAACACTTTTTCAAGGTTAGGTTTGTGCCCTGGACGTCTGAACACCTGAACTAAATGTTTAACCAACTGGCTTACTTGGCTAAGCTCACCGGCCCCCCTAGTAATCAGGAACTCAGCCCAACTGTGGGCTGGGCCAGTGAGTCGAGACAACATGAATCCCAGCCACTGCTCCTCTCTGGGCTTGGGGTCTTTGAGGCTTGTGAAATAAAACTGGCATTGGAGTATATAACTTTCAGAATATACCTCAAAGCCATCAAGCTCCATTGGCTACTCATTATATATCTGCTTTATTAATTCCTTACATCCCAAATCCCAGACTGCGCTCCTCACAGTGTAATCTGTTAACTGTTCCACAAACACGCTTAAAATCTATGGGTGACGGGGCTTTTTCTGTCTCTGCTCCTTCCCTTTGGAACTCTCTTCCTCCTGAACTAAGGGAAGCTCAGACCTTTGGCATTTTTAAAGTTCAACTCAAGACACACTTTTTTAAACTTGCATTTGACTGCTGATGTTTACTTTTATTATTATTATTATTATTATTATTATTATTATTATTATTAATGTTGTTATTCTTATTAAATTTTAAAATGTTTTATTTTTTCTGTGTACTGCTTATTTTGTGTACAGCGCTTTGAGAAGGTGCTTTTAAAGGCGCTCTGTAAAATATAGTTTATTATTATTATTATTATTATTATTATTATTATCATTATTATCGAAGGAAGCTGGTACTGCCAGGGGGAACCACCGGGGAAAACGCACAGAATCAAAGGCTGGTATAGAGATCCCGGCAAGTGCAGGTAAGGCAGTTTAATCAACAAAGTCCAAAGGATCAGGCAGAAATCAATAAACAAAGACAGGCAGAGGTCAGGCGATCAGGCAAACATGGCATCCCCCTCATCCTGAGCCATGTATACCTGCCAGAGCTGTGGAGCCTTCCCTTGTCATGGTGCCCTCTTGGTCGTGGGAGCTGGGCCAGTCTCTTCCCAGGAGTAGTGGCACTGGAAGGTCTGTAATGACGCCCACCAGGAGTGGCCAGGGGCCTGTTTTGCCCTGAATGTGTACCTCGGCCATGGAGACTTCCCGTGCATCTCCATGTACACGTCACCATGATGGATCCTTTCCTGACTGGGTGTCCCTCTACCCATACTGTCAGGGTGGGTGTTTTGGATGGGTTAGGTGTGTGGAGGGCACACCCTGCCAGCCAAGGTGTCTGGGCTTTTTGCAGGGTCTCCGGGTCCGGCTCTGTCAGCATGGCCTCATCCCAGGGTGTTCCGTTGGCGGGATGGCTTCGGCCATTCCTCCTCTCCGTGTTGTAGTGCCATTCTGGACGGCAAGGTGGGAATCTTCTCAGAGGACTGAGTGCTCGTCGTCCTTCCCTGCCGAGTTCCAGGGTGGGCAAGGCTCATTCTAGGGCAGATATCGTTTCTTTGGGTTTGTTGGGAGCCTGCATTCCTATGGCCTGGCATTCTGCCGGCAGCAGAGTTCTTATGAACTGGTGGCTACCCTCTCTGCAACCTCGGTGGCGGTGTTTTGGTCTGGTTGGAGCTGGTGATGTGCAGGAGGGCATCTATTTGTCCACATGGATTGGCTCTGGGCTAGTAGCTGCACTGGTGGAACTCTGCCGTTGCTTTGTTGGGTGTTTGCCCACATCATGCCAGAATCTCCCTTTTCACATTTCCATAGTCGGCCACTTCTTCGGGGGAGAGCGCGAAGTAAGCTGTGCAGCCTTCCCCTGAAAGTAGCGGGCCAAGGATGCAGGATGTTGCAACCTGCAGGCTCTGAGCGAGCTGTTGTCACTGCCTGCTGTTGAATGTTCATCTCCAACAAGTTCTGCAGCATGGGATCCATTTGTTTCTGGCTGGGCGGGTCTATGCTCAATCCCGTATCCTCCACCACTGTAACAAGCTTCGACTGCGACGCTTTGAACACAGACACACAGGAGGCCACTTAGGTGCAGAACGCGGAGAGTGTTATTCAGCAGTGTGGGTGTGTGGATGAGAAAAATGTGTGGTGGGGTGAGGTGCTTGGAGGTTGGCGTCCTCCTCGGGGTTGTAGAGGGTCTCGCAGAGAAGTTGAGGTCCTGTTTGACTATCAGGGAGCTCTGGGGAAGCAGCCAGGGAGCGAAGTCTTCTGCTATGTCCATATCTTCTGTGAAAAATAGAAAACAGAACGTTAGCATGATTTCTCAGACTGTCTCTCCCTTTGTTAGAGGAGGTAGGCCCATTTATACACTCCTGCTGTCTGCTGGATAGTGGAGACCTGCCGTGCTGATAATTAGCCGTGGAGCTGTCCTTTCAGCCCCATGGTGACAGTCGCAGGAGGCGCGTTCTTCCTCTTTTGTGTGCCGACCACTGGTCTGTCGTCACAGAGGCTTGGCTCTAAGGGCTCAAATGCGGCACCTGAGAGACCTTCCAGGACCATAGAAAGGTCCCAGGAAGGTATGCATGGTCGGCCGGGGGTGATGAATCAGCCCTCCGGCTTGAGACTGTAGATCCCTGCGGATGGTAATCTCAGAAGGAGTGCCGTCTCGCGGGGATATAGTCTCTGAGAACCATATTTGAGCTGGCCAATAAGGTGCTACTAGCAGCAGACATAGACAGAGTATGGCTAAAACTCTTGAAAGGAATGAGATATTTTCACTAAATTTGGGGTACATATGTATGGGCTCAATTTGAGGATAGAAGTCATAGCTTCATGTTTCGTGTTTTGACCCTGTTTTCTGGGACCACGACTTCAATTCCTTCCTAACCCTGTATATGCCTGTTTGCCGATTGCCCGACCCACTGCCTGTTTTTGAGGACGCGTCTGTTTCACGTTTTGGATTTATCTGCCTGCCTCTTCAATAAAGCTCTTAACTGCAATTGCTTCCGCCTCCATTCCCGATTCGTGACAGAATACTCCACCGCAACATAGAAGCAGCAGGAACACATGGAGAAGTCTGGCTACCATACAAATCAGTCCAGTTTCCCCAGAGGACTGCCGCCAAACTCTCGTTGGAGACTTAAGGGTTGGAGAGCCACCCGTTGTTGTTCTTTTTCCACAGCCAGATGTACTTCGCTAGCCTGGCGCATCCCAAGCCTGATAAGAAACAGTGGCTTGGGTTCTTAGTGTCGTGGTTTTATGGCCCGGCCCATGACTGGGCGGAGCAGCTGATACGTACAGGGTCCAGTGCCCTCAATGACGTCATTCAGTTTGCTGAACTTTTTCTGCAGGAGTTCGTGCAGCCAGTGCAACTAAACAGCCTGGATGTACTAGAGAGAGGAATCGATGTGACGAACAAGGCAGACCTGCCTTTCCAGCTCCTATTATAAGTGGGTGGGCCAGGTAGAATCCGCAGCTCCGCTTCAGGTACAGGCCAACGTAGTGGAGGTTCCACCGAGATGCATGACTGAGGGCTGCTGGAAGGAGACTCAGCTACAGTGTCCTACATGCAAGAAGCTAGGTCTCCAGGAAGCATTTTTCTGCTCTAAGGAATGCTTCAAGCGCAGCTGGCATAAGCACAAGCAACTACACAACAAAGTCCTTGCGGAACTACAGGCCGAGGTCAATGTAGCAACCTCGGCCTCAGAGCTCCAGCTTGAGACCCACGAGGAGTTCTCACATGCTGAGCTCCAGCCAGAGGTCAACGTGGCGACCTCAGAGCTCCAGCTTGAGACCGATGAGGCGGTCTCACATGCTGAGCCCCAGCCAGAGGTCAATGTGGCGACTTCCGAGCTCCAGCTTGAGACCCGCGAGGAGGTCTTGCATGCTGAGCTCCAGCTAAAGGCCAACGTGGTGACCTCAGAGCTCCAGCCAGAGGTCAACGTGGCGACCTCAGCCCCAGAGTTTCAGCCGGAGACCCATGAGGGGTCTCAGCTCCAGAACTCCAGTATAAGGTCAAGATCCCACTAGAGGTCAACGAGGTGACCTCCCAAGTCATGTTCATGTCCCAGGTCTAAGAGACGGCCAACCCAAGATCTGCTCATGCCAAGTTCCTGTCCCAAGTCACAGAGACGGCCTTCCAGGACACATTACTGTCCTAGGTCGAAGAGACGGCCAACCCAAGTGCTTCTCACACCAAGTTCCTGTCCCAGGTCGGTGTTGAAGTCATTAACAACCAGGTGCTCCTCATGCCTGAAGCTGAGGTCACAACCAACCAAGCTCTGATCAAACCGGAGTCTGCTGATTACAGACAACCAGGTTCTGCTCACGCTTGACACCGACATCACGACCAACCAAGTGAAGCTTATGTTCAAGTCTGCTGACACGGACAACCAAGTTCCCCTCATGACCAAGTCTGCTGACACAGAAGACCAAGTTCCCCTCATGACCGAGTCTGCTGACACAGACGACCAAGTTCCCCTCACAACGGAGTCTGCTGACACGGACGACCAAGTTCCCCTCACGACCGAGTCTGTTGACACAGATGACCAAGTTCCGCTCATGCCCAAGACTGCGGACACAACCAACCACGTTCTGCTCATGCCTGAGTCTGTTAACACAGCCAACCAAGTTCAGCCTGCAGAGTCGATGGAGGATGACGCTCCGCCTTCCTGTTCCGCTGAGGACATTGTTTTGCTTTTCTGTTCTGCTGAGGATGGCGCCCTGCTTTTCTGTTGGCTAGCCCAGGTGAGTGCTAGCCCAGGTGAGTGCCCTTCTGGTGAGTTACTTGAACACTTGGGGTATTTTATCGACACCCCTTCAAAAATGTGAGGGTGCACTAGCAAACAGAATGGCACATTGCATCCTTTACATTTGATCCATCATATATTTCTGGAACAGTAAGAGGAATGCATTGTGGGTGCACTTCTGGACCCCCTATGTTAGGTCAGGGTTGGCACCAAAAAGCATGAGATGGCAAATAATTCCAAAACACAACCCAAAAGCGTCATTAAAAAAAGTCATTCACAGAACAGCTATCCGAGATATATGTAGCTCAGAACTCACAAGACTGACTGCCAAACTACAAGCCTTTATGTAGGTACCATGTTCCATATGCTTTTTATGTATGACAAAATAAAAAAATGAGTGGAGTAAGTGAAGAAGTGATTAGGGGAGGGTGCCCACTCCAACATTAAGTCTTAAAGGGAACCCAGACTATGAAGACTTGTATAGCTTATTAGATTAACGCTGACATCCGCAATATAAACCCGCTATACAAAAACACTCTAGATGTCAGTTAAAAATAATTTTTTTAATCCTTGCACTCATAGGCCACCATTGCTATTTGCATCGCAATGCATTCTGTTTAGTGACGTCAAATGGTTGTAATGGTCTTGATTCTCCAGCAACCCTACAACGATTTAAACATATCCTCAGCCTTTTCAGTTTGAACCCGAGCGTAACATAAGCGAGGAGGTTACTATAGAAGACAAATGTATATCAACATGAAGACGATTAGAGAGGTGAGGAAGTGAGAATGGTGCAAAATTGATGGTGTCTGTGTAGCAACTGCACGTCTATGCCAACCGAGAGAATTTGTTGTTCAAGGTAAGCATATGGATTAAACTATCTTTTTATGATGAAACGTATTCTAATATCAGTAATTTTAGAGATTATCAGCCATCTCGCCGTCATATACTTTACCCTGTTAAAATTCTGACGGCATGCCAGCACAATCGCCATGTTATAAGCAAATCTATGCTATCTACACAGCTTCTGTGTGTATGAAGGTACTCATATCTTTGCAAAGCTAAGATTCTTGTGATTTGATTGATATATAAACCATTTTGACATACAATCACAACAGCAGCTACGATAAACATCTCTGTCAGACCACCAACATACAAACAAACACTTACGAAATGGAGGAAACCCACCTCATATGAAGCCTCATAATAATCCACTGATCCATAACATCCTGACAAAAACAGTCTCGTTATACTGGCAAAGGTCCAAAGATCCAATTATGTAAACATATTTAGTCTACCTTTCAAAGGAGACCAAAACCATGCATGTACGCCAAATGGTTCAAGGAGAGCTTTAATTTTACTTTGGGTATGCCTTGGCTAGGTGTTTTAGGCTAATTTTATGGGAGCTTTATGTTATGAGAATATACAGAAAAAAATCACTAACAAGATGATTACGGGTTTGATTATATTTACAGATATCCCCTGTATCACAGCACATGAGCTACAAAATTACAGCCAAAAGCTGTGTGGCATTCATTTCCTGCTGCGGGGCTAGTTGCTAATTCTTTTGAGTGCTCAAGTGCAACCATTTTACGTCATCGACTCAGAGTGCTCTGCTCATGTCACGTAAAGGCAGTCTCCTTAGTTTAAAATATATATTAAATATCAAGGATCCTTTTAAGATTTATTTTTATTCTTTAGCTTTTGACTAATTTATTTGTACTTTTATTGTCTTTGATGTCTCTGGATACTATATTTCTTATTGTAAAGTACTTTAGGTCAACTTTTAAATTTGCTCTATAAATAAAGTTTGAGTTGACTTTACTTGACATCTGGGCAAGATTTTACACCATGCTTGTTCTCTGCTTTGCTGTAATAGTGTTGGGCAGTGTTAATCAGGTGTAGGTGTATTTGGAAAGGCAGTGTGAGTAGGGCCCGAATGTAATATTAAATTGCATTTTTATGAACCCACTGCATAAAGCATTTATTATTTGGTACAAATTTTACAGTGTCTTGGTAACTTTCATTATGTGCAGGATAACCTGGGCCAGCGAAGACAGGTGAAGACTGGGTTCAGTGGCACCCTCAATCAGAGCATCGAGTCAAACAAGAGGATTGTTCACCGTGGATGTCACACAGGTGATGCATCTACATAAAAGAGATATAATTCAAGCTCAGACTTGAGAAGTTAAAGTTTTGGCATCCACTGTAATAGTATCTAGTGTGTGGAATATATAACATATTTAATAAGAAATGCACATCTAGAAATTAGATGTTCAAACTAATTCAGCTTACAGAGCTCTTCATTCAGAAATGGGTTTGTGTATGTGTGTACATACAGTCAGGGCCATAAATATTTGGACACTTACATATATTCTTATGTTTGCTATATTATATTGTTATATTTGCTACCAATGTATATTGGAGTTGAAATTAAATAATGAATATGAGCACAAAGTGCTTCCAAATTCCTACATCCAAATCTGATGAATGATGTAGGAATTACAGAACTTTTGATCCCGCATTTTTAAAGGACTAAATGTAAGTGCACAGATGGCTGCTCAGCTGTTCCATGGCAATGTGTGTGTTATTACTTCATTATTTCAATTACAAGTAAGCAGATTAAAGGTCCAGAGTTAATTTGTGGCATATGGAACACCAAAAGACCAGATCACAGTAAAGGCCTGGCAGAGCATCACCAGGGAAGAAACCCATGTCTATGGGTTCCAGACTTCAGGTAGTCATTGGCTGCCTTTGCATCCAAATATTAAACATGTCAATTTCATTTATGATTATGTTAGTGTCCAATTACTTTTGGTCTCTTAAAAGGAAACGTCTCCTACGAAAGTATTGGAACAGCAGGGCCAATTCTTCTCTTCACCTGATGAAGAGGAAACTAAAGGGAGAAGCCCACCAAAACAACTGAAAGAATCTCTGGTACTAGAAAGCAGAGTAGAAGCCTGGAAATGCACCACAAAAGAAGAATGCAACAGTTTGATGATGGCAGTGGGTCGCAGGCTTGATCAAGTTATTGCAAGCAAGGGATATGCAACCAAATATTAAGTGTTATTTACTTTAAGACTATCTGTTCACAAACTATTTCTCACTTAAAAATTGGGTGGTCTGCCAACAAAGGTGCCGTGTTCTAAGTTGTTTACAAGTTGTAACACATCTAGATGTAAATATCAGGAAATAAAAGCTGAAATTCTGATTTATCTTCTCATATTCATCTTTTGATCAAGTCTTCATTGTATAGCAAAAACAAAGACATCTTCAACATTTTCCTGAGCCAGGCAGTTGTCCCCATGTGCTTCAAGTTGACCACCATCATCCCTTAGCCAAAGAAATCATCTATGTCCTGCCTGAATGACTACCAGCCTGTTGCACTCACACCTATCATCATGTAGTGCTTCGAGCAGCTAGTCATGAAATATGAAGAGTTGTCTTCCCACCACACTGGACCCATTTCAGTGTACATCCCAACCGCTCAACAGAGGATGCCATATCTGCTACCATTCATCTATGTCTGACCCATCTAGATAAAAAGGACAATTATGTAAGGATGCTGTTCATAGAGTTCAGTGCCCTATTCAATACAGTCATCCCACAACAACTGACAACAAAGCTGAGCCTCCTGGGTTTAAACACCTACCTCTGCAGCTGGATCCTGGACTTTTTGACCAGTAGACCCCAGTCCATCAGGATCAGAAACTTCCAGCACCACCACACTGAACACCCCCCAGGGCTGTGTGCTTAGTCCACTGCTGTTTACCCTGCTGATTCATGACTGTGCTGCAAAGTTCAGTTCTAACCAGTTGTGGGCCTCATCAGTAACAATGATGAGTCAGCATACAGGGAGGAGGTGAACCAGCTCACACAATGGTGTAGAGACAACAATCTATCTCTTAATGTAGACAAGACTAAAGAGATTATTGTCGATTTCAGAAGAACCCAAGTGGACCACTCACCACTGCACATCAATGGAACAACTGTGGAGAGAGTCAAACACTCCAAGTTTCTTGGTGTGCACATGACTGAGGACCACTCCTGGACTTTCAACACCACCTGCCTAGTCAAGAAGGCCCAGCAACGCGTCCACTTCCTACGGAGGCTGAAGAGAGCCAAACTCCTCCCTCCCATCCTCACCTCCTTCTACAGAGGGATGATAGAGAGTGGCCTGACCACCTATCTCACTGTGTGGTACAGGAACTGCACAGCCTCTGACCTTAAGGCCCTACAGCAAATTGTGAGGACAGCTGAAAAGATCAATGGGGTCTTTCTACCCACCATT
The DNA here is from genome assembly GCF_023375685.1 of Ictalurus furcatus. Classification (NCBI taxonomy): domain Eukaryota; kingdom Metazoa; phylum Chordata; class Actinopteri; order Siluriformes; family Ictaluridae; genus Ictalurus; species Ictalurus furcatus. Next base: position 569,760 of record NC_071275.1, read on the forward strand.
GGCACCTCCTTCGACAACCGCTGCATCCGCAAAGCCATCGGTATTACGGATGACCCCTCTCACCCTTTTCATGGACTATTCACCCTCCTGCCATCTGGCAGAAGGTACAGGAGCATTCGTGCCACCACCAGCAGACTCCGCAACAGTTTCTTCCCAAGGCAGTCAGATTACTCAACAACGCTCACCTGGGCTAGCTGAACACCTAACCCAGTAAGACTCATACCACTGCATGCACTAACCCAGTAAGACTCAGTACTACTACACACTGCACTTTATATAGCTGCATCAGTCACTTTAATATGGAACTCGTTTCTGCTGCCAGTATTGCTGATATACTTGTGCTGCTACATTACACAGTAGCTTACAGTTTACAGTCCATGTTCAGTGTATTTCCAGTCCTGTGCATTTATTGTTTTGTACTCGTCTCACATTGTTGTGTATTGCACTTTATGTAGTCTTGTGTAATGTTTCGTGCTGCACCATGGTCCTGAAGAAGCAGGATTTTGTGCCAGTGTATACAAGCTATATAATGATAATAAAAACCCAGTTGACTTGACTTGACTTTGAAAATGCTGCAATTCTACACCGTACACCCAATTTTTATGTAAATACCTTTAAATTAAAGCTGAATGCCTGCAACTTGATCACATATTCATGCTTTAATTTCAACCCCATTATCCTGTGATTGACAGCTAAAGTAACAATAACTTTGTCAATGGTTAAATATTTATGGGCTTGACTGTATATGTGTACATCTTAAACATTATTTCCAATCATAGTCTGGTTGTTTAGTGGCATCATGCTTTGCTAGTATTTCTAATCTTTTTTTTCTTAATTCAGATTTATTATTTTTACATTTGCAGAGGAAACGGTTAAATCAGAGAGCAGTTCCATGTCAGACTCGACTCACTCCCAAGACAACGGTGAGTCAGGAATGACACGTAACTTTATTTCTCAAGAATATTCACAAATTTTGTCAATTTGATGAATATTGACCCTTGTTGAACATGGGTTAAAAAAAAAATAAATAAAAAATACATTCAAACAACTGGAGAGACTACAAAACTCATGACAAATTTTCATCCTTGAAAGATTTATACAATTTAAAAAAAAAGTTGCTCCTCATCCAAAATGCTTTTACAGCCTTTGCATGTTTGCCCAAATGTAATGAGATCTCAAGTGTACACACTTTTGATCTCATTGACAACCAGGCCCATAGCAAAAAAGTCCTGGAATGTCTGTAACATTTGCCAATTTGCCTGTAGGATAGATGAATAAAGGATGCATGAGTATATATTTATAATCTCACTATCCAGTGTCACCCAGAAGAGCATGGGTTTCTTTTGAATCTGGTTGCTCTCAAGGCGTTTCAGGGAGTTTTTCCTTGCTACCATTAGGGGTAAAACTAAATCTACATCTACACTGAATATTCACTTTAATAAGAAAACCTGTACACCTATTCATTTATGCAGTTATCCAACCAAGCAATCCTGTGGCAGCAGCACAATGAATAAATTCCCCTTTATCTTCATTTAAACTCGCTGTCATGTCTTGCGTCTTCCTCGACCACCTGCTCTTTTTTCTCCTAGGTCTTAATCTAGGTACTCTAGTACAATGGTTTAAATGATACCAAGTGGTGCTACCTTCTACCTGTATTGCTGTTGGAGTTGCTCTTACCACTTTGTATGGCCCCGCTCTCCTTGGCTCGTTCCACTTTCTCCTGAACACTCTTAGGTATACCTGTTCATCAGGAGCCACTGGACAAGGAACCACTGTCTCTTCTCTCTGTCCCCTGCTTTGTTCCTGTCAATAGATAGCTTCATGTATAGCAGTTAATTGTTGCATATACACTCTCAGTTCCATTTGCAATTGCTCCAGCGGTGGTCCTTCATACAGACCTCTCAGATAAGGTATAGGCATGGGCCAGCCCATAAGCATTTCATGCGGTGTTAGATGTGTAATTCTGTTAGTCTGCATGCGATAATTCATCAGTGCAAGAGGTAGAGCATCTACTCAATTCAGTTTAGTGTCAAGACAGATCTTGTTAATCTTAGCTTTATCAATGGATGCTTTTTCATATGCATAGTATAAGGCATCAAGTCCCTGCCATGGGGGGTAACCTTGAGCTACACGGTCTAGCCTGGTGCTGTAATATGAAATGGGCTGTTTTCCTCTACCACTACATGTTTCCTGCATCATAATTGCAGACGCATAACCATTCGCCCTATCGGCTACATACAAATGAAACAGTTTTGTGTAGTCTGGGAAAGCTAGTGCGGGTGCAACTTGAAGTTAGCTTTTTAATGACTCAAAGGCTATTAGAGCATGAGTGTTCCATTGTAATGGAGCACGCAAATTTTGATGCCCAGCTTGTTTCATGAGTGCCCTCAATGGACCTGTTTTGATCGCATAATCTGCCATATAGTCTGAGCTAAATCCAGTCATGCCCAAAAAGGTCATCATCTGTCCTACAGTCTGTGGCAATGGTGCTTTAATTATGCCTTCAAGCTGTGTTGGGGATATGGCTTTAGTTTTGTATGCAATCGGCCTAAATACTCTACATGTGGTTGACAATACTGCAATTTTGCTTTGGAGGCTTTATGCCCTCCTTGAACTAATTTAGTCAGTACCTTAATAGAATCTCTGTGGCATTGTTTGAGTGTTGGAGAACAAATCAGTAGGTCGTCTACATACATGAGAAGACAACTGTCCAGACAAAGGTCATCAAGGTCAGCTTTTAAAACCTGATTAAACACACGTGGAGAATGTTTGTTTAAAACCTTGGGGCATTCTGGTATATGTGCATTGCTTTCTAGCATACGTGAACGCGAACAAGTGCCTGCTTTCCTCTGCCAGTGGAACACTAAAGAAGGCAGAGCAAAGATCAATCACAGTGAAATACCTCGCTTCAGGAGGAACATTTGTCAATAGCGTGTGTGGATTAGGAACCTCAGCTGGCCATTCTTGTACTACATCATTGGCTGCTCGCAAATCATGTACTAGATGCCGTCTAGCAGTAGCTTGATGTTTCAATTAACACTCCTGCCTTAATTAACCGTTCAGTGGTTGGCTTAATACCCTGTTCGGCATCAGGATGTTATGGGTACTCATTTTTACGTGGCAAGCATGCACCTGGTTTTTAATCTAAACTGGTCTGGTAGATTTTACCAGGCCCACATCGGTGTCATTCTGAGACCATAATTCAGTTGGCTCCTGTCTTTCCATGTCTTTTAGTAACTTAGCTGTCTTAATCTCTATCACCTGTGTTTCTGGCATCTGCATTTGTGTGTTGTCATCAATCATTGTCATCAATCACTATTTCCTGCAGGGTTCCTATAATAACAGTAGCAGAATTAGAATTAGAATTTTAAGCAATATTTTATCAGCAGTTTGATAAATCAAAAGATTGTCTATAGCCTCCCACTTGGCCGTTTCTTCATCATTGGTCCTAAATCTTTTGATTCCCATCTTCTGTTTACAAAAAGTGCCACATGTGGTACTGAATATGCACAATGCACAATTGTCAATTTGCATGGCTGCACCCTTTCTGTCCCCTTGTTCCGCTTAACCACCATTTTTCAATTTACGGATCACAGTCTACGTCATAAATCATTGTGCAGTGGAATTCAGTTTCTGTTTTTTTTTCGCCCAAGGGATCTAAGCCTCAATGTATGTTCCCCATTTACTAATGCTTTTCTCTACATCACAATCTAAATTACCCAACCAATACACATTTGCTTTTGGTTCTGAAAGAAACATTTGTGTGTTGATTCCCTTACTATCTATGTATACTCCATCCTGGGAACACCAAATTTGAAAATTTAATTTACAAAGTGCATCTCTCCCGAATAAATTGACAGGAGTGTGATCTGATACCAGAATCGATATTTTAACCTTTGTCTTTTTGGTTTGTAGACAAACAGGAGATGTCATAGGAATTAGCTGCGTATGTCCTGAGAATCCTACAGTCTTAGCAAATCTACCGGACATGGGGAGGTGAGAGGCATAATTTGGACTAACACATGTGTAAGTAGCTCCAGTGTCTACCATCATGGGTGTAATTTTGCCCTCAACATTAACCTGCAGCATAGGTTCTTGATCAGCATTGGTTTTTATAGGTTGAAGCTGACCCTACCCACTAGGATTCCCTGGGCACCCCTAGTAACCCTGATTTGGCCCTCCCCATGGATTGATTGGGCCTTGTGGAGGTCCTTGAGAGGTTTTAATCCAGGACCCCTCCCCTCTACCCCTGGGAGGCTGTTGCCATGGATTGGTGGGGCAGTTACGGCTGTCATGTCCATCTTGGCCACACCCCCAGCATACTCCTGGAGGACCAAAAGTGAGTTTGCCTCTTCTGCTCTGTCCTCTTGGGGGTGGCCTTTTTTGGCAGTTCATGTTGTTTGGATGCTGATTAATGGAGACATTAATAATAGGCGCAGGATGCTACTGTGGAGCAGGAGGAGCTGCCTGAGGGTTTGGTTGCACAGCAAGTGGGAGAGGTGTGTTTATGGGAGCCATCACTGCTGATTGTCCTGCCTCTTCTTTAACAGGAGTTTGAGTTTTTTTCTTGTTCCTGTTCATCAGTTCGTCAAGCTGTAGCTGTGTCAGCCTTCTCTGTAACTCTCTTTCTTGAATTTTCAGTTTTTGCTCACTCTTTTTGTATTGCTTGACAGCTTGAGTCACATAATCTCAGAACTCCTTGTTTGATTTTAGAGCACAGGCTGACCACATCTTCAAGCTTGGATTTTACAGCTGGCATAGTGTCCAGTATTGCTTCTCTGAACAGTGTGGTCATTACAGAATCTCCGTCTGGATCCTTCTCTGTCTCTTGCTTCCATGTTTTTAGTTGACAGTGAACATAATCAGTTGGATTTTCTGCTTCCTCCAGCTGTTCCCCTTTCAGAGACTTGGGATCCGGTTATGCAGGATATTAATTCTTAGCATTTGCCACAGATTTGGGTGGTGATGATCGAAGGAAACCCCATCTGCTTGTGTCCTCGTGTCTGGCTTTTCTTAATATTTGGGTTGTGAACAGAGAAAATTTGTGTACTCAGGGACTATCTGTGGCATAGACTAATCTGATTCGATCAAAGCCAAGTTACATTAATGAATAATAATTCCAATAATGCGGAACTGAAAAGTATAATATATGGGGCTGGGATCTAGACATTCAATTAATCCCTTCTCTATTACTGCTGCCCAACTGCAGTCCTAAAACCTAATAAGAGATAACAGGCACTTAGTTTAAGGGATAAAAATGTCTTGCCTCCATAATAAAAACACCTTACCTCCTTAATTTTCTTCCCTGATATTAATTTCCTTTGCGTCACCCAAATCCAGCTGTACTCACCATCAGTATGTCTAACTGACCTACTATCTACAACTACCCTCTCTGGCAAATTGTCAAAAATCACTCTTACAGAATTATCAGCAAAAGTGTCGTTATAAGGCTGTATCACTCTGATCTCCGCCATCATTGGACACTTAATTCTTAATCCAAAAATACAAAAGTAAATACACACACACACACACACACACACACACACATATATGTACTCACACTCACAGCAGTCAAAGCAATTATTGTAGTATAAACATTCCCACTGGACTTATACCCTTACAGTCTGTACAAAAGATGTAATCACCCAAACAGGATTCAAACATTCAATGAAAAAGCAGAAACAACTTTCCAAGTTCTGCGTCACCCCGCTCAATCTGAAGATCTCACACACACCAGCGTCTCTCTCTCTCTCTCTCTCTCTCTCTCTCTCTCTCTCTCTCTATCACTCTCTCTCAAATGCAGGCATGTCCACGCAGATAAGAGCCCACACATACACTGAGGTCTTCACTCACACCCTGATTCATGCACCATTCACACTGTCTCCAAAGCAAATTTTCAGAGCTTATCAAACACACCTGTCTCCTTATTTATGGAACACTTACACATACATACCTTACCCCAGTTGTCATCCAATCAAATGCAATAATAGAGTGATAACTTCCTAATGTAAAGCTCTCAGAACGCTATCCCTCATCTAAATGGAATCCCGCTTGGCATGGACACCCTCAACTCCCCTCACCACTCACTCACTAGGGAGAGTCCAACAACCGTGCACCACCGTAGTTTTCGAACCCCACAAGACTGTGATCCTTACCAAGGAAGACCGTCACTCAAAAATGAAGAAATCAGACACGCTGACTCAACAGATTTGGAGCGCTTTCCTGCTCAGATCAGTGTGGAGTTTACGATATTTTGGGTAGGTGACGACTGATACAGATCATGCCCACAGAGAGCCGTGGATGGACCAGAGCCAGGCGGCCAGCCTGCTAGAAACTCACTCAAGAAAAGGCGACAACAACCATACAGTCCCCAAACTAGGATCAATCACTCAACAAAAATAATAATGAAAAATAAAATTATAATAAAAAAATAAAACAAGAATAAACTACATAGAAGGAAAAAAAATCTTAAACCACAATTCAGCACATATAAATTTCTTAAAACAGCAATCAGCACATATAACCAGCAATCAGCACGTCACATACTGCTTAAAGCAACACATGTAACATTTAACAACACAAGACACCCCAAATTATTTCACTCTTTAACACGATTCTTGCATGACCATGCTTGGGATTTCCCAGTCACAATGCTTAAACACTTTGTTCTTCCTAGAACTTCACTTCAGCAAGCTCATTGTGAAATAACACTGTTAGGCCTTAAGTGTCATCCCACAGTCCTCAGTATCCAATCTGATTCCTCCTATCTACTTAGACACTGCAGGGCTGCAGACACAATGCTCAAAAACACTACAACATACACATATATTCTGCATGCAGTTTGAATTTTTTGAGATCCAAAAACCATTTTTTTCTTAATTTAGTTAATAATTTGGAGGAGCTTTTATGAGGGGAAAACACCCCATCTGCTTGTGTGGTCCCCACGGCCCCTCCCATGTGTGCTGCTGTCAAGATCTCAACCATCTTACCTCCCCCTAGAATCTTTGCCAGAAGTGCCTTTATATCTCCTACAGCAAGCAGTCTGCCCATTGTTTCTTCTTCACACACCATGATCCTCTTCCCAGCTCCCTCGTGGATATCAGGAAGGCGAGAGTTCATCCTGTCGAGATCCCGTGAAGCCCGGGGTACATATTGGGCCTGTGCTCCTTTCACTAAAATTGGAAGCACTCTCACCACTCTACTTGTGTCCTCCTGACTACGAGCTCTAAGTTTTCCTCCCTCTCCCCATGACCAGGGGAGCCAAAAACCCTCTTTTTTAAATTTAGCTCATAATTTGGAGGAGCTTTTATGAGGGAAAAACACTGTCTAAGGCCGACTCACAGGAAAGCCACGCAAGTATTTATCCAAAAAAGCAGAAGACTGCTTACCTTAAAATGAGTAGTTATGCTTGTGCGGCTTCCCCGCCATGTCAGCCTTGCTGGCCCCTGTCTCCCTCTTCGATCCTATTCAAATCACGTCGGGGTCACCAAAATTATGTTGTGGCGAATAATCTTTCCAGCCTAACAAAAAACTTCAGAGAAAGAGGGTTAGTAGATGTCAAAAAGTAAATAAACTATGAAACAATAAAGTGAGACAGTCTGCAGAAAGTCTAAATTATAAGTCTAAGTTAAGTCTAACACACACAGCCGTTTTTATACCTTTCTACAAATCGTATTAATTTTAGGCAGGGTTTTTGCCTTTTTTCATTAAAAACAGATCAATCTTCTTTGCCACAATTACTTATTCATGTCTATGTGACATCTTAAACGCACATGCGTTTTCACTTGTATTTTCTGTAAATGTTCTACTAGAACACGGCTTTTACTTTGTCCCATAATTCACCCTATAGTCCCAGCCTGGTACCCTTCCTTCTGGAAGTCTTATCTTTTCTTTTGACACTGATTTGCAAGGGCTTTGGTTGGAAACCCAGTTCTGGTGAGTATCTAATTGGTAATTCACTGCCATAGAGTGAAGCTGCTTTAGACAAAACACAAGTTTCTTAATTTACACACTTATGTCACTTGTTAGAAAGTGTTTTATAGTTTTACATTATGCCTGCTATAGAGAAAGGTGCAGGTTGATACAGAAAAACTATTACTATTCAATAAGACATGGAATTCATCTAACTCAATAAGCACTTAGAATATAACGATCAACATGTGCACTATGGATTTAGATAAGTCTGAATGTTGGTTATACATATTAGATTATACTTTATTAACATATCCAAATATTAGCAAACTTTGTAGTTACACACATTGATTACACTTTGTCCATATATTCTATATGCTCCAAACTTCACGTTTGATAAAAGTCCAGGAAGTTGTTATAACTCAAGCATACACTGTTCAATCTGCTTCAAACTTCACGTTTGGTACGAATCCTGGCCTGAAGACATCTACATGCCAATGTTCAGTTATATTCATACTTCAGACCAGTCAGACATCAGTCAGGCCTGTGGTAAAAATGGCCTTAGCATGTCTAGGGTTAGATGCAGCACCTGTCCAGGTGACTCCTCAGAGCACCTTTTTCAGGATGACCTCTCAGTCCGCAGCTCTCGGTGTCCCACCCTCAGATCCATATATCGAGGAGCTGCAGAGGTGCTGGGAAGACCTCAGACATTTCTCTCATCTACTGACAGACTGTAGAGCACTAGCTAATATGCAGGATGCATCCAACCATGGCCTTGACCGCATGCCCAATATAGAGCTGGCTGTTGCCGCCCTAGTGCTATCACCTGATGAAGCCCTTTGGCCTGATGCACACTGCCCCTGGCCACAGTGCTGGTTGACAGACGACTTCATTGTGAGAAGCTATGACACAGCAGCACGTATGGGACATATTGGGAATTCCATGAGACACCTTATGCTTGCCCTGTCCCAGACATTGCAGGCTTCGGAGGTTGACCCTTCTGCCCAGAGCCTGAGTGACACCTCTTTGCAGGCATTCGCCTATATGACCAGGGAGTTGGGGAGCCTAATGTCTTCGTTAACCCTCGTCTGACGCCAAATATGGCTGGCCCAGTCTCCACTTTTGGAACCCTGCAGGAGAGCCCTCCGCTCTCTCCCGGTTATTCCGGGGGAACTGTTTGGCACGGCTGCACAGCAAGCCCTGGAGCGCAGCCTACAGGTTACACAGGCCAGACAAGTGTTTGCTAGTCTGCGTTGTGAACACCCCACTAGTCAGAGACGCTCTAGGGTAACAAATATGGCTCAGTACATACCACAGCTGATTACCCAGTCGAGGGCACAACTCCCAGAAAGGTTTCGTCAGCCAACCCCCACCCAGCCCCCTCGCTTGGCACAGCAAGGCCAGACTCCGGGCCGTCACCCCTCCAGAAATTATAAGGGGCGAAGGGGTAAACAATGACTGTAACACTCCCGCAGTTGGGTGCTTCACCAGCCAGTAGCCCAGAAGTTGGGAAGCACTTACGTCAGACCCCTGGGTTGTATCAACCCTATCACAGGGCTACAACGCCAGGAGGTGTGGGATCTCCTGAAGAAGAGGGCCATCGAGCAATTAGGCAGCGCTTTACAGAACAGTGGATTCTATTCCACTTATTTTATTATCGCAAAGAAAGACGGTGGATTTCGCCCCATACTGGATTTAAGACCTCTGGACACATACCACAAGGTTTTCAAGTTGCACATGTTACGTACAGTGGACGTGCTGCAAGGCATCAGGCAGAACGATTGGTTTACAACCATCAGCCTGAAAGACGCATATTTTCATGCTCCAAACGTGCCCCAACACAGGCAATCCCTCCATTTCGCCTTTAAGGGAAGGGCTTACTAATTTTGTGTGCTGCAGTTCGAGATTTCACTGGTGCCAAGTGTCTTCACCAGGTGTGTAGCAGTGGCCCCATTACAGGCCAGGGGGATTTGAATTTTCCCATACCTGGAAGACTGATTGATCTGTTTCCAGTCAAGGGTAGATGCCCCCAGAGAATCAGCATTGCTGGTGTCCCAGGTTACCAAGCTAGGGCTTACAGCGAATTATGGAAAGAGCTCTCTGATGCCCAGTCAGCAAAGAGTGTTTATTGGCATCCAGTTGGACTCACGGTTGATGGCTACCCCCTCTCAATGGCGAGTCAACAACATCCTCCAGCTCATCAGTCACTTCAGAAGAGGCAGGGCTCTGGTCCTCAAGGCATTTCTGAGACTGCTACGTTTTCTCACAGCAGCCTCATCGGTGGTCCCTTTGGGCCTTCTGTCATTACAGCCTCTCCAGATCTGGCTGAACGATCTCGGCTTGCATCCCACTCAACACAGACACAAGCTGGTCACAGTCACTGCCAGTTGCCTAAGGTGCCTATGCCCATGGAGGAGGAGAGCATATTTTACCCAGGGGGTTACCGTAGGCTGGCACAGCCCCCACCCTGGCGAATGGAAGCTGCACCCTGAATTAGTACAAGCGATCTGGCATAGATATGGCTGGGCAGAGGTGGACCTTTTCACCTCACTGTCAATGACACACTGTCCCCTTTGGTTTTCACAGGGGGAACCAACCAGGAAGGCCCCTTGGACCAAGATGCGCTGGCCCATGCATGGCCAAATCGACCGCTCTATGCTTCCCTTCACTACCCTTGATACTGCCCTCCCTAGACAGGATCCTCAGGGGCAATCACAAGGTGCTACTAGTAGCCCCGAAATGGCTAGGGAGGGTGTGGTTCCCACTATTACACATATTACTGTACAGGGAGCCTTGGTGCCTCCCTGTGAGGAGGGATCTCCTATCACAGCTGGATGGTCAAATCTGGCACCCGAACCCATCCCGGCTGCAACTTTGGGTCTGGCCTCTGAAGGGTCAGAACTATTACTAAGGCTGTGTGATCCAGCAGTTGTTCAGACCATCCACAACTCCCATGCACCTTCCACCAATGCATTGTACACTAACAGATGGAAGCTGTTTTCTGAGTGGTGCCAGGCACAAAATCAGCAACCAACACGCTGTCCCATACCAATATTCCTCAGCTTTCTCCAGTCCTGTCATGATTGAGGCCTTGCAGCCTCGACCATCAAGGTATACATAGCTGCCATCTCAGCCATGTGTAATAGAGTAGGTGGCGTGACGATTGGGTCCCACACTTTCCTTAAAGGTGTTCAACATCTGAGACCTCATTGACAAAACCAAGTTCCCTCTTGGGATTTGCCTCTCGTATTAGAGGCACTGTCTCAGCCTCCATTTGAACCTCTAGAGAGGTCAGAATTGAGGTGGCTGTCTACGAAAACAGCTTTCCTCTTAGCCATGGCATCGGCTAGACGAGTAGGTGAGTTGCAAGCCTTATCCGTAAGCCAAGAGTGCCTACATTGGAGTTCTGGGAACATAGGCGAGGCCACGCTTTGTCCAAGCAGCGTCTGTCAAAATGGATTATAGAGGGTATCGTTTATGCCTGTAAGGGCAGGGGCCTGTGGATCCCTCCTCAGGTTCGAGGTCACTCGACTAGGAGTGTGTCTACTTCATGGGTAGCCCTACGAGGGGTCCCTCTTTCAGATATTTGTGCAGCTGCATCATGGGCATCAACCTGCACATTTTCAAGATTTTATAGGGTGAATGTGATCTCGCACAACCCAGTTGCTACAGCCATTTTTTCCCCGGCTTCACAGCCATTGTCAAGGGACACGTAGAACTTCCTCGTGACCTTGTTGGTATTAGTCATCCAGGTGCTGAAAGCAGGTCAGTAGAAATTAAATAGAACGATGGTTACTTATGTGACCACAGTTCTATGAATTTTGGATGACCGCCAGAGCTTGGCAGTTACTTGAAAGATTCTCGGGAAGATTGCCAAAAGGTCGTTTCCTGAGTGAACGTGCCTTTAGTACTGGGGCAAAAGGCACACGTCACCCAGGTCACAGGTGACTTTGTTGATATAAACACTCGACCTGCACGTACACGTGATGGACATCCAGGTGCTGAAAGCACCACCTCTGGTGGTCATCTGAAATTCATAGAACCGTGGTTACATACGTAACCATCGTTTTACATTGTGATACACTCCTAACAACATATAAGTGCTAAAAAGATGGAATGGAATTCCTCTGGCGGAGCAGCCTCAACGCGCACCCAGATGCAATGGCCCGTTCATCGCTGCTTGTAGCTTTAATTATTATCATTATTATTATTATTATTATTATTATTAGTGCCTGAGCACCGAAGGTGCTGCACCTCTGGTGCAAACTGGAGGGCGCATGCACCGGAGGTGCAGGGCCCTATTGTTTTCCCCATGTTTATTATTATTAGGGCCCGCGCACCGCTGGTGCGAAGCCCTATTGTATCTGCTCCATTTATTAGGGCCCGAGCACTGAAGGTGCCGCACCTCCGGTGCAAACCAAAGGGCCTATGCACTGGAGGTGCAGGACCCTATTGTTTTCGGCATGTTTATTTATTAGGGCCCGAGCACCGATGGTGTGATACCCTATTGGATCTGCTTTGTTTATTCTTCTTCTTTTCTCAAATGAATTGCATTTTTGAGGGCCTAAATATACCCGGAAACTCACAGAACTTTACACATGTGCCAGAACCGGTGAAAATTTACATCTGATAGGGGTTCCAGAATTGAGTGTGCCAAAATGGCTCGATAGCGTCATCTACAAAATTTCACCAATGTGCACCTTGCGCTACGTTTCACCTACGTTTCACCTATGAAAATCGGTAAACGTGTGCCAATACGTACAAAAAAGTCTCTTGAACCCATGCCCTAAACTGAACAGGAAGTCAGCCATTTTGATTTTTCTCTTCATTGTTTGCTGTGTTTGCCATTTCCAGGCCTCGTACTTTAATGAACACCTCCTTGAGCTTTCATCAGATCGGCATCATATTTTGTCAGTCTCATCTAAAGGCATAGACGATGCTAAAATGTGAAGCTTTTGAGTTTTGGCTGCACGGCGTGGGCGTGGCTGTCTCACAAATTTCGATGTTTCACCATGAAAAAGGAAGTTGTTATAATTCAAACAGAGAATGTCCAATCTGCTCCAAACTTCACATGCTTGATAAAAGTCCCTGCCTGAAGACATCTACATGCCAATATTCAGTTATAGTCATAGCGCCACCTGCTGGCAACAGGAAATGATACATTTTACATAATGATACACTCCTAACAACATCTAAGTGTCATAAAGTGCTAAATATAAATCTACAACCATATAAATCTAGAAAATAGAATGGCGTTCCCCTGGCAGAGCAGCCCCTGGGTGTGAGGGCCCATTTATTGCTGCTTCCAGCTTTTATTTAAACCTTGTATTTATTGTCTGAGTTAGCGCTTTTTGACAAGCCTCGTTCCAATCTGCCTTGTCAATGTCTTTTTGTATATCCATTTTCCAAGCATTTTATTTGTCTAGCGTTGATTCAGTGCTATATTTAACCATTATGCTATAATATCTAAATACGTGTCCTTTCCCTTCTAAATTCCCAAGAGTTATTTCCTCTAATTTTGAGAAAGGTGGTGTACATGTTAATATTTTGATGACATGTAGCTTTTTAACTGTAAATATTTGAATAAATGTTTTTGGGAATTAGGTATCTCTGACATCATTGGTCAAAAGAAAGTAAAACTGCATCTTCATAAAGATTTATAATTTTCAGAATGCCGAATATTCCATGACTCCATCTTTCTTGGAGGATTTTTATTCAAAAAAAGTGTTTGAAGGTGGGAAAAGGGTGGTGGAGTGAGGTGCTCAGCAGTTGGTGTCTTCCTTGTTGGTGTATGTGGCGTGGTGTGGTCTCCCAGGGGGGTTGAGGCCTTTTCTGGAGGTCTGGGAGCTCTGGGGAGAGAGCCAGGGAGGGTGGTCTTCCTCTGAGGCGGTATCTTCTGTGGAAAGCAGAGAGAGATGCATTAGTAGAGGAAGGCCCTTTTCATATGCTCCCGTCGGCTGCTGGATGGTGGAGAGCTGCCGCGCGGATCATTAGCCTCCAGTCGTGTGTGTTTCTGTGGCCCTGCCTTTCAGCCACGCACTCTCAGGTTGTCCAAAACATTACTGGTGCTGAAGTGGAGCTGTTCTTTCAGCACCATGGTGGCTGTTGCAGGCGGAGCGCTTTTCCTCTTTTGTGCTCGGGCCGCCAGCCTGCCATCACACCCCAAATGGGAGTAAATTGAGAGAATTCAGGCAAATCACCTACATGTTTGTGTGCAGCATGCCAGACTGAGATTGTTTTTAAGAAAAGTATTTTATTTTACTTAATATCGAAGGAGTATAGATACAGAGTTAATGGTAGATCTGGAACAGACTCCTGTTCAATGCCTATCCAAGCTGGGGGTGCTGGTGTATAGAAATATGACGCCGAGGTATGTATATGTATATATTTGTGTGTGTGTGTGTGTATATATATATATATATATATATATATATATATATATATATATATATATGTATATATATATATATATATATATATATATATATGTATATATATATATATATATATATATATATATATGTATATATGTATATATATATATATATATATATATATATATATATATATATATAATGTTTGAAGCCCTCCCCTCTCATAAGGTAGATGTAATAGCTTAAGGCAAAGCCTGGCTTTCTTGTCATTCTAGATAAATTGACCAAATAGTTTAAGTTTGTCGTAAAATATGTTTGGTAGTGGTGGTGGGAGTGCTTGAAAATAATATAGTAGTTTAAGTAGAATAGTCATTTTTATTATATTTATTCGTCTGACGATGGATATAGGCAAGTTGGCCCAGCTATTAAATGCTTCAGTTATTCTCAGGGGGTTGTAATTTGCTGGGATTATTTCATTGAGATAGGGGGTGATTTTGACACCCAAGTACCTGAAATCTTCAGTAGTTGTCATAAATGGAATATTTACTATGGGACTTTGTCTTTCTTCCTTATTAAGAAACATTAATGCTGATTTGGAATTATTGATTTTATATCCAGAAAACTCCCCAAAATTTTGAATTAATCTCATCAAGTTGGAAATACTAGTTTTTACATATGTCAGGATGCATATACCTGACATATGCATCAGGTATATGCCCCTCCCCAGTTGTGATGCCTCATTATCCTGTATGCGTTCTCACTGCCATGGCTAGGGGTTCAATTGCTAACACAAATAGCAGTGGAGACAAATGGCAACCCTGATGGGTGGATCGCTGTGAACTAAATGGTTTGAGATGGTTTAATTAGTTAGGGTCTTTCTTTGTGTATCATAATCAAATCCATTTGAGAAAGGTTTCGCCTAATACGAATCTTGGGAGTACTTCTAAACTGTAATTCCATTCTATCCTATTGAAGTACTACTGAAGTTATCCTACTGATAACATTGCTGTGTCTTTTGTATTATGCCTCTCATGGTGTATTTTCAAGACTCTTCTAATGTTGTGATAACCTTGTCTTTTTTTGCACAAAACCCTACTGATCATCAATAATCAGCTGAGGAAGTTATTTATCCAATCTTCTAGATAGTGCTTTACAAAGTATTTTTGTATCACATCCCATTAAACTAATTGGTCTGTAACACAAGCATTCAGCTCGGGGTTTGTTTGGTTTTAATATTAAAGATATTATAGCTAATCTTAATGAGTCCGGGAGCGTACCTTCAATAAACGATTCTTCATACATGTCAAGAAGTCGCCTTTAAAATTGTCTTTTAAATGTTTTGTAAAACTCTATTGGTAACCCATCCGGTCAGGGTGCTTTACATTAATGTCTCTTATAGGCGTGCAAAGGTCTTCTGTTGTTAAAGGAGTCATTTCATGATTTTTCTTTTTTTTTTCTTTTGTTTGTGCATGTATAAGCTATGCAAAGTCCCAAAGCTCATAGTCTCCCCCAAAGGGATTTATTCTATCAAACAGAGAACACTACTCCAGACCTGCCCAAAACACATCGTTCAAAGTCCAGATTTACTTCCATAATTCCCCTACGTCATGGAGTGCACTATCAGCATAATCCCACTCAAAGGCATGTGTGAAGAAAGAAGGCGAGGCTTCAGTGAATTCAGGCACCATGTCATGGAGACGTTGTGTGTTTCAGTGGGAAAGCAAAACCCCTTTGTTTAGCCTTCTGAAAAATGACAAAATTAGGAATCAGTGGTTACTGTTTATTTATAACGCTGTTCCTAAGAATACAACCCAAAAGTTTGCTTGTGCACAGCACATTTTATAGAGGACAACTTCCTGAACCTGGGAGAGTACAACACAGGCTACACACAAAGGCTATTCCTGAAAATTGGAGCAATTCCTACTTTGCTCAGACAATCTTGTGCTTCTGAATCAGAACCTGTAAGTGTTTTTGATTATTTTATGAAGTATCTGCTATTGACTGTTCAAATGTGGAGTTTTGTGTGGTGGCTCAGTTTTAGACCTCTGTTAACATGCTAGCTAAAGTTTGCTAAGTTGCCTCAGTTTTTTAAGTGTTTGTTTTTATGTTAGTGGTCTGACAGAGATATTGATTGTAGGTGCTGTTGTGATTGTATCTTGAAACGGGTTATATCAATCGAATCACAAGAATCTTAGCTTTCCAAAGATATCACCCAACACCCGTACTCTCTTCAAAACTCTCTTTTCTTCTCTGTCCCCCTCCCCTTCCCCTACCTCTCTCACTGCATATGACTTTCTTTTCCAACAAGGTTACATCAATCAGGAACCAGTTCTCAACCCCAGACATGCATAGACCAGCTCCTCCTCCATGTAACTCTCAACTGGCTTCCTTCTCTCCTCTCTCAGAGACTGATGTCTCAAAACTCCTCCTCTCTAGCCGTCCCACAACCTGTCCTCTTGACCCTATCCCTTCTCACCTTCTTCAGTCCATCTCTCCCACACTATTACCTGCACTCACACACATCTTTAACACATCCCTCTCTACTGGCACATACCCTACCTCATTTAAGCAGGCCCGGGTTACCCCACTGCTTAAAAAAACATCACTTAACCCTGCTGTGGTTGACAACTACAGACCTGTTTCCCTCCTCCCTTTTCTTTCAAAAATCTTTGAAAGAGCTATTTTCAATCAACTCCAATTTTCTCACACAGAACAACCTCCTGGACACCAAGCAGTCTGGCTTCAAAAGACATCACTCCACAGAGACTGCTCTGCTTTCCGTCACTGAAGCCTTACGACTAGCAAGAGCAACCTCTAGATCATCTGTCCTCATCCTACTCAACCTCTCTGCTGCTTTCGACAGCAGATCTGAATCATCAGATCCTCCTGTCAAATCTCTCCAGCCTAGACATCACCGGAACGGCTCTGCGCTGGGTGGAATTCTAACTCTCAGACTCAAGGTATTGTGGAGGGGAGGTATTTTTGAAACTCAGCAACTCACAACTGGAGTTCCTCAGGGGTTCCTCAGGGTTCTGGGTCCACTGCTCTTTTCTATCTACACTACATCTCTGGGGCAGGTGATTGAGTCTCATGGCTTCTCATACCACTGCTATGCTGATGACACCCAGCTCTATTTGTCCTTCCAGCCTGATGATCCCTCTATCTCTACACGAATCTCTGCTTGCCTGTCTGACATCTCGGTCTGGATGAGGGAACACCACTTTAAGCGCATCTTGGCAAAATCTGAGCTTCTTGTCATCCCAGCCTGCCCCTCAGTCAACCACAACCTCACTGTACAGCTCGGCTCAACCACACTCAAGCCAACCAGGACAGCCAGGAACCTTGGGGTGATTCTCGATGACAGCTTGACCTTTACAGACCACATCTCAACAACTGCACGGTCCTGTAGGTTCATCCTGTACAACATCAAGAAAATCAGACCCTACCTCACTGAACAGGCTACACAGATACCAGTCCAGGCTAGTCCACTATGTTCAAAAAACAGCTAAAGACCCACCTCTTCCGTGAACACTTAACTAACCCCTAAAACACCAACTCCACATTATCCCTTTAAAAAAAAATAAAAACTTACTCTGGCTCTTACAACTCTACTCTGCATACTTTCCTTTTCTAGAACTCAAAGATCTTGTATGGTAGCCCTACTTGTATTGTTCTCCGCTTAATATATCGCTTTGCTTGTATTTCCTAATTTGTAAATCGTTTTGGATAAAAGCGTCTGCTAATTGAATAAATGAAATGTAAAATGTAATATATCGCATGAGTACCTATGTACACACAGAAGCTGTGTACATTGCATAGAGGAGTTTACATTTTTTACAATTTAAGAGAGTTACAAAATATAAACTTACCACTGTGGAAGGTTCTGCTCAAGTTGTGCATGCAAAGTTGATTCTGCTTGATCATCCGCATTTTCTGAATTTGACTTGGGCTTGAACTGATATAGTAAAACCAATGGCATGTTGCTTAGGAGCTTAGAATTGCTTTAGTAGCCTTAGAGGCTAAAGCTAACCCAAGGGGCATTACATTTCGACTCATGCTTGAGACTTTTGGCCAATCACAATGCAACAGGTCAGCTGACCAATCAGAACACTCTGGGTTTTTCTGAAGGAAGGGCTTTGGAGAAATCGGAGCGGTTCAGGCAGCCTGGGAATAAATCTACTGCAATAATGTACATTATTTGACAAATAATGCATTTTTTTTAATATTAAGGCATGTTAACCTATTTTATTACACCCAATAAACAGAATAATTAATATATAAAAATGAATAAAAATCATGATATGGCTCATTTAATGGTGAATTTTGAGTGTTCTGTAGGACTTGCAGTTCTTGAGCTGTCAGACCAAATGTAAAGGCTTCTGCTACAGCGCCATAGTTTGGCTGACTGGATCCATCTTGCTTGCCTGAGTAGCGGGAATGTTTATTATCATTAAAGAAAACTATCAGTGAAAAAACATTTTTGCTAACTGAATTAAAAATAAAAATGTGTTTCCAAATAAATGAAAACTAAACTGCAGCTAGAAGGTCCACCTGCAATACGAACTAAAACGAAATAGAATTTCTGAGAATATAACTTTCATTTTCGTATTTTAAATGTTGGGTGGTCTGACTGAACAGAGGTTGAACAGGGTGGATCCATCAATGTTGCCGAATTATAAAAATGACCAATAGATGGCAGAGTAACGTGTATTAGAGCTCTGTGGCACAGCAGCAATTTAGTCACAGTGGAGCATTATGGTGAAATTAATAGTTAGGACAACACAGAGCCCAATTTGGGATTTTTTTTTTCAGTACGATTACCATGATACTAAAACTAAATACAAGCTAAAAGTAATGATTTTCGAAAGATAAAAACATAATCAAAACTTTTTATGCACCAGTAAAACTAACTGAAATGAAACTGAAATTGAAACCCAAAATACAAAATGAAATAAACGTAAAAACTAGAAATATTTTAAAAATTATAATAACCCTGGTAGCAGGAGGGAGCGGCAATCTGTGGGATACAAGCACCATGTGCAGCTCGTGCTACAGGTATCTAGTTCTCAGCAAATTGTATAGAGCACTAAAGCAACCATAGATGAACATATTATCTTATTACAATCAAAATCAGTGCCTGAGTTCTGCAAAGGCATGTTTGGTTCATTGATGCACTCCCTCTGGGGGAGAAAATGATCATGTAGGACAACACAGATGATGATACAGATTTGTGATGCAGTGAGGTCAAACTAACATGTAAGCAAAAAATGAGTTACAGCTGTTTGAGTTAAACTTAACATGTTTTTGATAATTACTGAATTTCACACTCTCCCGTGTAATTTGCCCCCAAGTTTGTGAAGATTGATAAAAAAGCCTAGGATTATTTCACCAAAGTCAATGTTTTCCATTAATTAACTAGGCTGTGATGGCCCGCCATAGTATAATCTGTCCCGCCACAGTTTAGTAATGAACTGAAAATATTTTTACACTTCTCCTAATAACATAAAAAGATCTCTGTTTTGCGCCGTTGTTTCAGCAAAGCATCTCTCACTCCAAGTCAGACAGACCATTCCCCTCGTTCAGTCAGACCGCTCTCCTCCCCTCCCTTCCACCCTGCTGCATCCAAGACACCAAGGCATTTTGAGGACACAATATCATTTGAGGTAAGTAACCTCTTAACTGTTGTTGATTAGCCTAATATGGAAAGCTACAAGTAATATATTTGTGCCTCATTATATGATCAAAATCCACATTTGATTGCAATCGGAAGTTTTTACAAACGATTTAAAGGGAGTTTGAGCAAAAAACATAGTATTAATCTCATAAATTGTCATGTGTAGCTTGATGCAAATTATAGCTATCAGTAACAGTCTAAGTAATTAAGAGTCTTGAACAGCTTTCTAAAGGACACAAGAGCAGCAATCTTTTTTGGGGGTATGTCATTTATGCACTCCCTTCACAAAATGGGGGGCGGATGAGAAGAGGTTAACTAACATTACAGTATCCACTGCAGTTATCCACTACTCCAAACACAATTTTATCATTATCAGTGTATGACAGAAAACAGATAATGTTACTCCAGAAGTTATCATTGATAACTAATGCTAGCTAAATTAGGTAACATTAACATTAGCTAACAACGTTACCTGTCATTCACCTTACTTATGTCAACTGAGTCAACTACAGCTGCTTGTTGTGTATGTATGTAACGCTAAATCTATCTAGCTACAGTTAATGTTATTACCAGCAGCTCTGACAACGTAACTATTTTCATCATCTGAGGAGAAAGATGGCTCATCATGTAATGATAGGCTATTTGTAATGTTAACATGATAAATTGTTAACATGATAAATTGCAAAATTACATGATAAATTGCATATTCTTCTTAACTACAAGAAGAATACAAACAGTGTGCTTCAATTGCACCTTTTTATTTTCATTCATTTGGCTAATTGTAGTTACCTTCTTTTTCAGGTCAAATCAGACCTTCGTAACAGGCTGTAAGGAGAGCATCTGGCTGCCTGCCTGAGGGTCTTCATCAATAGGCAGAGCCCAGAGGAATTAAACTACAAAAGGACATTAGAACTGTTTTTCTCAAAGCCCAGAAAGATTAAATGTCCAAATTCAGGGTGCAAAGTTTGCCAATACGGATGTAGGGAGAGTTGATCAATACCATGTCCTCCTTATATATTTTTATCTTCTAAAAAAATAAACCAGTTCAACACATGTTTGCTTCATTTCTTTGATATCTCAAATGTATGCACTAGTTGATTTTGAGTTTTGACCATTTGTGGACCACATTAAACTCCATCTCACTTACCATGCTTTGTGGGTGTAATTTTTTGCCATGTCATTGCCATTCATATCTATAAAACTACTGTGTTTATGATTAAACTACTTTATTTAATAAAATTACTACTAGAGCACAATATTGTTTACAAGAACACAAAGTTATTCATGAATCTAGCCTCTTTATTTTGCTCCCAAAGTGCACCATTTAACTATAAAATATACAAAACTTTCTTATGGGGGAGCTTGCCCCCAGACCCTGTTAGAGGGTCAGAGGTCCACCACAGTCTCTCAAAATCCTGTGGGAAACATTGAAAGTAGCTTTCACATATTATGCAAATTAGCAATGGAAAAAAAGAAACAAGTGAAAAAAATAATTTTGAGTGTAGGGCTTATGGTTCTTATGGTTGAGGACTTATGGTTGAGATATGGGCCCAAATGCAAATACTTGTGCTATAGTGCCACTGTTAAATCGATTGGGCCTATCTCATTTACTACCTGTTGATCAAGTTTCATGTCTGTAGGACTTATGGTTTAGTCTGCACAATACATTTCAGCTGAGAGTTGGAATAATAATAAGTAGAAGAAAAACTATAACAAAAACAATAGGGTTCCAGCACTATGTGCTTGAACCCATCAAAATTCCAACAAAAACAATAGGGTTTGGGCACTACTACATGCTTGGACCCTAAAAATCCTAACAATTCTAATTGGGTTCAAAGCCCCCCTTGAAAATCTTTAACTTTCTGGATTATTTAAACTCCTCTGAACAACAACACCCCTGTTCATTCTTGTGGTCCACAGAGGACTTGTCTTCCAGTGTGGTTTCCGAGCATCGCTCACTTTCTCATCCTCGGCTGGTCTCAGGCAGCCCTGACAGCCGCCTGTGTAAGACTCTGTCTCCAGTGGAGATTTACTATGAGACGAGGACTAACCTTAACTCTACCTATAGCTCTGTCAGGTAAAGATGATAATCTTTTGCTGCCAGCATCTTGCCTGGCATCTTTGTGTAATAGGTAATAATTCATGCTTGATTGTTAACCTAGCCCAAGTCATTCCCTGCCAAGAAGTGCATCCAATGTGGATGGCATGAGTGTTCCAGCTACACCTATACTATCTCAAAATATACCAGTCTGCATTCACGTGAGGTACAGTGTTTGATTTCTTATTATGCCCACACTCTTCACGTCTTCTACAATAATTGAATGAAGTAATTATACGTTAGTTGTGGTTACATGCATGTGATATTGAGGATGTTTATGCAGAATGAACAAGTAATGGTTACTAAAGATAGATTTAAGATAATCCTCCATCCAACACCTTTATTTATAACAGCATCTCTTTTATCTCTATCAGGTCTGATATGTCTAGTGATGTAGCATTAAAGCAGTGGGATGGAAGTCCGGATGTTGCCCGTTTTCTTCCTTTGGCATCTCTGGAGAGTTCCTCCTCGGAGCGTATGAGTTACATATACAACTCTCTTGCCCGCCGTAGCAACAGCTCTGAGGCATTGCTTGACCGCTCCAACCATCCTCAGCTAGTGGCTCCCCGAAATGGCATGCCCCCTAGAACTGGACCCTATAAGAGCTCAGAGTCCTTGACTGACGGCAAGCTGAGGCACATGTACCATGGGAGCCCAGAGAGGCAGCTAGGTGGATCTAAAGAACAAGGCCACATGCATTCATCAGTTAGCAAAGGAAGTGGGGCAAGCTATGACGAGACACTGATGGACTGTATGACCAAGCCACAAAAGAGACCAGTTCAGTCCCAGCAACACTTTTCAGTAGAGCACATATGGCCTGACCTTTCTGCTCTTCCCAAATCTCGGACCTCAACTCATTGCAATGTTTTTCCTCATTCCCAGATGCATTTAACCTCTGACACACACTCTAACAGCCCCATATTTGTACAGAGTTACGAGACTAAACCACGTCAAGTCAAAGTCACACGGACTAAGTCCTGTGGGCCCTTTACCCCTCTCCAGCAGCACAGCCTGGACCATTTACTGGTATATGCTTATGAGCCTACCAACCTTTTATCTGGCTCCACTGCTTCATCCTTTCCGAGCCTACTACCCCACCAAACAGAGATACCCAATTCCACTGTCACTTTCAGTAGCAAACCTGGACCCTTCTCCCTGCCTACCCTGGATGACTCTACCCGCAGCCTACACAAGGCCCTGGCATTAGAGGGGCTCCGGGACTGGTATCTGAGGAATGCACTGGGTTACCCAACTGCAGGCAGGGGGCAAGAGGGACTTCGCCTGCGCACCCCACCCCACCTGGTGCGCCTTCCATGGTCTGTCCCACTGGGCCCACTCTACTCACATTCACAGATCCCCCAGTCAAACTCCTTTCATGGGCACCCACTGCATGGCAGGTAAATCATGAATCTTGCTTTTTGTCTTCCTTTTTGAGAGTGTGTATGGTCATGGAAGTATCCTCTCTTTCTGTAAGGTCTGTGGAGTTCTCTCTCTACCAAGAGCGATTTACCTCCAAGGAAACCACTCAGAAGGAGGCTAGATCAGATCCCCCTGCCCCTGGAACTCTGGTATAACTGCCAGATCACACTACATTAAAAACCTACATTGTGCTATCTAAAACCATAAATGTGTATGGCAATTTTCAGAAATCAAGCTTAAGTTGTACAGTTAGGATGAAGGGTTTAATAAATATAGATTAGTCTTCGCATGAGCTTTTGTTTGCCCTACTACTTATGTATACTGCTGAAATACAGTATAATTATATTACAATTACATTGTATATGATTTGGCAAACTGTAATAAGCTTATCTTTCCATCACCTTCAGATATATTTTCATGTATATATACAGTGCCCTCCACTAATATTGGCACCCTTGGTAAATTGAGCAAAAAAGGCTGTAAAAAATTGTCTATAGTTTAACCTTTTGATCTTTTGTTTAAAAAATTCACAAAAATATTCCGCTCTCATGGATGTCAAACAATTGCAACAAAACAGGTTTATCAAAAAATATCTTTGTTAAATATAGGTGTGCAATAAATTATTGGCAACCTTTTAGTCAATAGTTTGTGCTACTTCCCTTTGCCTCTGAATCTTCTCCTATAATGCCTGATGAGGTTGGAGAATACATGGAAAGGGATCTGAGACGATTCCTCCATCCAGAATCTCTCCAGGTCCTTCAAATTTTGAGGTCGACGCTGGTAGAGTCTCCTCTTCAGTTCACCCCACAGGTTTTCTATGGGGTTCAGATCAGGAGACTGGGATGGCCATGGCAGGAGCTTGATTTTGTGGTCAGTAAAACATTTTTGTGTTGATTTTGATGTATGTTTTGGATCATTGCCCTGCTGGAAGATCCAGCCACAGCCCATTTTAAGCTTTCTGGCAGAGGCAGTCACGTTGTCCATGATGCCATGTAACAAAATGTCCAGGTCCTCTGGTAGAAAAACAGGCCCAAAACATAATAGAGCCACCACCATATTTAACCATGGGCATGAGGTACTTTTCCATATGGCTACCACTCTGTGTGTGCCAAAAATATGTATTTTGGTTTCATTTGACCATAGAACCCGATCCCATTTGAAGGTCCAGTAGTGTTTGGCTCAATTTTGTTTTTGGATGAGAGTAGAGGCTTTTTTCTTGAAACCCTTCCGAACAACTTGTGGTGATATAGGTGAATTCGGATTGTAGTTTTGGAGACTTTCTGACCCCAAGACCCAACTTCTGCAGTTCTCCAGCTGTGATCCTTGGAGATTCTGCAGTTCTCCAGCTGTGATCCTTGGAGATTTTTTGGCCACTTGAACCGTTCTCTTCACAGTGTGTTGAGACAATATAGACACACGTCCAATTCCAGGTTGATTCATAACATTTCCAGTTTACTGGAACTTCTTAATTATTGCCTGATGGTGGAAATGGGCAATTTCAATGTTTGGCTATTTTCTTATAGACACTTCCCATTTTGTGATGCTCAACAACCTTTTCACATCATAGCTATACAACAACCTCATCACAGCTATATTCCTTAGTCTTACCCATTGATATGAATGACTAAGGGAATTTGGACTATGTGTTACCTCATATTTATACCCCTGTGAAACAGGAAGTCATGGTTGAGCAATTTCCTGTTCCTAGACACCCAGGGGTATTAAAATTATTATTTTTTAAAAATATGAATGGGAATATACTTCAAATATATTTTTCTCATAGTGGTGCCAATAATTATTGCACACCTATATTTTACAAAGAGTTTATTTTGGATGTACCTGTGCTTTGTTTGCAATTGTTTGATATACATGAGAGCAGAATATTTTTGTGAATATTTTTTAACAAAAGATTAAAAGGTTAAACAATAGACAATTTTTCACAGCCTTCTTTGCTTATATTTACCAAGGGTGCCAATATTAGTGGAGGGCACTGTAGCTATAGATGTATGCATTCAAAATTGCTATTTTTAAACTAATATGATTACAGAATTATGAACATGAGTTCAATAAATAATGAACTTGTGTATTTTAATGTATTATAAAACTTTGAATGTATAGACTACATTTGGGTTTAATACCTATATGTAACTTTAAACATGCAATGTACTAGTCAAAAAAGAGAACCTCAAAACTTGGGAAAATAGTTATTGGGTGAAATGCATTTATGAATACATAGGCCTGCAAGCAGGCTTAAAAAGTCACTACCATGTTTTCCAGACTATAGTGTACATTGTTTTGCCTTCCACTGTGTGCTGCAACTTTTAATGTGATTTGGTATTGGTCTAATTTTAGTATGCCTGATTGTAATATTTGTTAGCATTTTAATGATGGCCTGCTTATTTGTTAGGGTTGATATTGGTAGGCAACCCAAATCACATACTTCAATAATTATTACATTTGCAAACAAAACACACTTAGGATAGCAAGTAGAAATCATGAACCTGTGACCATACAGGTCTTATTATGACCGAGGCATGCAGTTTTGAGAAGCACTGACTATGCTGAGCACCTATTGTAGAAATCTTCACTGTAGAATTCATTGTAATATTTTAATATTAAAGAATATTAATAATAATAATTAAAATAATATAAAACCATATTTGTTTATTTAAAAAATTACAATAATTAATGGCTGAATGAGCAGAAATTCCCACAGCCATGCTAAAAAAATGTGTGATGGTCAGGTGTCCACAAACCTCTGGCCATATAGTATATGGAACAATGAAAATCCCATAAGGCCAATATTGAAAAATAACAAGCATTTTTTTTCTAAGCAGACAAAATTTAGTGGGTATGTCTTGTACATTATGGTGTCTTATTGTCTTGAAAATACTGTATTTATTTTAATTTGCTAACTTTTTCTACCGTGGTCATGTGGGCTGGCATTGCACTACATTATGCATTGTTCAGTAAAGAAGAGCAACATCCACTGATAATTGTCCAGATAATAACCAGCCATTAATACAAGAATGTTCTTTGTAAATGCAAACTTCCGGTCATATATTGAGCTGAGTTATGTGCACGTAGTGAGTTAATACCGAATTTGTGCATGTCTATATTCAGACCTCAAACGGAACCTGGGAGTTACATGTTGCTTAAGCAGTTAAGCCAGAGACGTGAGTGAAGTTATCTGCAATTCTGAGGTGGAGCCGGTCATTTTTTCTTGTTTTAATAAATATTGATTCCAGCACCATTGTCCACTAGATTGTTGTAAGCATATGTCATGTCAATATTCATTCATCTGCATGAACAAATTCTGAGGGATGTATTCAGAGTTGGCAACTTTTTAAGTTTAAAAGTTAACATCAATATGTCTGAATATTCCGCTGATTATCAAAATTACCTGCATACAGTTCACACCAACATGTTTGCTTGCAGGGACGTGCAGAAGGGGGGGCTCTGGGGGTTCAAGCCCCTGCCCTTTTTCAAAATTATTTTTAATTATATAAACAGGTTAATTAATTAATTAAAATTATATTATGTAAAAAAAACAAAAAAACATTTGAATTCAAATTAAAATGAGAGCGTGCACAAAACAGTAGCAAATTAATCACAAGAAAGTCTGAGAATTTTCCTATTTACTTGTCCGACTCGAGTCTGCAGTCAGATAGTCTCATTGTCATGATTCAATCGCAATCCATGTCGGTTCGACAGGCAAGCAGGTCTGCTGAGACCACTAGCTCTTCTGCTAACCTTTTTGTAATATTAGCAGCATTTCATATGCTTATTGCCTATTGTACTAGCTCCTCAAGTTCCTTACATTTCCAGTCATACAAGTAACCTTGTTATATTATATGTATGTTATATAGTCAGTAAAGGTATGATGCTAAACAGACAGAGACAGCAGAAAATTTAAGAAAAAATGAAGAAGGAGGCAGTGAAAGGGACAGCTTCCGTATCAACATGGGTGAAAAAAAGGTGAGCTAATATGAGACAGATAGTTGCAAAAAAGGCATCATTTGTTTACAAAGAGTGATAGTCGTGTTACACTGTGTTCCGCTCGGCCATACACCGATCACCCTTGCCCCCCGCGGCACCACCTCCACTGTCGTTTTGCTTTTTTATATAAATAAAAACCATGTAGTTCAGTTGGAGAACGTTCAGCAGACACTATAAACTGGAAGTGTCTGCTCCAGTCAGCATGAGCTGCAGAGTCGCAGCACAGAATAATAATGAACCCACTTTTCAAGATCGTGAATATAGTTATACTATATACATATAGTAACTTGCCTCTTGTTAACTAATATGGTAAATTTAGTCCTGTAGCCTAAGTGATATGAAAAAATTGTAATATGATTGTTAAAATCTAAATGTATCTTTTTAAAATGAAATTTAGAAGGCAAAAATGACAAGCTTTGAGACTAAAAAGCCAGTTCAGCAAGCAGTGCTGCAGTTTTATGGAAATCAGAGTGCTGCTGCCAAATGTAAATTTAATTGTGAAATGAATAGCTTGACTGACCTTTACAGTAAATGACATACATGGGTGTGTCACTACATTTGTGGATGGTAACGCTAGTTTTTTTTTTTTTTTGCTTTATTTCATAATGTTTAATTTTTTTGTGAGTGATTCTTTGGATTCATCTCTCCAATAAAACTGGCTGTTTTGTTGTAATTATTTCTATTAGAGATGCACCGATACTAAATTTCTCAGCCGATACGATAACTGATTATTTAGAGTGATATCGGCCGATACTGTTCTGCCTTCTTTTAAATTAATAATAATTAATTCCACAATTCTGAAGGAAATGAAAATAAAAACTTTATTCTCTCCATTTCAACAAGTTGTTTCACAGTAACTGGTTTCATCAACAGAAAACACATTACTCTGATTAACATTAATCATAAAGTAAGATTATTAACTTATTGAATGTTATTAATTCATATTAACATTGACTGAATTCTAAAAACCTCCTGTTAGTCTCACATTCACTCACCACAAACAAAAGCATTTCTACTTCATCACTGAACATCAAACTGGTAATATATAATATCAACTTTTTTACATATTAACATTAATTGGATATGAAATATACTACTCTACAATTATATCTTTCTGTGCAATATATACTTTTTTGTCAACTCATCTTCATTTAAATCTTTCAAAAGTGTACTGGCCCTTTAATTCAGCTCGAGCAGCGCAGCAAAAAAAAAAAAAAAAAAGACTCGACGCCGAAACTCCCGCTTCACTACTGCTCACTTCCGGTGCAAATTTTTTTATCAGTGCAGAGATTTCAGAGCTTACAAACTACAGTTTTGTCGTCATTCCACACAAGACACATTATCTTTACACACAGCACGAAATCTGTGTTTTCCCACCCTCTTTTGATTGACAGGATATAATCGGCCCTGGCCATCGGTTGTTTTTAAACTATCGGCCCATAGCATCAAAAATAGCCTTTATCGGCCGATACATGGGTGCAGCTCTAATTTCTATGATTGTAAAAATAAAATACCATTAGGTTATATTAGTAGTGTCATTCTCATATTCATTATTGGGACCACACACATTGTTTACAATGTCTACCAAGGTGATAAGAATATGTAGTTAAATTAAAGTTGTTAAAGTAAAATTTGCTCTTTTGATATAGCCCTTTTTTTTACATTTGATTCCCTGCCCCTGAGGAACTCTCTGCACGTCCCTGGTTGCTTGATGTTCCTTGCATTTAGTTCTTGGAACAGGCATTTTTCAGTTGTGTACAGACCATCTCCTTTAAAGACATGTACTTTTAATTAAGAGATAGTAGGGTGATAGAAAACGTGGACTGCCTAAACAATATCCCCCCTCAACTATCAATTGCAATATGATGTATCATAAAGGCTGTTTTAAAAAATAGTTAATAATAAATAATTTGATAATATAAAAATGAAAAGTAGGCAAAGATTCAAATAAACATTGAATAGTGGTTGTCTAGGATGATTGACATGAGTAGGATGTAGAAAGTGTTCAGTATACATTTAATATACGTTTTACAACTGTTTATTACATACAACACATCTGTTTTGCATGATGAACTAGAATTAGCCTGTTTTGTACTTCTGCTACTAACAGTAGCAGAAAGGTTATTTTTATTTGTGCTGACTTAGTAAACCAGACACACAACCTAATGTGACAATGAGATACAAAATTTAAGTTGTAATGTGCAATGTACATTTCCATGCTTTCAAACAATGAATTACTTCATTCATAATGTCACATCTACGTATATATTTATTATGACCTTAGAATGTCATTCCACAATTTATTATAGAATATTCCAAAATATTGACAGTGTATTTACAAGCTTATCGTTTTTCATTTAGAAGGACTCACACCTGAGGGTGCTATTTTCCTTATGGTTCTGCAGTGTGGAGTAAAACTGTTTCATTGAAGGAAATGGCATATTCTTTAGTTATTCATGTTGTAAAACTCATTGCATTTTTGTGTTGGATGTGACAGGTGCTGCTGGACTTAATATTGCTTGTTGTTCAAAGCTGAAACTGAATAAGGAAAATGTGCAGTGTTGGAATCGAGTGTAACTGAGACACATATCTGATTCCAGCAAACTCTATCCTATGTGCATTTCCCACACAACTGAGGTCTAAATATGGATTTGTGTAAATCCTGAATACTTCAAGAGAATGTGTAGGCTATTGCTATGGGGATCAATAGATTTCTTTACAATCATAGGAAAATAAATGGCAAATTACTTGCACATCTGTGAACAGATGATTTCTTGTCTTTCTCATGCCACATCGTTAAGAAACACAACAAAGTTGGTTCTTATATAAAAATGTCTCCAAATTTATCTGCAATATGCCAGTGTGACTGCTGGTTGTCCAGAGAAATAAGCCAACACTGATTGATAAACAGCAAGTTAAACAGCTCACATTTGTCAAGTGAGCTTCAGCTTTGCATTCAGTCTTCACTCTTGCCAGCATTAATTATGTTCCAGAGAGATCAAGAAATTTGATTTGACAGTAACAGGAAAACTGATATTAAATGTCTGATGACCTCAACCCAGTTGAGCATGCTTTTCACTTATTGAAGACAAAACTGACAGCAGAAAGACCCACAAACAAGCAGTAACTGAAGGCAGCTGCAATAAAGGCCTGGCAAAGCATCTCGGGGAGGAAACTCAGCATTTGGTGATGCTAATGGGCTCCAGATTTCAGGCAGTCATTGATTGCAAAGGATCTGCATTCATGTATTGAAAAATAATCTTAATATTTATGATTGTTAGTTTGTTCAATTATTTTTGAGCCTGGGAAAATGAAAGGACTTTGAAGAAAGAAAGAAAAAAGACTAATTCCTAAACATGTAATGCTAAATTTTTGTTAAACCTCTTGAAGATAGCTGAAAGTCTACAATTCAATCACATCTTGATTGCTTCAATTCAAATCCATTGCCATGGTGTACAGAGGCAAAATAACAACAAAAAAAATGCGTCACTGTCCAAATATTTATGGACCTGGCTGTACATTCATGGGAAAAAGAAAATGCATCTTCCTTCATGTTTTATATTTATCAGGGTCTAAATAACAATTGGGTGGTCCTCACCTAAACAAACAAATAACTTCAGATGGCAATAAAAACAAAACAGATTTCAATATTTAGTCATCCCCCCCCCCGAAAAAAAAAGTAGTAATCATGCTATTCAGTTTTTCAATTTTGTATACCTCGTTCTGTTGTTTAAATGAAGATGATGGTATTTTTAAATACAGCGGTAGTTATTTTACACAAGACCGTTATGAAAGTGAACATTTTGGTTTTGGTTAGAGTGTTTTATATATGCTAATGTACTGCCCGTGGATTACATTCTGAAAGAAACAAGAGCCAAATGGAAGGAAGGCAGTGAAGTGATCTGCTAATTATAGTGTTATGTCTCCTTATGGCAGGAGACATACATCAGTGCCCTGGTCCTGTTTTAAGTCAAAGTAAGGATGTTATGATAGGGGACTCAGTTGTGAAAATCCGTTCTCCGTTAGTATTTGGAAATCACTGCAGAGTGGCATGCTATAGCGGACCAGTGGAATGAAACTTTTCCCTGTTATGAGTCAAGGGATTTAATTTGAATTGAAAATGGGACACAGGATTAGAGAGAGATGGTTTGTATGTTTTGTTAAACCTTATCTTGACAGGTCTAGTTCAAAGATAAATAATGTTGTGTGTATTCTGTGAGGGAAATTATTAATTTCTTACTTTGTAATAGCTCTGTTCAAGTTCATCAGTGAATAATGCCGTTGTGGTCATGTTATGGAGATTAGCACAGAAGGTTCTTTCCTATTACATTGACACAAACATGTTGTTGTCTTCCGGAATGTCTGCACATCTGCTAAGACCTTGAAACCATCAAACTGGCTCAAACCTAAAACTCCCTTATTGAGACTCACAGATGTCCAGCTCTCCTTATCTTAAAACTTATATAGGGCATGTGAGAGACGAGTGCTTCAGAGCGCTCTCATCTTCTATCCTGCATTCTTCTATCCTGTATTCATCCTTCTGTAATAAACCTTTTCACCTGAGAGGACGAGTCTGCGAGTGTTGTCTAATTTCCACGAAATTTGGCGTCGCCTGGCTGGGCTGCGCAAGTCTTTCAGCTTTTCTGGACAACAAGCAAATCGGAGGACGCCCGTGAAAAGTTTCACCCTGAAGTCCGTGTTGACACGAAGGTGGTTTGACCTTTATTGTGCAGAGCGAAAGACTGATGCAGCCTCATTAATGACTGGTAGGAATCATCAAGAAACAGCCTTAAGGTAAATTAGAATTTTATAAAGTCATTGTGTATTGCTGTCTGCATGGAAGGGAGTCAATGATATAAGAAATGCGTGTATTACATCGAGAGAAGCATTACATGCAGCGATTTCTTATAAGAAGTTCCAGAAGCGCGAGACGCGCAGTATTTTTGCGACAGGTTATTATCACAGTCATGGCATGCCCCATTGACTCATTCCATCATACCAGCGGTACATGATGTGTTTGGCAAATTTAACGCACAAGTCAATTTTGCGGGAGAGAAAAAAAAAAGGGAAGATAAAGTGTAAGGCTAGTAGCACTGGCAGATGGACAAGCAGCCGAAGTCACAGCAAGGGAAGCACGTCTCAGAAACAGCTTTGGGAATGGTATGAAACCAGAGATCGCTGCTCTCGTAAAACGTCAACGCATCACCTGGGACACTGGAAATCTGACTCCGGTAGAATGATATGCAATGCATGTGGAGAAGCTCCTACAAGAGGCAGGAAAGAAAGATGGAGAAGAGAGGAAGAGACACAGCCTCTCTCACCATGATGCAAGCCATCAGCACACAACCACAGCAAATGGAAGGCAGAGGGAGAGGCCCAGGGTGGAGAGGAAAACCAAAAGGACGTGGACGAGGAAGGCCGGGAGGCAACCCCCATAGACACAACTGCACGTGTTTTATATGCGGAAAAGTTGGACATTTTGAGTTTGTCAGAGCACAAGCAAGAGGAGGCCAACTGAGGGGAGGAGGAAAGGAAGATTGAGGCGCCTGGGAACAAAAGCGGGAACATCAGACACCCAAACTGTGAGTTAGCTCATAAAGAGCAGACATATCCACATACATGTACACCCAACACTGGTCAGACTAATAATTCCCAAATGCCTAAACCAGTTACAGTCCTTAACCTTTTTAAATACAATGCCTCATCCTTTCCACAATTACCATGCATACCTCTTGTAATGAATGGGCAGAGTGTCATGTTTTTGGTGGACTCAGAGATGACATATTCAGTGATAAAGCATGGTGAATTAAAAGACTCCCCTAAAATGAGTTCAGCCAGTTGCTCAAAGTTGCAAATGAGTGGAAGATAACGAGCAAGGTCACAACTATAGGAACAGACAGCACTCGCAATATGATTGCCGCTGCAAGGAGTCTACCATTCGAGCATGTGCCGTGTGTAGCACATATGATACAAATTCTGATCATCATGTTCATCAAGAAACACGCGTCAATGTCACTATCCTCGAACTAAGATCAGCTCAGTGGTGTTCCTGAAGAGAGATGCATAGAGCTGCAACAACTAATAAATAAAATCGATAATAATTGATTATGAAAATAGTTGACAACTAATGCTATTATTGAATTGGTTGGTCTGTGCATGCCATGGAGCACATGTACTTATTACGTAAATGTAAATATTAAAGTTGTGTACCAAATGACTATACACTTACACTATGCACTCTACCATGATTTTAGAAGGGTAGTATCATCAAATAGAACACTAGAGGGTTTTTTTTGTTTTTTACTAACCGAACACATAAGCCGTTTCCCAGTCATTGATGCAAGACGTCAAAGGCACGTAATGTGTATATATATAATAGGCAAAATACATGTAGATAAGTACACGGTTTCGGATGCAGCCCATGGCTTCAAGCAGTCGTCTATTTGCACGTACAGCATGACAATTAACTGCACTTGAAGCTTTCGTAAAATTAAAAATAGAAACACCCAAAACCGTATACGGTACCATAACGAAGACCAACTGTATGTTGATATGTGAAATTCTGGAGGGACGTCGGACGGCATGGCATGGTGATGTAATGACGTGTGCTGTTAATCTAATTATGTTCTATAACATGTAAAACGGGTACATGAAAGGAGTATTCTAAAAGTGACTCATGTAAACACCTTAATCACAATAGTGTCTTATTCAGAATAAGGTCAATAATCAGATTACTGCTGTCCATGTAAACCTAGTCACCGAACAGAGCAGACGCAGAGAGGTGTGAGTGCAGCGGGAAAGCAAGATCACGCGCTTGCAGGACAGTACTGGAGACATTTGCCTAAAAAGTCACTTTTTTGAGAAAAAAAAAAAGGCGCTAAACGGGTCTGAAAAGTTGATAAGTTGGCAACATTGATCTGCACTGACAGCTAGATAAAAAGCAGGCTAAGCTCCACCACTCCACAGCAAAAATAAAATGCAGAGGGAGGGAAAAAAATACATTTAAAATAAAAATAAATAAGAAAAAATACATTATTTATTTATGCACATTCTATTTGAAAAGCAATCAAATACACCGAGCACCCAAATGATTTTTTTTCCTGAAAACAATTTGCGCCCCACGGGTTGAGAACCACTGTGTTAGATGGTTAAAACCACTTGCCTATCATGATTCTTCCTGATTGGCCATGTTGCAGAGCCTTCTTTATATGCGAGTTCAGTGCAATGACTGTTTGAAATGAAACTCAGTTCTCCGTCATTGATTATAGTTCCCAAAGAAGCCACAGCTGGATAGAATGTTGTATGTTGCAAGACAGACTGACTGATATGGGATAGAATTGGTTCATAATTCCAAATAAATAGATTACGATCCAAAAAATGTAGTGCGATTCACAAAAAAACAAATTTACAAACAAATTTCCGCCCTGATTGTAAAACAAAACATGACTGGTTGGAGTGAGAGCGTGCTACGATTGGTCAGCGCAATGTGGCTGTTATCCAGTTGGCTTGAGTAGACGGTGGGCGGAGTCCAACTATGTGTGTACTTGCCGCTAGGAAGGCTTAAAAAACAACAAATGCACAGGTCACAATTTACAAATGAATGCCAGGCATTGTTTTTGAGTTGTATTTATGACATATTTGCAAATATTTTATTTATTTGTGAATTTCATTAATTTTTGTGAATCTCACTACATTCATAGATTGTAATCTATTTATTTGGAACTATGAAACAATTTTAATCCCATATCAGTCAGTCTGTGTAGCAGCATAGAACATTCTATCCAGCTGTGTCTTCTTTGGGAACTATAATCAATGACAAAGAACTGAGTAACTGACATTTCAAACACAATATGGACAGATCCTTCGACAACAAAAATTATTCCCAAGGAAGCCACAGCTGTATGCATTGCATATTGTAAATGTGGTCTTAAATTTGAAATGACATTAAAAAGTCTTACATTTTAATTGAATTCTTTTTGATTTATGTAGTGCTTTTAACAATGGACATTTTCACAAAGCAGCTTTACAGATATCCAGAAATAGTTAGGCCCCTCCAGGATGTTGTGATCACAGAAATGAACACAAAATCAAGCAAACTCCAAAATATTTGGAGAGGCTTGCAATTTTTAAAAATTACCACAAATTCCCACAGATTTGGGCCAAGACGCATCATGCCACATCACCCCATCTCACTTGCCTGAGTAGTAGGAGGGAGTGCCAAGTTTACCACTGACCAAGTTTCATGTCTCTATGACCCATGGCTTGGTCTGCTCGATTCATTTCAGCAGAGAATCAGGATAAAAAAGCCTAACAAAAACAATAGGATTCCAGTACTTGGACCATTAATAATAATAATAATAATAATAATAATAATGAGAAATATTATTATTATTATTATATGTAAAATATGCAATCTCAAATTTCTCAAATTATCTCACTCATCTGATGTACAGAAGTTAATAATCCCAGCCAGGATATGTACTGCATTCAATTAAACTTGCTAGTTCAGTTAAAAAGGCTGGAAAAAGGACTGGTTAAGGACACTGTCAAAGAATTTTTAAGAAAATTTGGGTTACAATCCAAGAGATCAATTTGGAAAACCACTGGGTTTCACAAACTAACATCTTAATTCTTAAACCAAACTTTCTTAAAAACCTACAACTTTGTAGTTTATTCTAACCAGTCTAATGTACACTATCAAACCTTGAGTAAGAATGAGTTTAATTAATTAGAATATAACCATGAACAGGTTAGGGAGCTGATTACATTGTCTGTGATGACGTGTATCTGAAGTGCTTTTGAATTCAATACAGCAGTGAAATCAGAGCTTTACTTAACAGTATTTTATATCTATATTATGTTTTTACATTTTGATTTCTGTTTTGACCAGTTTGCACTTGATTTGTCTGCACACACATTGAACTCATGATTTAGTTTTCATGATATTTTTGAGGTTACAGTGAAGTGACCTCATATGTGATGAGATGTTTTCCTTTTATCACATCCCCAAGGTTTTATTTTCTGATTGCTTGGTGCCATAGAAGAAACCATTTTGAGATTACCATGCACCTTCACTCCAGTAACCTCATGTAACTCTGTCTTTACTCCTCCTTTGTTAGACTGAGGTGATCATTTAGATTAATAAGATGTGGCTGGCTCCTCATTTTCCCAATAACCAATCATGTGCTAGAATTCTGCAGTATATGAAGAGTCTGATTTTAAGCCAATCTGTTACATGAATTGTTCTTGTATCAGATTCTTTTGGAATATATTTTCATTGATTCTCAGGCACAATAAACACCTTTTTAATTAAGGTTCATTACTCAGCATGGTTCTCTCTGCTCTTCTTCAGGGGAGTTTTTTCAGGGGAGCAGTAACATGTCTGGTGCTTAAGGACACAGTAAGGAGGTACTTCTGGCTTCCTAAGAACTTCCAAAAGGTGGGAAAACACAAGATCTCTGAACTGGCCACCTTGTTTACCCTATAGTTGGGATGCTACAGCCTTCAGTGGCCAGGAGTACAAGAGCCACATTCTCGGGGTTGAGGGATGTCTTATAATGTACACCATCATACAATTTAACAAATGTATTGGAAGGGACTGAGTTACTCCCCAAACGTTTAAATGTATGCTTAAAATCGTAATCTCTGTACATTACTTTGGATATATCAAGAGAAATGTCTACACTTACCATGCACCCAACAGAACAAAAAACCTCAAGGAACTCGAACATGACTCAAAGTGGTGGTGGATGTGAAGTTTACTTCTTAAAAATGATTTCAATTAC
Organism: Ictalurus furcatus; assembly: GCF_023375685.1. Taxonomy (NCBI): domain Eukaryota; kingdom Metazoa; phylum Chordata; class Actinopteri; order Siluriformes; family Ictaluridae; genus Ictalurus; species Ictalurus furcatus. The sequence continues at coordinate 607,020 of NC_071275.1, forward strand.
TCATGGAGAATTCTGCATTCATACATAATAGTAAAGAAAATAATAAAATAAGGAAAGAGCATTAATGTTTATTAGCATTTAAACGCATGTACATCACTGAAATATACATACCTAAAGCATATCTAATTATTTCACCCTACAGCACATTTATGCTTCTGCCACTAGGTGGTGGAGTATCATTATTATTTTTTAAATATGTTCTCAGGTCTGTCCAAAACACTTGTTCTCAAGAAAAGAGTGGTTAAGTGGTTGTAGGATTTATGAATATGAAATTATTGTAACCAGCATATGAACTAGTTAGATTTTGGAATTCATCCACACAGGGTCACAGTCACAGCAAGGTCAAATGTCAGAAATAGTTTTTCTTCAATAGCTTCCTTCCTGTTTGAAGTATATTTTGATGGTATTTGTGGCATACAAATGAACAAAAAGAAGGACTAGACTTGCTGGCAACAGAGGCATTTCAAGCTGCTGCCGGTGAGTTGTACTTGTTTCTCAATTTCAGCTATCCAGAAAGGCAAAATTCATGGCTGACATGAGAGAATCTGAGAGTTTCGTTGCAAGTTTGTCTATGGAAAAAGCAGAGAGGAAATACGAATAAAGTGTTTACACCCAAAATGTGTTCAGATTCATTAACTGACAGGATAACAAAATTGTTCCTAGAAATAATTCATTTATACAGTACACCAATTTTTTTGCCAACTTCACGACATGATAAATGAGATTTTGCAAGTCAAATATATGACTTGCAAGTGGCAGAGAGAATAAATACCTGCTCTTTTTTGCTGCTTCTTTCTTTTCTTGTTAGCGGCCAGAAGTGCCTGGCCTTGCTGAAGCGGGTCAACAGCTAGAAAATCTAAGTCCACAGGCTTGGGAGCTGGAACCCCCACTGCACCAGATTTTCTTTTTCCTGCTTTGAGGTCTACAGTCATGGATCCAAACTTAAAAGCAGACAAAAATAAATTCGACATTTACAAAAATGAAAAAATACTAAGTAGTTTAATTTCTTTCTTTCTTTTTTACTAATTTATTTTCAGGGACTCTGCCCATTAATGAACAGTATTAACTATACTGTAAATGGAGTATGGTCCAGAGTTGGCCTAAAAAAGGCTCACTCATCTGCAGTCTCTTACCAGATACAACTCTGTACCCTAAAATAGTTTACATTAATACACGATTGTGGACTGGCTTTGTAAAATGTATATTTATGCTTTCAGAAACGTGGAGGTAGTAATTATATAATGATGCACCTCTGGATCATCATCTGCATCCACAGATTCAGAAGTGTGTTGGGAATCTACATCCAAGGATTCCATTTCTGCAGGCTCTTCATGGCACATTTCAGTCAGTCCAGATGTGCTCATGCAAAAGGCCATTTCAACATTTCCTGGATTACATTCTAAAATACATTATATTAAATATTCATTAGATGACTACTAAACCCAGAATGGCAGAAGTGCTGTAAAATATAAATTGCTACTTTTTGCAGCTTAATGATTCTATACCAGCTAAGGTCTCCTGGTTGCCCTTCTCGAGTTCATCCCAGTCAAACTCCTTGCTCATCTCAGTTAAAATCTGAGCACTGACATGAGTTGGTAGTAGGTGTGTTTCTGGAGGATATGTGAAGTAGTTGATACGTCCTCTAAAGAAACAAATGAAAATGATTAAATAACATGCTAAACTTAATTTTACAACAGTTAAATTATCTAATTCATCACACAAACCAATCTTCAGTCCTCTACCAACAAAACTAGATACATAAAATCATATAACAGTTACTCTGCTTGAAACAGCTTACTAATACAAAACTCACCCTGTCCAATCCATCAGAACACTCTTGGCAGCTTGGTCGCTGTCAGGCACCCCACCTTTTCTCAGTTTGCCCTGACGATGGGCAAGCAGTGCCAGAAAGTCGAGCGTCGTGTGAAAGTCTGGAACACCGAAGTGCTCCATAATCTATAAAGAACAGATACAAACAATGACTTCCATCAGAAGAGAAGTAATACTTGACTTCCGGCTGAGCATGTGAGTTAGAAGACACGAGTGGAGTGAGCTCATGAGCATTTTATCTTTTAATTGTGCTTTTCAGGTAACCTGAATCTTTTCTAAGATATTTGGTGCCTTCTTTTTCAATTACTCTGTTTACAATTATAACCAGAAAGGACTTATGGCTTCTGAAAGACTACGGAAACCTAAATATTCACCGAGCATGACAGTGAGTCATGGCGACAAGCTACCGTTTGACTTGGAAAACCTCCGCACCGCTTTGATCACAGAGCTAACATCTACCATCGCAGTACAGGTGAAAGCAGCTATTGACTCTGCTCTGGCCCTAGTTGTTGCGTCTTTTGAGAGTTTTAAATCAGGCATTGAATCACAAGGACGACGTATTAACGAGCTTGACCAGCACCGGAACGATTACAGTGACCGCACTGTAGCACTGGAACAGACGGTGCTGAAGCTAAATTCGGCTAACAAACTACTCACCGATAAAGTGAAAGACCTGGAGTCCCGTTCACGGCGCTGCAATCTCCGGGTCATCGGTATTCCGGAACGAGAAGAAGGGAGCGATCCAGTAACGTTTATGTCACAATTTTTCCAGAAAATAACTGTACTCACGTACATAAATCTTTTTCTCACATTGATTACTTTTTTATTAATAACTCTCTAATTTCTCGGGTTATAAACTCTGAATATCTACCAATTGTTATTTCAGACCACGCCCCGTTAAATCTTGACATTCTTCTACCTTCACATCGCACCTTTCGCCCACCATGGAAGCTTAATTCTCTACTTTTATCCGATTCAGGATTTTGCAAGTATATTTCTACTTTAATAGATGATTTTCTTCTTACTAATAAAACTGATTCAATCTCTTCTTTACTTTGGGAAACTCTAAAGGCCTTCTTAAGGGGACAGATAATCTCTTATTCTGCTCATGCCAATAACGTAAGGATAAGGGAAAAAAAAAAAAAAAAAAAAAAGTTATCTGATAATATTCGAACTATCTTATATGCTCTCAACTCGACCCCTGAGCTACATAAACAAAGGTTTAATTTGCAGGCGGAGTTCGATTTGTTATTGACAGGTGAGGCGGAGAGGCTTTTGTTACATACATGTGGCAATTATTATGAATATGGGCATAAGGTCGGTCAGTTGTTGGCTCACCAACTGCGTAACCGAGCGGCTTCGCGCTCTATTACTCAGATTATGCAGTCCAGTGGTGCATTAACCTCGGATCCTGTAGAAATTAATTAAACTTTTAAACGTTTTTACTCATCTTTATACACAGCTGGATCTCCGGACAATTCAGGTAACATGGACCATTTCTTAGAAATATTGATTTTCCCAGAGTTGACCCTCTATTGGCATCTGAACTTGACAACCCCATCACCTTAGATGAGATCATGAACTCAATCATTTCTATGTAATCTAAGAAATCACCAGGCCCGGACGGGTTTCCTTCTGAATTTTATAAGAAATTTCATGTTACATTGGCCCCATTACTTCTGGCTGTATTCGAGGAATCCTTAGAACTAGGTACGCTACCACAAACATTGAGACAAGCATCTATAACTCTATTGCTTAAAGATGGGAAGGACCCAACATTATGTAATTATGTAACTGTTAGCCTCCTCAATGTTGAGGTCAAGATTTCAGGCAAACTTTTGGCCTCTCATTTAGAGAGGATTCTCCCTAACATTATTTCAGAGGAGCAAACCGGATTTATAAAAGGATGGCATTCCTTTTCTAATATTCGTACTCCTCTTAGAATTTTATATTCAAAACAAAACAGCAACTCCTCTGAAGTGGTCATTTCTTTGGATGCTGAAAAGGCGTTTGATAGGGTAGAATGGGAATATCTTTTTATGGTGCTAAAGAAGTTCGGCTGTGGGGATGGACTGATATCATGGATCCGTTTATTATATGTGGAACCGCAAGCTTCCATATATACCAACGATGCTAAATCTGACTATTTTACTTCGTCACGGGGTACGCGCAGGGATGTCCTCTGTCTCCCTTACTTTTCGCCATAGAAATTGAGCCTCTCTTGATAACGCTTAGAACTCTTACTGTATTTCAGGGTATAATCCGCAAGGGAACATAAACTAGCCCTATATGCTGATGACTTACTACTTTATGTTACAGATCCAATTGCATCTATTCCAGGGATAATATGCATATTAAATGACTTGGGGAAATTTTCTGGGTATAAACTGAACCTACAAAAGAGTGAATGCTTACCCATAAACCAATCGGGCCAAAAAATAAAACAGTCTGACATTCATTTTCACTTGGAGGATTCAAAATTCAAATATCTCAGAGTTAATGTCACCGCTTCTGCATTAATGGCGGAGTTAATGTCACCCGTTCCTATTCTGCATTAATGGCGGTGAATTTTACACCCTTAATTTCATACATGAAGTCAGCCTTTCAAAGATGGGCAGCTCTACCATTATCTCCTCTTGGTAGAATAAATATGGTAAAAATGAACATTCTTCCAAAATTCCTCTACCTTTTTCAGTCCATTCCTTTGTTTTTACCCAAATCTTTCTTCAAGAATATAGACCGATTAATCACATCTTTTATATAGGCAGGAAAAACTCCCTGGGTTTCCAAATTTTCACTTCAAAAGAGTCGACTAAGTGGTGGCCTCTCATTGCCCAATTTCATGTATTATTATTGGGCGGCTAATATTCAGAAACTGGTGCTCTGGGTGCAGGCCCCCTCTCTTCCATGGTGCCACTTAGAAGCAAAGTCTTGTATTTCAACTTCCCTCCCGGCTATGGTGTTCTCCTCCCTTCCTATACCCCTTTCACACTACATGGATAATCCAATAGTATGTATCTCTCTAAAAAATGTATCAGTTTCGCCATCATTTTAAATCTATCTCGGCCTCATCCATGGCACCAATATGTAATAACCACCTCTTTCCCCCCTCCTTTACAGATTCCACATTCTCTTTTTGGGAAAAGAAGGGTCTGAAATGCTTTGAGGATCTTTTCATTAATGTGTTTGCAAATTTTTCTGAATTATCCTCGTCATTCAGCCTGCCTCTCCACAACCACCCTCTATATCAGTCTGGCTTAGAGATTTAATGTGCTTTATAAAACTTGAAAAATCAAGTACAACATCAGAGGAGGGGTGAATAATTTTTGGGAAAATGGCAACAATTTATTACCTACTTCAATGACGTACGCACCCTGGAGGTGGATTGAGGGAAGGTAGACAGTAAATACTAATCATCTTACTTTTGATCTTTTTTTAATTGTTTGTTTTTTGGTTTGTTTGTTTTTTTTCTGTTTGTTTGCTGTTTTTTGTTTACTCCTTTCTTTTGGTTTTGGCTGTGATTATTTTGTTGGGGCCGGGTGTGGTGGGGGTTGTTGGATTACGTTGGATAATATGTAAAATGCGGTTTTCCAATAAAAATTCTATGATTAAAAATAAAAATAAAAATGATTACTTAATGCTTATCTGTCCAGGCCACCCACTAGCTAACCCTCATCCTCATCACGTGACTAGCTTCCTAAAACTGAAAAAAGTCTGTCATATCTGCAATTTCATTACATAATTTCTCTCTGCTTATCCATTTTTCTATCCCTCGATCTACCATCCACAAGCATTTATGATCAAATGATAGTTTCATTAAAACTATTTCCACATGGCATAATCCTGGTGTCCTGATGTTTTCTTTTAGTCCTCTTCTCCCCTCCAAGTCTGTGATTGTTTTTGATGGTTAATATGTACGGTGTTGTGTTTGTTTTTTTACACACCCATGGTGGAAACAAATTTCCTCTTTGAGGACAAATAAATTATAAATCTATCTATAATGAGTCCAAATGAATCCACACTGTAACTGATTAAAACTTGCATATTATTTACTGAGAGATTTTAACATTCCATTGTAGTGCACAATGTGAACGTCACGTCCAGTGTGAACAATCTTGCAGTTGATAATGGGAACTTTTAAAATAAAATTTAGCTAACATAAACAAGGCTGTTTTTCACTTGTTATACTGATAGTTATGGCTAAATTAAAATGAATTAACTAGCTAGATTACACCATATTCCCCATCTCCAAAAAAGGTCAGCATTGTAACCGAGAAAGAACAGCATGTTGTGACTTCATCAACACAAGTTCATTGTCCTGGTGAGTGTAAAAAAGGACAATGAAAGCCCTGGTTTTGTACCAGTACCCATCAGTAACGGAGCAACCCAGTCTATGTGCTAGTCCAAAACTGGTTGGTACAGGAACAGTTTGAAGCCAAAAAATGTCCATAAGCAGCTTGGTCATGAAGCCAACTGAATCAGTGTCAATCATCATTTCTGGTACTCCAATGACTTTTGCTTCACTGACAGTGACAACTCTTTGGAGTTCATATTGAGAGTTAACGGTAACCGATTCCAAATGCAAATGCCAGACTTGAAATCAACTCTAGACCATTTATCTGCATACATGTATACATCCATTTTAGAGCAAATCAATTTGAGTGTTATCTGAACACATGCTTCAATAGAAGAGTTTAGGGATTAGAAAAATCTGACCTTTAGTACACAACATAGCCAATATCACAAGCTTGCTTACATTTAAATAGGGACAAATAAATAGTGCAGAACCTTGAAAATTAAATATTCAAGATACCGAACATTACTTTCATTATTTTAAATATTTCAGACCTTCCCAGATTTTCAATGTGGTCATAGACATATGGCTGTTTATGCTCCAAAGTGAAAGACATTGAATAAATGGGTTTTTCATTGTAATCTGCAATTTAAAACCTAATCAGAATAAAGTCACTATCATGAGAATTACTCACCTGTTTTTTACTGCAGCGTCGTAAAATTGCTTCAACACCTGGGACTGGGTCGACTAACTGTTCAATCTTTACACAGTTCCGAAGAATCACAGCAGCATCACTGGCTGAGGTCATGACAATACCAGGACAGTCCAGAATCTTGATATGTTTGTCTATATGCACTTCTTGTAGGCACCTGGAAACAAGAGTTATGCCAAGACAAAAACATGTGACAAACAACCACAGTTGCAAGAACACACTGTATCAAGGAGTTTACTTACTTGGTTACACCAGGGGTAGCTCCTACTGTGCAAGCTCGTGCCCTCTTCAAACTGTTAATCAAACTGCTCTTTCCAACATTAGGAAATCCTAGAACAATTAAAGAATGTAGTCACTAAAGTAATTTTACCTAACAGAAATTACTTTGCTGAGGTAATATGATACAGCACTCACCAACTACTCCTACGGTTATGGTGGTCTTAATGTCTTTGATGCGGCAATAGTTGCTGAGCAGCTTCATGAGACAGTCAGCCCCCACACATGCACTGCTGCCCAGGAGTTCCTGAGTGGCCTGGCTCACAGGCACATGGCTAAGTTTCTATATAAAGCATATCCAATCTTTAGTTAGTCTGTTACCCCAAAGACTACAAATCAGGTACAAACAACAAGACACAACCTTTTGGCTAATGACTGTATATACAAGTGGACATTGCTACAGGGACTAAAAAGTGAAGCCAAAATGTCTCCATTTAAGTTACACTGACAATATGAACAGATGATAGAGCTATTAACTTGTGCTAGAGCTAGATGAAAATCGCTACAGCAGTGATTTTTCCCCTAGTTTGTTTAAGTGTAAATGTTGACTGCTGTTTGCCAATATATTTTCAGTTGGTACAGGGCTCGAAATATATATATTTTTTTACTTGGTAACACTAGTGCTCCCAACTTTAAAAATTTAGGAGCACCACCAAAAATTAAGGAGCACCATAACTACAATTGATCTCTCAATTGCGGCAAATCAGTGGCAAAACTCTGAGGTTCACTCTGCGGTAAATTACAACCACAAGCGGAAAATAGATTACCTGCAGAAAGGGGAGAAATCATGCATGCAAGGAAAAATCTCTATGCTCTGCTAACGCAAATACTTTTCTTTTTTTTGTCAGCAGTGGGCGGGCCCAACTGGCTTGACTGTAGCCTCAAATATCATTGGCTAACAAATTTTTCTGGGACACAGTTCTGATTGGCTGCCTGCCACTGTGGCGAATGGTGAACCGGTCACTGTACCAGCTCACAGCAGGCACATGCTGTGTAGTAATTAGCGAACGTTTTGTAGAGAAATGAACATAGGTCGCACCACAGCAATTATTTGCACTCGCACAAATGCTCTCAAATATATTTTAAAGTCGCAAAGATTAAATTTTGAGAGCATACGCGACCAAAATGATCGTGATTTCAAGCCTTGTGGTATCTTATGTTAACTACTTATCCATCATTTTATTCATGCAATGTAAGTATAAATGTTAGCTGGTTAGCAAATGTTAGCTCAGTTGATCATGAACTAAAGCTCTACAACCTTTTCCTGACATTAAAATCAAAACCGGTGAATTATGACAGTTTAGCATATTACATATAAATAACAGTAGCTACCAACCATGTTGTCCACTCATACATAGTCATTTATTTTATCCCATTGCATGTGAATGCACTCCATTAATCCAGGGCTCTCACCAAATTCTTGTTCTGCTGCTGGGTGGAAGCTTTGAAGGCCACTGTGGGGAACTCATTGCGAAGATGCTTAATCCACTTTTCCACAATATCCTTGGGCACCAGGTCTTAAGGAATACAAACATTTAGAAACTATTTGTTGCACTACACAGTCCCCTCTGAAAATACTGGAACAGCAAGGTCAAGACCATGAAGACACTTGGGTTTAAGATCAAAAAATGAATATTAGATGATAGATCAGAACTTCAGGTTTCATTTCCTGATGTTTAAATTAAGATATGTTAAGCAATTTAGAACCTCTCATTTCCACTTACCAATTTTATTAAGAACAAGAATAATTTTCTTATTGGTGCCACTCTGGACAACAGCTTGCTCAACCTGAGGACAGCGACAGCCTAACGGGTCTCTAGCATCCAAAACCTCCAAAATAACATCGGAGACTTGAATCACCTGGTTGAACATGGACAAATAGTGTATTACTGAATCAAAAAAAAAAAAAAAAAGACTGGGAATTGTAACTGAAGACCGTCAGGCATGGGAGTACGTACTTTTTTAAATTCTCTGTAATACGTCTTCCTTGAATTCTCATTTTCAAAACTGACATGTTTCTTCAAATTTCTCTTTTCCATTTCCTGCACAAAAAAAGTTATATTAATAGTTACTTTTTTAAAAAGCAAGAGTAGGTGTGGCAGCAGAGGCATGGTCTAGCGTGGTCTTTTAGTGTCCATTGTGAGCCTGAGAGAGGGAGACCGAGCTGGTGGAGCTTGCACACGACACCCTCAAAGCCATTCAGCTGGCAGAATATCACCCTGAAGCAGTTCCTGATCAAGGCAACTCCCCCCCCCACCGTACTCTACCTCCTCTCTCCCCCTTCTGTTCCAACTTCCGGGGATTGAGGAACCGGGGCCCCAGATCCAGCACCACCGACCCGGTTTTCATCTTGCTGTTCCTCCCCCCCGCCTCTCCATCTCTTTCTATACATAGGGAGTCTTCTGTGCCTACCAGAACTGGGATAAAGCCTAAGCAGGTTTGTTGGTGCTGCAGGGAATCAGGGCATTTCCAGGATCAGTGTTCTCTCATGGAACTGGGAACACTGATCCGTAACCCTGATGGGCCTGCCCTCAATGAAGCAGAAACATACCATATACAAGTGAGTATCTAAGGGAGTACACATCAATCTTTGGAGGACCCTTGAAGCCTGATTCAAGTCAAGGCATTGGGAAATGCACGATTGGTGGAGGTAACATGTGTGCATGGGGATATTCATGAATATTTGTGGGTGCCCATATTGATACATTCCCAGGGTCCAACACAGTGTTGAGGTGGCAGTTAGTCATTGCCTCATTCAGCCACTCATTTTGGGGACAAATTGACCAGAGTTTAGAATGGTGATGCATGCAGGTGGTGTGCAGCATGCTGTGAAAGTCAGCTGGTGCCACCCCAAAAGTGCAATTAGGGTCCTCAAGAGACACACAAGCAACCTACAGTGGCCCAGTCCCAAATAGTGCACTTCAATATGGACTTGCGGTCTCGTGGTCATCAGTTGCGCATGCTCACAAAGTCTACAAGTCCGTAGTGTGTCCCATTGTTTTTAGAATTAACAATGATTTACAATGTAATTGAACTGTAGCTCTAGCTTTTAGTAATATTTCATTATATAGTTTGAAAATAAAAAACATGAAATTAAAGTCAACATCTTCCTCTTTCAGATCCTGTTATGAAATTTTGGTGTTCTTGGAGACTTCATTTTACATCAGACGGTTTGCCCTGGATGGCCAGTCCTGGACAAACTGCTGTTTGAAATCTGCATCATTTGTAGATTTTCTTTACTTTTTAAATCTCTTGCTAGACTCATAGGCATCCGCAATCCTTTTGTGAAGGCCTTACAGAACTCTTTAGATCTTGGCATGATGACACCACACACGCACCTCAACAGCAAAGGGAACACCAGACACTAGATATGAGAGGGGTATAATTAAGACAGGTTCCACCTGCACTCCCTAAGCAGGTTCTGATCACTGACATCCGATCCTGAACACCTGAATCTAATTTTTATGGATTTGAAGGTGTGATAAATGTATACTTATTTTTTCCACGTGAATAATCTGTTTTTTGTTCAGTTAAATTTTGAAAATTACTACAAAATGTCATTTGTGTGCCATTTAATAGTGTATAAACTTTATTAATAAGCACTGTTTCAAAGAGGTTCAAATGTTTGCTTGTCCAAATATGTCAAAAAAGCCAACAATTTCCATGGAGTGTACTTATTTTTTCACATGACTACCTGCTCATTACATTAACAATTACACCAGCTGAAGAAAGTTTAATTGCAGTGTGAAAATTATATTTTAATACGCCATATTAACGAAGCATCTTTAATAAAAACAATTCTCCTCTCTTAGTGGTTAAGCATTAACTTCTTGTAAACTTTTCAAAATGTATTTGAATATAAAAATTAGGCAAAATGCACACCTAATTTCAGCTCCTGTATAGAACATCTCTTACCTACAACAGTGGTGTTGAGTAGTATCGAATGGGTAGATGGCATGGGAAAAGCATCTTTCATATGCCATCGCAATTTAAATATCTTTAAACTTTAAATATTGCAAGTTAGACTTGCATTAGGCTTAATCACAACATAGGACTAAAGAAACTAAATCAACCCATAACCACGGAATCAAATCAACAGTGACATGTCATGAAGTACAGTAGTTTTACTGTACACCTGGATGGCCACCAACCCTTTGTTCAAACTCTTGCTGTCGCTCCTGGATGTCCTTCTGGAAGAGATCAAGACTCCTTCTCTTCATAAGTTCCCTATCCCTGGATAGTTGCTGCCTCTGCTGCTGCTCCTCCAACTGAAATACATCAGAAAACCTTTAGACACACTGATGTGGTTTTACATTTCTAACCAAATGTTAAATACACCTGTAGCTCAGAAGGAAACTTGGACACTAGGCTTGTGTGTTAATGATTTTATTGTCACTATACAAGCTTACATTTCTTCAGTATCCAGTGATGTTTACTCTGATCATTTTACCTTTCGCATTTTCTGTTAGAGCACTGCAATTTAACATCAGAGTTCACAAGAACTTGGTTATCACTCAAAAATACATCAAAGAGCAGTCTTTTGAAATGGTAGAAATGTTCATTTTCCTGTCTTTGTTTTTAAGCTATTAGTTGTGGCTGAATAAATCAGTTATTGTGATTTTTGAAAATGGTAAATCATGAGCAGGGAAAAATCAATCTCACAAAAACCTATTGGACACATGAAAATCACCTAATCTATAAGATTTCCAGTACTAGAAAAGATAAATACTCACCCTTTTTTTTCGAAGTTCAGCTTGTTTCTGATTGTGTCCCTTGAAGTCACAAACATTGGGCAATCCAGGATCTTTTCTTCCTCCTCTTGGGTTTGTCTGATGTTCAAAGGCTTTGGCCTTTACAGAGAGAATAACATCAGGGTTAACATCAGGGTTTTCCCTAGATTTTCAGAGGGTGCTGTCTGGGTTCCAGGGGTGGTGCTGGATGGGGCGGGGGCGGGGGAAGTTTTATTCATGTTTTCAATCATCACCCTTTCCATATTTGTGAAAGAAAGCTGGCAACACTTATTTGGAGAAAAGAATAGACATTTGACTACAAGTACAATAACATTTGAGATTTATTGAAAATATATGTAGATTACACTAACTCGTGCACATAGGAAGAATAAACATGTTGAAATACATTTGTAATTATTCTGATGCATCCAAAGGACAAAGACGACAAACAATTTCTTGCTTTATTTTAACATTTATTTCTTTTTTGAAGCAGTCAGCACCTGTTTTATCATAATCCTATGAGCTTTTTTGGGGGATATTCTCAACTGCATTCTGGAACAGCAGGTTGTTGTTTTTTTTTTGAGAAAAAACTTTGAGCAGTGAACACAGCCTAACTTTGTTTAGCTACCACACCACATTAGCCTGTGGAGCTTTAAGTGGTTTAATTAGCTCAAAAGGCAAGTAAAACTGTCGGTTAAAAATCAGCCAACTCATTTGAAGGGATGGAAAAGTCCTCAGGACTGAGTACCGCATCATTGCGTAGACGAAAACTGCTTTCATGAGCAAGTCCGAAGTCCACCTTTCTCCAATTCTCATAGCTCTCCCGAGAAAACACACTCTTACACCACTGAAAAACACCTGCGACCCATTTGAACGCCTTGCTCCTCTACTATATCTGTAGGAAAGCACCACGTGCGGTCATGAATAATTAAGAGACAGCATCTTCTCATAGGATAAGAACACGCAGGCTCATGAATAATTAAGAGACAGCATCTTCTCATAGGATAAGAACACGCAGGCTCATGAAGAATTATGAAACACCGACATGTCATCGAAGTACTATAGTATTGTTACAACCTGCTATCTTTGGGACGGGAAGTTTTTTTCTGTGGTGCCATATTTGTGTGCGCAGGTCCGAACTCCCTCCCAGAGTTTCCAGCCTGCCCTAGCCTGCCTTGCTCCCGCCTCCCAGGAGGACATCACTAATTGACAACCCTATTTAAAGAGGAGTGAGAATGTCGTGGGATGTTGGAGGTGGTTACATGTGTGTTGGTATTTAGAGATTGTGTTAGTTGTGTGGCTTGTATTCTATATTCTGACTGCTGTTCTGGTTTTTGACTCTTGCCTGAGTTTGGTTGTCCCTGTACCTGTTTGGCTATTCTATACACCACTGTGTATATTTTGCACTCAGTTCACCGGCAGTAGGGGTGTGGCTGCCATTTCTTTTGGGAGAGGGGTCCTTTTGTCTCTGTTTCTGGCTTAGATAGTTAGAGAAGTATACTTGTATTTTCTTTGTTATTTTCCTTTTAGGTAAGCTAGCTACCTAACAGAAGAATTATTTTGTTTATTATTTTGGTCTTGGCCCACCCTGAAGTTACGCCTGGTTTGGTTCTTTGTACAGTTATATGTATATAATGGTGTGAGTTACAATATACCACAACCTTTTGGAACAAACCTGTTTGTTTTTGTCATGCCTGGCTCCCTCATTTTAAAGGTCAACTCCATTGAATCGCGAGCTGGTTACTCTGTGCGGCCTAACCTAGGCTGGGCCGTAACAGTACATTGCCATGTCACCGCCTGTGACAGGACGAGATTTTAAACCAGGAAGATGAAAATAGCAGGAAAAGCTCAAAATTAACCAGTTTTCTCCTACAATTAAAATTAACGTTTGCTAAGATTATCTTTTATGATGTGCGATACAAACACTTCTGTTAAAATCTCAGAAAATGTAGTTTAGTGTTTCATAACACTTTAAGGTGCTCCGCAAAAACACTTAGGTGCTGTTTAAGCCTTTCTATGGTTTCTATGGCATATTGAACACAGCTTACTTTAGAGCTGCAACAACTAATCGACAAAATTGATTATGTAAATCGTTGGCAATGAAAGTCATTATCGACTAGTTGGTCCGCTGACGTCGCGGGGGGGGGTGGTGGGGGGGTTGTTTATGTATGACATCGCTTTCATGAAAACACAGACGCAAACACACATGAAATGGCAGAGAGAACAGATAACCGGGCAGCAAAAAAAAAAAAAAAACAAAGTCAAACATTAAATCTAAAGGCAGTTGATAACAGCAGCAGTAAAGGATTTTTTAGTCACTGAGTGGTTTTCATCGAATGCTTATGCATTTATCCCGTCCTTTCAAACAACCCTGTTAGCTTGCTGCGTTTCTCCGTTCCGTTCTCTTTTTATAACATGTGTCTGCTACAGTTAACTTCGAATCGCGAGCTGGTTACTCTCTGCGGCCTAACCTAGGCTGGGCCGTAACAGTACATTGCCATGTCACCACCTGTGTGACAATATGTGAAAGTTTTCACAAATCCAGTTGTGTCTGAAATTGTGTTTTACTGTATTATAGGCAGTGTTCAACTATAATGGCCTGTAACACTGCTTTCAACTCAAAAACCGAACTGAACAGGTCTATTTGATCCTTGTATGACCCATTAAAATGTTATTTTACAGAGGGATGTAAACTTTTGAACAGGATGATCGTGTAAATTTTTTTGTTTAAAGAAATGTTTCATTTAGTACTGCCCTTCAAATGCTAAATAATATATTTACATGTCTCCCAGAAAACAAAACACTAACAAGTTACACTGATCATCCTGTTCAAAACTTTACACCCCCCTGGCTCTTAATGTATTGTGTTACTTTCTTGTGCATCAGTGACTATTTCTACCTTATGTAATAGTCATGTACGAGTCCCTCAGTCGTCCTCTGTGTGAAAAGATGGATCTCAACATCATATAGCCGCTGTTGGAAAGGGCTCAAATATGCAGAAGATGCTGGAAAAGTAAAGAATGTGCAGGACCTGGAGGATTTTTCTGAAGAACATTGGACAGTTTAACTGCTCAGGACAAACAAGGGACTCATGAACAACTATCACAAAATATAAACACAGTCGCTGATCATCCAGGTGTCAACACACAGTATTAATAATCAAGGGTGTGTAATCTTTTTCACGGGGTAATATTTATAAATTCAGCTATTATATTGTCTTGTGGACTATATGTAACCATCTGTTATGTGAAATAGCTTATTCAGGACAGGACTAAATAAAAAAGCAACATGTCATTTTTATGATCAATCTTATTTTGTTAAGAGTATTAAGATTGTGCAGATTCTACATTGGTGTGTAAACTTCAGTTTCTTTACTCCGGTCCACTGAAATGCTTCTAAAGACAGAAAACCATGTGCGAATTTGAAACCCTCGAACGTATTGAAATATATGGTAAATAGTCTGCACTTATAAAGCGCTTTTTAACCCTTTTTAAAGCTGTTCCACAAAGCGCTTGTTGAACCGCCAACGATTAGTCCAGTCCAGAGTGAAAACACGTCTTTTATCACTTGTGTACGTCTATTTGATTTATTTATTTTTTACAAATAGAAGAGAGAAACGGGTCAGGGGAAAGGCACGTCTGAATCGGTCCTCAGAAGGAGAGTGTCCCCTTAAACTTTAAGAATCACGCTATGTAATTAAATACGGTTTCAGGACATTACTGTAATATTTTCATCCCATATTTTCACAAGAGGCTAGTAAGCATTAGCTACACAAACTACGCACCTTTTTACCACAGAACCCCAGTCTTTTTGCACGCTTTTGTCCTGTAACGAGATAAAAAAACAACGTAAGCTTTGCTATAATACGTCAAACTACAACTGACAAATAGACAAAAATAAAGCAGCATACTCACTAGCTTTGGTCATGGCTTCACACGTGCGTGAAAATTCCTCCAAAAATAAAAAATCTAATGCAACATAAAAGTCTTTTACACCTCTTCCGGTTGAAGCGGATGACTACTAACGGAACGAATTGCTGCCATCTACTGGACGGAAGTGTGTATTGAGAGGTCAACTCTGGTAGTACATGACTAACATTTGTCATCATTCTGTATCGCATTTCTCCATTATCTGAATATATTCAGACTATTCAGTTTTACTGACTCCAAAGATTTTGTGTTTAAGCATTTAAGGCTACATGCTCATTTTAATCAAGCTGAACAAATGACATTATCCACGCTTTCTGAAGCTGATAAAAGCATTGCTTACTTCGCCAACTATTATTCCACAAATCACTGTAGACACCTTCAGGAGAATTTCAAGCATTAGATTATTTCAACAAGGGCTGACTTACCATTAGGCAAAGGTAGGCAATTGACTTGGGCCCTGAGCTACCAAGGGCCCCCAAAACGCTGCATAAACTTATGGTTAAGAAAGTTTTGTTTTTTACTTTCCGCTAATAAAACATTAGTTATGTTTTCTCAAAATCCATACACTAAAATGCCATCAGAATGCTTAATTTATGAGTGTATTCTCCCCCCCCCCCCCCAAATTAAATGGGTCATACAGACCTGTTCAGTTCATTTTTGTCCTTTAACCTTTGTTTGAGTTCTTGAGTCAACAGCTTATCAGAAAAAAAAACAGTGTTACAGGAAATTATCATTAAACACTGCCTATAAGACAGCAAAAACACTAGTTTCAGACAAAACTGAATTTGTGAAAACTTTCACAGATTGATTTGGCTCTTTCTTGTGGCTTCATACATATTGGCATTTGAAATATTTATCTTCTAAGCCATAAAAGGAAATAAAGCCTAAAACTTCTTATTACAGCTTATTGCAGTTGACCTCATATATGGGTCATACTTGCCTCAGATAGGTTGTCTTGATTTGTGAATTTTTTCACAGTCCCGTTTTTTCCCCCCTTTCTTTTAACACTTGTTTAACCTGAGTGTGATTTGATAAATCATTGTTACTGGCCTAACAATACCAGTAATTCAACACGCTGTATAAATCATGGAGAAACACTAATTTCATACAAAACTGGATGTGTGAAAACTTTCACATAGGCTATTGGTTTTACTCTTTTGGTTGATTCCACAAATATTGGCATTGTGCAATATTTGTGTTCTTAACCAAAAAAGGAAATAAAGCCTTAATATTCTCATAAGTGACCGACCAGATGGGTCATGCTACACTCAAATGAGCTATCTTGATTTGTGAATTGTTTCACAGTTCAATTTTTGTCTTTTAACTCTTGTTTGAGTTCTTTAATCCACAGCTTACAGGAAAAATCTGGGGGTAAAAATGGATTTGTGAAAACTTTCACAGAGTGATTTGGAAAACTTTATGGTTTCACACAGTATAGCTCACTACAGCACATTCTGTAATAATCGGATTGTCAAATTTGAAGGGTTCCAGCAAAAAATAAATAAATCTTTAGTAAAACAAAGAAAATGGAACAGCGTCGGTAATGAAAACATTTCGTTTGCTGAAGATACAACTTGTGAAATTGTCTTGTTAATATTTATGGAAAAAGGTTATGCTTTATAATAAAATATTAAGATAAATTGTAGGTGTTTTTGTGTTCAAGGGTGGTGTGAAGATGATGGGATGGGGTTACATGGTGGTTAAAACCACTACAATGTATTAAAAATATTAGTGCTAACATTTGTTTAATTTATTAGACCACTATCACCAATATGAATATTGTTTTATAATTTTATAATTAAAAAACAATTATAAAAGTGTTATTAATTATCACTGTATATATGTTTCACTTGATTATCAGCAGTAGGGGTGTGACTGCCATTTCCTTTGCGAGAGGGGTCCTTTTGTCTCTGTTTTTGGTTTAGGGAGTTAGGGAAGTACATTTGTATTTTTGATGTTTTTCTTTTAGGAAAAAAAGCTCTCTAAACCAAGAGTTCTTTTGTTTATTATTTTGGCCTTAGCCCACCCTGAAGATACGCCTGGTGTTGTGTTCTATGTACAGTTGTGTGTATATACACTTGCTGATTTGTACAATATACCACAACTTTGTTGAAACCTTATTCTCTTATTTAGAGATCATTTCCTTTGAATCATGAGCTGATGACTCTGTGTGGCCTAACCTATACTCGGTCATAACAAAATAACAATTTATGCTGACATCTTTGACCCCACCCCATTGCAAAGTTTCAGAAGACAGGGTGTGGCAGGAAAGACAGGAGAAGCATGCTCCCTTTTATATTTAACTTTCAGATGAGTGTTTAGGAGCCCATAAGAGCTCATTCATGACTTCCCATTTCAGTGTTTCAGTGTGATATAAAAATTAGTCCCTTGGCTATACAGAAAAGATTCTAAACCCCACTGTTAAGTATGGTGGAGGAGTGATGCTGTGGGTCTGTCTTTTCTACAAAGGCCCAACAAAGGCCTTTTTACATACAAAGGCATTTTAGGGTACATTTCATTGTGGACACCATAAACCAGGAGATTTAAATTATAATCTGGCTGCCTCTGCCAAGAAGAACAACTAAAAGGTCAGACACTGATGCCGGACAGGAGGCCTGGGTCACAGTAGCCTTTTTTTTTTTCTTTTTGCATGTTTAACAGGGTGCTAATAGTTCTAAAATGGACTTAAAATAGACAGACCACTTTAGTATAGCCATCTGCTGCATATTTATTTTAGACATAAAACAGGTTTACATAAAAAGTGTATATTCTCTATTTATTTTATTATTATTTTTTTTCCTTTGTTTTTGGTAATTTGCAAACCTACCTAAATTATAAAACTTTGTGACAGCAATTACACAAATCCATTAACAATACATTTTTATACTGAGTAGCATGGTTTTCAAAGTACATTTGCATTAACAAATGATCATGGGGGCTTGCTTCATCCACATGCATAATATTATATTGTAAAAATAATCTTTACAGATATGTCTTGCTGGGTTAAATTCAGCTTTTCACTTCAACCAAAATTTTGGTCTTCTTACAAAATACATTAAAGCTGATACAGTACTAAGTTTGATTCCATATTCTTGGATATTTTAGACTGTTGAGTATTACAGGGTAACAAAAAGTGAAGAAATCAAGAAGTTCAGTGGTCTAAAATCTTTTTCATTTGCCACAAGTCAGAAAATATTTAGGCAGGTGCCACAGAGGAGACTTCTGTTTTGGAGGTAGAAGACACTTCAGAGCCATCATCAACCTTCTTTCCAAAGAGCTGCATGATGCATGAACGGAACTACAAGGCAAGAGAACATTTATTAAAAATTTGCATGAATTAAAACATAGATCAATAAACGGTAAAGTTACAGAGGACAGTGAAAAGGAGACACATTTGCAAAAATGACTGTTCATTTGTTACCTGTCGGTTCATAAAGACATAGATAATGGGGTTATAGATAGTGGCGCTCTTAGCAAAGTAGGCAGGCATGGCTGCTGCAAGTGGGTGAAAGGCATAACCAGGGTACGCAGTTCCAAAGCAGACAAAGAAAGTGTAAGGTCCCCAGCAGAAAACATAAGCAGCAATCATGACACAAATCATTCTCGTGACTTCCTTTTCAGCCTTTTGTGTTGATTCAGATTCCTTCTGTTGTGCTGCAACCTGTTAGAGATAGATAGGCCAAAGATGACTGAGCCCTTATGAGAAAAACAAAAATTTACACTGTATTTTAAAAATGGGATTTCTTACAGCACGGATGGCCAGCAACACAGGAATGTAGCAGAGAATGATCAATCCCAAGGGGATAATGCAGCAGCTGATCATCAGTGCAACCATGTAAGACCGGACTCCAGGGTCTTCATTTCCACTGAATACATCTGGTCCACAAGAGGTCTTGAGGCCATGAGGCCAATACCTGTAGGACATGAAAACTGTAGAGATCATGCATTCTATTTTACATTAGTTTACATTAGTCTATGATTAGTTAAGATCAGCAATTAAGACACCTTACAGTGAACTTACCTGCTCCAACCAAAGACAGGAAGTATAGTCCAAAATGCAGAATAGACCCAAGTAAAGATAATGCCACCAGCTGCCCATTTACCATCAAATTTTACATTTCCAAAAGGCTTGCACACCACCATCCATCTCTCAAATGATATGAATGTCAGAGACCACAAACCAGCAATACCTGATGAATTAATTATTAAAACGTTTTAAATAAATAAATAAATAAATAAATAAAAAGCTAGACATATGCATTTCAGACATTTCAGTTTGGTACTAGTATCTTAATACTAGATAAGTGCTTTCATTTTTAATCAAGTCTGCTTACCACAGCAAGCAACAGTGAAACCCTCAAAAATGCACATTGGGTGCCCAAGGATGAAGTAGCCAAAAAATTGGTTACAGACACTAATGGTGCTGGCCAACAATGTCTCTAAAATATCGGCTACCGCAAGATTGACCAAGATCCAGTTCAAAGGGTGACGAAGCTTCTTGAATTTGGCCGTGGCTACCAGTACCAGGCCGTTAGTGAAGGTTGAGGCAATAACCACAAAAAACATCCATAATGTTGCAACATGGTACACCCATCTTGGGGCAATGTGGTAGTTGGGTCCCTCAAATGGACCTAAAAAAGAAAGAGAAAGCTTCTGGCAAGTTCAATGAAGCATATTAGAGCAGGTAAACAGAAAGTTTTGTATTGGAGGGCCTGAAGCTGGAAAACTTTGATCTGCTTTTTTTTTCTCTTTTAGATAGCCCTCTCACCTTTGGTATTATTGCTGTTGGTGTAAACGAAGCTTGATTCCTGTGTTGTTTCATCACCTCGCCGCCTGGCTGCAAAAATAGCTTCTCCCCACTGCTCTGCCATTGTGAGGATTTGAAAGTCTTTGAGTGATGTCTGGAATTGCTTGTTTAGTGATTCCTACCTCTTCCTCAATTCTTACAACTTGCTTATTCTAACTAAGTTTGTTTGTTATTCTCTCAGCAACAGTATGTCTTTCTGAAGGGCATCTGTGGATTTCTGGTTGTTCTCTATGAGCTTTTATATGGTATCTGACGATACCTAGGCGGAGTCAGACTAACATACAAACAGGGTCAGGATTGGTACCTGTGCCTGGATGAAGTCAGTGAGGGCATGTGTAATGGGAATGGTGGGGTGGGGGTGGGGGAGGGTGACTCCAATTAATATATTAACTTACAAAGGTCTAAGCTACTTTTCCTTCCAGAAAGGAGGATTGCTAAAGTATAGGTGAAGTCTAAAAATCATGTCATCGAGCTTTAGCAAAGACTCTTTACACTGATTGAAGAGTGTTCTCTAAGATGACCTTATGTGTAGCAGTGCAATTACTAAGTAACTCTGCACTTTGTCCAAGTGAAGCAGAGGATTTGTTAGACTTTTAAGGCTTGTTAATCTCATATTTTTATTTTTATGGTTGGTCTAAATGTTTGATATAAATAATATGAAGACAAATCAGCAATTTTGAATGTGTTATTTGTATACATGCTGGTTTTCAGTGAACGTTTTGGTAAAAAGATGTTGTTTAAGTTGCGCCTCATATAATAGTTCATTAATCTGATTAGCAACTAAGAAAGTAGGTTTTAAGGTAATTTACCCGTTGACCCTATGGGCACTGATGGATTCAGTTAGTGACATATGCTTGAATTATTAATATATCTTGTAAGGCACAATACCAGCCTGGAGTGAAATTAATTTTCAAGTGATAATCTGTGCTGGTAGTGTAATTTATTTACTACCATTATAACAAGACTATTATAAGTGTTTCATTACACTGAACATAATTTCAAATTCCCATGTCCATATAATTCTAATTTATCAAATTCATGTTTGTTTCACCAATTGTTTGTTTCATATAAACCAGATGTGTAGGTTAAGTTTTAGCTTAGCTCAAATTGGCTTATTGGGAGAACTAGGGTGCCTTGTTATCCTGCACATTTGATCTTAATTAGTATTGACAAGGATGGAGTAAAACCTTCCTAATCCCTTATAGCTAATGGTTCTGGTTAGATATCCTTGTATCAACTTTTTGGGTGGAAGGAATACCCATAGAAATGTTAAACACATGTTCTACTATTTTTAAATGAGCAAAAACAAAATATCTTTAAAGGTAAAAATAGATTTTAGTTTATTTTTAGTTCTATTTTAATTTTTTTGCTTGCTCTTCAATACTTTAAATAAATAAAGGCAAACTCCCAAGATTTATTTACACAACCAAGGTAGTTGGTTTTTAGAGAATCAGCTAATTTAATCTATGTTGAATGACGTCTAAAATGTGATGTATTCACATTTAGTCTGTGTACACTCACCATCCACTTTAATAGGAACACGTATACACCTGCACATTTATTCAGTTATCCAATCAGCCAATAACGTGACAGCCTTGAATTGACAGCGCTGCATCTGCAACTACTCACAGGCTGGCCTAAAAACAAGAAAAATGTGGCACCTGAGCTGGCTTCATACTTTCATGTTAGAGATGAACTGGCAGTGCGAGACAACCTGGTCTATAGGGGTTCATACCGCATGGTGGTGCCCATATCTATGCTTGGGGCCCTAATTAATCTAGCTCATCAGGGTCACCAGGGCATCGTCAGGACCAAGCAGTGCCTTCGTGATTTGTATTGGTGGCCTGGCATGGACCACTCAGTTCAGTCCTCAATCTCCTCTTGCCACCTTTTTCAAAGCCACAATAAAAGTGCCAAAACACACCTTCCACCCCGTTGCCGGTACCAATCCCGTCTGCACCATGGGAGAAGGTTGGACTAGACATTGTTGGACCATTCGAGTTAGGGACCTGGGACTGCAGGTATGCACTCACTTTAGTCGACTATTACAGCAAGTGGCCAGAAATAGCATTCACCAGTAGTGTCACTACTGATACCATCACTGACTTTCTTGCTACAGTATTCAGCCATTTTGGAAACCCGTTAGAAATTGTAACTGAAAATTGTGTCCAATTTACTTCCCTTGCCTTTGTTGATTTTCTTAAAAGTAGGAATATCAAACATGCTCGAACCTACCTGTAATTTCCCCAATTTAACGGGGCTGTGGAGCACATGAACCGTGTTCTGAAGGATTGTGTTCAAATGGCAAGCTTGGAGGGTAAGCCTTGGAAAGCCTCTGTGAGAGATTTCTTCCTGCATTATTGTGCCACACACCATGCCACCAAAGGTGTTGCACCTAGTGAACTTTTACTTGGCTGCAAAATGAGAACAATCTTTCATATTCTACCCACTGGGCCCTCAGGTTGTGATGATGCTACAGTGCAAGCTTGAGTCTGGGCCCACCAGTCCCAAGTGAAATCTTCCCACTCATGAAAAAGGGCAGGTCAAAATTTTGTTCACCCTTTACTGTGCTGGAAAAAATGACACTTACATCTTGGATGATGGGAACGTGTGGAGCGTCACACACCTTTCACACCCTCCTGGCCAAAGCCATTCAGATAGTGGCCTTGGAGAGGTGCCATAATCAGATTCCGCACCGGAATCTGCCTCCAAGGCGGTCTAGAACCAGATGCCCTCCTGTCTGGCACAAAGACTATGTTACATGAACATTACACATGCACTAATCACCACATTGAGTTATTGGGATTTTAAATGTTAAACTTTTGAAGTTTAAACATTAAGGCATTTACTGTTCTGTCACATCTGTGATCGCTGGTGCTTGTGTTTAAAATGTGTTTATTGAGGTCCATAACAATTATTGCTGGATGGGAAAAACATTTCCTTGTGTTATGGGTTAAGAAACTATAATGTGATTGCCTATGTTGTTAATGTTGGTGGATTAGATATGTTAAAGACAATTGTTCTGTGGATTTACAATGTTGTTCAGGAAATGACTTATTTGTCAAAAATATATTAGCATAGGAGGTTACATCATTTAAAGAAAAAGGGAAAATGTTACATATTAACTTCACTTGCTTTGTTACTAGGGGTCAGTAGGGAAGTTGAGGTGTATGTGTGTAATGGAGAAGAGAAGAATAAAGTGGAAGAGTGAAGAGAACACATTTTGTTATTACTGCAGTTCTTTCTATGGTTACTTGTACGAGTCTAAGACACAACACCATGTTTCATAGATGAGCTTGTATATTTTGTATCATGAGCAGATCCTTTCTTTCTCCACACTTTCCATCACTTTGGTAGAGGTTAATCTTGGTTCAATCTTGCTTCTCTATCAGCGCACATGCTCACAGGACCAATCAGACCACCTCAGGTCAGTTAACAAAGTCTTCACGGAGCCAAAAATCTTAATAGAAACAGTTAATTTAACAGATGCGATACTATGTCGTTCAATACATCTAAATATAAATACCAGGAAATAAACTCTGAAATTCAAAACTCTCTTATCATATTCATCTATTGATTTCAAACACAAATGTCTCCAGTCTACAGGAAAAACAAATGAATTGGCCTTGACGTTCCAATAGTTTTGAAGGGGACAGTAAATATTTATTCTTTTTTTGTTTCATTTATGTTGTTGTGCTACTGTAATACAGTAGGTGAATCTATCTATCTATCTATCTATCTATCTATCTATCTATCTATCTATCAATGAACTTGATAGCCAGGAGCTCAAGGTTACTGACTCTTTTTATTTCTTTCTGCTAGGGTAAGTTCTCTGGAAAAGAAAATGACAGGATGTAGTTTGGCCAGAGCTCCAGGTGTTAAATGCAGGGGGTAGTGATACTTGATGGTGAGCTCATTAAGACTTGAGTTGTAAGTACACAGGCAGAGATTTCCATCTTTCTTTTCCTTGAAGAAGAACGCTGCTGAGATGGGCAAACTGGCAAGTCTGATGAAATTGATGCCATTATGTTCAGACAGAATACAAGTATGAGTACATGTTTCTTGGTACTCACCAATACTGGTATTGGATGCATCTCAACTGTGCCTCTATATGAACTACTGGCAGAAGAAAGTGCAACAGTGCATGATTTTAAGCTGTTTTGGCAGCTTCAGAATTTCATTCATCAGTTACAAGCAGGTGAATTTAAATTTCCTGTTATTGTTTTGTTTAATGTTTAATTAAATGTTTATTAATTAATGTAATAAGCATAGTTCAAGAGCTAGACATGCGTGAAAAAATAAAATAAAACAAAATAAAAACTAATGAGGTCAATTCACAATATGTCTAGTGTAAACTGACCTTTACAATTAGACTATCACTGAAAATTTTATTTAGCTCTGTTTAAATTTCCCTGTTTTAATCAGTGGCCATGAAATGTGTGTGTGTGTGTTCATGCACTTACACTACACTGTAAAAAATAATGAAGGTGGCCAAATGTAAAATAATTTAGTAACTGGTTGCACAGATTTTTTGAGTTTACCAAAAAAGAAATTGATCAGTTGTTCCATGGACTTAAAAATAAACATTGACAAGCAGTTGGACAAACTGGTAGACATCTTTTAAAAATAGGTTAGTTTGACATTTTCCCCAACTTGTTGGCTCAACTTTATCTGGATTAAATGGTCTAGGTGGACCAACTTATTATTTCATACTGGGTTTCCTAACTGAAAATATGTTGTTCATCTAGATATTAAGTAATTGCAAGTTAGGTTTTTAAAATATATTACTTATATGGCAAAGGAGACACCCAACATTTATACAAAACAGTATTAATTTCTTGCCAATTATCAATTTGATCTCTTTCAGAACAGATCTGCTGTTAAACCTTGTTTAATCAAGAAATAACAGTAAAATATATGAATCGATAAAAATCGTGGTGTCAATGCTAATTTCTTTCCTCAATTTCTTTCACTTTTGTATCACAAAATCAGGTTCAACTTTAAGAGCTCATATTCTGTACATGGGTGAGAATACACCCACCATCCACTTTATTAGGAGCACCCGTTCACCTGCACATTGATGCATTTATCTAATCAGCCAATCATGTCGCAGCAGCGCAATGCATAAAATCATGCAGATATAGGTCAAGAGCACCACAGTTGTAAAGAGTGATTATATGAGTTACAATATCTTTCCTGGTAACAAGACGTTTCCACCCACAGAACTCTCTCTCACTCAATGTTTTGTTTTTCATACCATTCTGTGTGAACTGTACAGACTGTTGTGTGCGAAAGTCCCAGGAGATCAGCAGTTTCTGAAATACTGAAACCAGCCCAACTGGTACCAATATCCATGCCATGATCAATGTCACAGAGATCACACTTTTCCTTCATTCTGATGTTTGAAAACAGTGTTTTAGGCAGCACCTTAAATATAGCTCCAAAAGGACAGAGTTCAGTGCTTGTGCTTTTAAAGATAATTAACAATCATCAAATTAGCAATCATCCAGCCAAAAGAACGATAAACTGTCCGGAATTAAAATAAATAATTCAATGTTTTGCTTGCATATTATCTGAACCTCTGAGTTTCATTCTCAGAAACTGCACCCTAGCAGAGCAGTCCTAATCAAGACCCATAAAGATCTTTTATATTGCCTCAAAGGTATACCTCCAAAAGCAGTTGGCAAATCCATAAGGCACTCACAGACAATGGTATCCCCCAGCACCACAGCAAAGTCCACCACTGATCCTGGATTTTCAGACTTCTCCTAGATTTCTAGTTTGAGAGAGAACAGTGCAATTACCCTATCAACCATAGTTTATTGGAAATTCAGTAATCTTTTTAATCAAAAGCATTGACAGAACAATTATTTATTTATTGATTAATGGTTAATGTTGATCAACAACATCTCTAGGAGTAACAATTGCATTCAGATGCCTACCCACCATTTAAGGTGGAAAGAAAAATGCAAATAATAAGCCGGCAAAGAAGAAGCTAACATTATTTCTCAGTAAAGAAATCAATGGCAACCGTCCATGCTAAAATTATACCACAGTCATTTCTCATAGCAGTATCAGGCATTTATACAAATATACTCAAACTAGAGCACCAAAATAGTTGAACTATACTAAAATTCAGCAATTTCAGGCAAGAAAATTATGATGGTTTATCTAATTTGCTAAAACAAATTAGCAAATTGTCCAGTATTGCTGTAGGAAGAGGTAAAAAATATATCGAATGGTGTGTGTGGTAGGTTTGAGGATCATAAAGGTATGTTTTGGCAAAATTCAGACAAACCTTAATGTTCTTCTGGTTAGCAGTGGTTTTCACCTTGCCACTCTTCCATGGATGGCATTTTTGCCCGGTGTCTTTCTGATAGTGGAGTCATGAACAGTGACCTTTATTGATGCAAGAGAGGCCTGTAGGTCCTTTGATGTTGTCCTTGGGTCTTTTGGGACTTCCTGGATGAGTAGTTGCTGTGCTTTTGGAGGAATTTTGGAAGGTTGACATTTTTCGGGAAGGTTCACTACTGTGCTGAGTTTTTCCATTTGGAGATAACGTCTCTCACTGTGGTTCTTTGGAGTCCCAGAGTCTTTGAAATAGCTTTGTAACCCTTCCCAGACTGATGTATTTCAATCACCTTCTTCCTCATCATTTCTGGAATTTCTTTAAATTTTGACAGTGTTACAGGGTAAGAACTTTTAACCAACTTCATGCTGTTGAAAAAGTATTGATTTGATTGAACAGCGTTTTCAGTAATCAGGCCTGGTTGTGTCTAGTCCAGCTGAACCCTTTTATGAATGTAGTTTCATAGATTTAGGGAATTAATAACTAAGGGGACAAATACATTTTCATATAGGCACAGTTAGTATTGGATAACTTTTGCTCCAATAAATAACATTATCATTTAAAAACTGCATGTTGTGTTTACTCAGGTTGCCTTTGTTTTATTTTAGATTTTGCCTTAATTTCTGAAAGAATTTAGTATGAGATTTACACACAAAAAAAGAAGAAATCAGGAAATACTTATTCACAGCACTATAGAAGCTGGGTCTTCTTCTTTCTGTTTACGGACGTGACGTAACCAGGCAAAGATTAATGTCGTCATGAATGACGTCAACTGACATTTTCCATGAAATCCGATCCAACAATTCAAATTATAAATCATTATTTTAAGCTTACTGTTGCGAATCGGGGTATGGAAGGGAGACATTTGTGAACACTGATTATTTTATTATTATTATTATTTATATTTATATTATTTATTATTTTATGTACTTGATCAATAATTGCTTTTTGTTCATTTTAACCAAAAAGTTTGATACTGCAGCTTTAAATAGGCATCCAGTGGAAGAACATAAATAGCTTCATGTTAGACACAGAATGCACGTGGAAAGTACTATTTTATGACCTATTTTATGACCTAGTGCACTAATGTTACACTGAGAGTAGGGAGCCATTTGAGATTCAGCAATAATGATCATGATTCTGAGACTGTCTAGACTCCACTTCATTTTTAATCAACACAGAGTCGACAGAGTTGATCTCTACTCCTAGTCAAAGCTGAAGGATTGCGTCTAGAAATCAATTTCCCATCAATCCTTTAACATTAGCCAAATTAAACTTACATTATCACCAGGGTTGGGAGTGTTACTTAAAAAAAATATTTCATTGCAGTTACAAATTACTTCATAAAAAAATTTAATCAGTAACGTAATCCAAGTATTACAATATGAAAGTCATGTAATCTGATTACTTTTGGTATACTTCAAAGTCACATATGTAAATAAACTTAGGAGAAAAGCAATATGATCTAAAATACTTTTATTTAAACAATTCACAGACATGATGCAGTATCAGACCATAAGCACATCATAATGAAACTAAAGCCGAAAATATAGAACTCCAGGTCGAACGCTTTTTTAAGGTCCGAAAAAGACTGAAAATGAGGACAGATGGTCACCCTAACAAGAGCATTTCAGAAAACAATTTTTGTTAATTTCTTCCAAATTAAGTTTATTTGCACATATACCAGGAGGTTGCTCATGTGAGCCACGACTGGCAAGAGAGAACCAGAACTATAATCAAGCAGCTGTCTATATTGTGTTATGTCAAAAGTTTCATTTCTTTGTTTTAAATAAACAAAATAAACATAAATCCTAGTAGTATTCCCATTTTTTACAAAATGTACCTGTAATATGATTACTTTGTTTTTTTGGCGTAACTGTAACGGATTACAGTTAACAGTTTTTATACAGTCCCCTCCAAAACTATTGGAATGGCAAGGCCAATTAATTTTTTTTTGCTGTAGTCTTAAGACGTTTGAGTTTGAGATCAAAAGATGAATATGAGAAGAGTGTTTAGAGCTTCAGCTTTTATTTCCTGGTATTTATATGTAGATGTGTTAAAAGAAATAGAACAAAGCACATTTTGTATCAGACCACCCACTTTCAATTTCACCCAAGTAAGTCATAGGACCTTACTCCAACTGAGCATATATATCACCTCCTGAAAAGAATCGTATCTGAATCCTTATTTCCCATTTTGTCTGTGTATATTTATTATAAACATATATTTCCTTATGTTTGTCCATGTTTATGTTCAAAATTTCAAGTCAAGTGGCTTTATTGTCATCCATCCATCTTCTATACTGCTTATCCTTTTCAGGGTCACAGGGAACCTGGAGCCTATCCCAGGGGGCATCGGGCACAAGGCGGGGTACACCCAATCCATCAAAGGGCACAATCACACACCCATTCGTACACTACGGACACTTTGGACCATGCATGCCTTTGTTCTGGGGGAGGAAACCGGAGGAAACCACCGCAGCACAGGGGAAACATGCAAACTCCGCACACCATGGTGGGAATCGAACCATGACCCTGGAGGTGTGAGGCGAATGTGCTAACCACTAAGCCACCGTGCACCCGGCTTTATTGTCATTTCAACCATATACAGCTGGTACAGTACACAGTGAAACGAAACAACTTTCCTCCAGGACCACGGTGCTACATAAAACAACACAGGACAACAAGAGACTACACAGAACTGTATAAGACCTGCATATTTCTACATAAAACAGAAGACAGTACAGTAACTACTAAAACAGGACAATAGGCACATTAAGTGACAGTATGGAAGTGTCAGATATAACATGTAGTGCATAGAATAACAATTTAATAAAAATGCTGTGAATGTAAACATAACATACTATGACATAGTATTCAGAAGAAAATTTTATACCATATATAGCACAGAGTGGTTGCCTTGTGCTATACAGCAACCACTAACAAGTCAAGTCATCTCTTTTCTTTTATCCATGTTCAGAGACATGTGTTGACTCTGCACCAGTCCATTAGCCGCTGCACCTTTTCTCTGTATGCTGAATTATTGTTCTTGCTGATAAGACCAACCATGGTTGTGTCATCGGCAAACTTGATGATGTGATTCGAGCTGTGATTCGCTGCACAGTTGTGAAATTTATAATCAGTCTTTTGACTCTTATACAGAGCAACAAAAAATGAGCTGTGTAATCTGGCTTGCGTGTTTCTCTGCAACTCTGTGCCCTGTCTCTAAGTTTTCCTAGTTCCTTGTTGAATTAATTCCTCTTTTCCATAGTAATAACAACAACAACAACAACAACAATAATAATAATAATAATAATAATAATAATAATAATAATAATAATAATTTGCCTCACACCTCCAGGGTTCACACATCCGGGGTGTCCCCCGCCAAGTCCCCTGTGATAGGCTACAGGCTCCCCGTGACCCTGTGTAGGATAAGCGGTACAGAAAATGGATGCCTGGATGTTTGAAAAATAATAATTATTATTGTTATTGTTATAATAATAATAATAGTAATAATAATAACAATAATTAGTATGATTATTGTGATTATTACGAGTATTATGATTATTATTGTTGTTGTCGTTGTCGTTCTTCTTCTTCTTCTTCTTATTATTATTATTATTATCCTATTTCCTAGTTCTTGGTTGAAGTTTTTCTGGTTTTGTGTATAGTAAGCATGTTGTTTTAATTTCAGTTTGTCAGTGTGAATCTTAACTCTTTTAGCCCTTGGATCATCCAAGATGCAGTATTGTTTTTTTCCTCACCCAACTTGATTATCTAATGGCATGTGCTTAAAAATAAAATAAATATATTTAGTAATACACAGAATTGATCAAAACTAAGGGTTTGCCTTTTGCTGTTTTGTTGGAAATTTAGGCAATGTTATTATCAACACAAAAATTTATTTTATATATAACGTATTAATATAATATATTCTCATCACACTTCTTGTATCTGGTGGAATTATTTTAAGTTTATTTTAGATTTTTAATTGGCAGTTTATTAAGAGACAAAACATGGGTCAAGGAATGGCATTTCTGTTGGGTGCAAAGCAGCTTATTGGGAGCTCGGGCTTCCTGGTTACTCTGTACACCAAGTACTAATTACTATTGACAAGGACACAGTCCAAACCTTGCTAATCCCTGCAGATTGATGGTTCAGGTTAGGGAAAGCTGGGTTTAACTGAAAAGCATGGCATGGTCTGGTGTTATCCTTTATTACATCCTGTTGTGATCTATCACAAAGTAGTTGTGGGGGTGGGAGGGTGAATTTGGGGAGTTATTACACAGGGACTCCATGGGAGCACATCACGTCATGTACAGAGAACAGTCTGTATACTTTTTAATTTAATCCTTTACATATTTTAGTTTATACTAAGATCCTTAGTTCAGTACATGTTTTATTTAGCTGAGGTAATTAGCACCTGTTTTTCTAAAGAAACAATAGTATGTTTTTGGCCGCATATTAATGAAAATCAAAAGATTGGAATTTTCACAACAATGTTCAGGTCAACATTCTAGACTATTGAAGGTGTTCTTCAGCTTTTTAAATTTTTATTATTTTTAACAGATTTTTTTTTTGCACTAGTTGTTTACAGACAGCATAAATATAAAAATCTAAAACTGAAAATGAATTATAGGAATTGACATCAAATATACCTTTCCAACATCATCTGGTACATTCTATCAGGGGTAAGTCTGGAAGTCCGCTAATTCTGAACCATTCATGATAGGTACAATTTCACTACTAGCACAATTTAAATTTACACCTGAATGTCAGCAGAAAGAACAGACTTATGACAGAGACTGAATGAAACGCCATTCAACATTCATTTGACATTCCTCTTGAGGTTTTTTAATTTTTTTATTTCACTGGGTTTCAAATCTCTGCTTAAGTAATCTGTGCTTAATTAATAAGGGCTTCAACAATGTAATACAATGTAAATATATTATATTAATTCTTCCTCCGTCTAATTATACATTTATGCATCTAAATATATATTTGATTTTTCCTTAAAAAAATATTTAATTAAATAAACTTGTGAAACCAAACTGTTAGTTTGTCCCTTCCTTACTACCTTAGCTTTTTGACAAAGACGGAGAATCATGAATATAATGAATGGTGAATAAAAACAATTTAGAAATAAGATTTTACCTTAATCGTGTTTAAATTGGGTTCAATAAATTATGTTTAAATAAATTGTTTGTTCTGCCATTTGTAGGATATTGAAACATTTGAAATACATTCAGTACTGTGCAAAATGCTGTAAAGAAAAGATGCCTTCAAAAACAATGAAATTATAACTGTCAACAATCAACAACAAAATCTACTATAAGGAGCAGTAAACAGTAATGCAATAAACAAAGTCAGTATTTGGTGTGTCAACCCTCTGTCTTTAAAAATGCACCAATAGTCTCAGGTATACCTTGTGCCGTTTTATAAGGAAATTGACTCGTAAATTTTATTAAGCATCTTGGAGAATTTGCCACAGTTCACCTGGAGCCTTTGACTGTCACACTTGCTTCTGTTTTGCAGGTAATTCTGCACGCCGGGGGCGCGCCGAGAGATCGGAAGGGGGTGCAAATTGTTTTCAAGAAAAAAAAAAACACAGACAGGGCATCGTTTGGGTTCTCGGTGTATTTTATTGCTTTTCAAATAGAATGTGTATAAATGGAAAAACTCCGCGTTCCCTCTCCCTCTGCATTATCTTTTTGCTGGGGAGAGGCGGAGCTTAAACTGCCTTTTATCTAGCCGTCAGTGCAGACCAGTGTTGCCAACTTAGCGACTTTTCAGACCCCTTTAACGACTTTTTTGTTGCAGAAAACAAAATAAAAGAAAAGCGCCTAGCGACAAATCTAGTGACTTTTTGGACAAACCTTAGCAACTTTCCAAATGTCACCAGTTCTGTCCTGCAAGCGCGAGGTCCTGCTTTCCCGCTGCACTCTCACCTCTCTCTGTCTGCTCTGTTCAGTGAGGGGCTGAGAGCCGGAGTCACGGATAACGAGACGCGCCCTTCCTCCCAGTTTACATCATTCACATGCGAATGTTTTTTAGAACGCAAGATGAATAGAATGCAACATGTTTTACATGTAAAATAGTCCATGCTATTACAACCTAGTTCTCTTGTTCAAATTAGTTATAGTGTTCAGAAACATTTTTGATCATTCATGTTCCATACCTGTCCGTTATATAGTTTTATAAAAGTCATAAAAAATATTTTTAGAAAATCATAAAAGTTATGAAAAGTAATTGAAAAAGTACAATAAAACGAAACCATATATATATATATATATATATATATATATATATATATATATATATATATATATATATATATATATATATACACTTCCGGTGAGTGTATAGTCTTCAAAATCTAATGAATCTTATCTTAATGAACAAAACATGTAAGAGTCATAAACTTTTGTTGGTCACAGAGTTTATTTTCTGCAATAATCCAAAATATCCAATGGAAAAATTCTATTGGCTTTTTGTCGAGGGAACCAGGGTGATGCTAACTTCTGGGTAGGGATGTCACGAGAACTGATACTTCGGTACTAAGTCGGTACCAACATTGTTAAAACGTGACGGTACTTGTTTTTCTGCAGTAGCGTAGTTACCATTGTTAATGTAGGTACCGAGGTTTGCAATTCTTCCGGAACAGATGAGGCAGCAAATACACATAAGTGTTTTAGTCGGTCCACAAGTGGTGAAGAAGAAGAAGAACGCCTACAAGCACACGGGAAAAACTACAGAAATGGCGACAAGTTTAGTTCTGCCCCGACTCATTGAGAGGAAAGATGATATGGAATATGAAAATACTTCGCATTCGAGCCGGATGACAACAAACATATAATTGATGCTGTGAAGCTGGTGTGCACAGCAAGGAAACACCTGGAATTTGGCGAAGCACCTGAAACACAGGCCCTATATTATGTTTATTTGAGACAGCTGGCATTGTGGCCGTGAAACCAGCTAACGTTATGCTCCATGTAATGTTAGCGATAGCCAATTATTTGTTAACAATGCTAACGCATTGCAATGTTATAAACTAACTCCTGGGGCGGCTGTGGATCAGGTGGTAGAGCGGGTTGTCCACTAATCGTAGGGTTGGCGGTTCAATTCCCGGCCCACATGACTCCACATGCCTTGGGCAAGACACTGAACCCCAAGTTGCTCTCGATGGCAAGTTAGCGCCTTGCATGGCAGCTCTGCTACCATTGGTGTGAGTGTGTGAATGGGTGAATGAGACACAGTGTAAAGCACTTTGGATAAAAGCGCTATATAAGTGTGCCATTTACCATTTACTCCTAATGGACCACCATGCATCGCCATTCAGCCCATGTCCTGTCTAATTATTATAGCTAAAATAATTTAGCTATTTAGTAGCTAAATGTAGCTACTGTCACTAATAATTATTCAAATGTTCATGCTTTTAATAAATCTTTCTGTCCTGCAACCATATCAGTGAATTTAAACTAATGCTGGCATTCAGAGTATAAGGCGTGTATATATGTGTGTGTGTGTGTGTGTGTGTGTGTGTGCGCGCATTTAGGAGTGCACCTTAGCACTTGTAGGCTCCACTAATTTATGAGTCATTGTCAGACAGTGTTTGATAACTAAAATATCCCCCCCCCCCCCCGTATTTTTGTCTGTATCAGCCAGAGAAGGATGTCCGCCAGGAGAGTTTTTAATTAAATTTTACCAAGGTATCGACTTTGGTATCGAGTATCGTGTACTTTTGGTGGTATCGAGGAACCAACTACAATATTTTTGGTATCGTGACATCCCTACTTCTGGGGTAGCCTACAAAAATACGTCATCCCTGCAGGATTGCCGACTTAAACATTAGTGTCCGACACTTGAGAAGGGGACATCCCTCTCTCTTAATGCAGAGGTAGAGTCCATCTCTACAGCAGGCAATTATTACATTTATGATGGTGAAGATGCCAACGTGCATGTAACACCAGTCCCATTCACAAAGCACCAGATTTTCTTACAATAAAATTACATCGTGAGAAAACAGCTTTTGTTATGTCAATATCATGAAAAAACAACAGAAAAAAAAATTAATAATGCATGGGTGTCCATATCATTATACCTGGTCTCCTACAATATTGGGGGGGGGGGGGGCATGCCACATGATAGAAGAGGCTTGGGGGGCCTTTAGTTACAAAAGGTTGAGAACCTCTGATTTAGATCATAGCACTTGGGTTAAGTACTGTTGCTGGGTATTGGGTATTGTATGGATATTGCAGGACATTTTGCCAACGCTCAATGCTACAGTCCATTGATGATATTAAGATCACTGGCAGCTTAATAGAAATGCCAAAGACAAAGTATTAAGATGTCTGTGTCAATAACGCTCAGGACATACCACAGTAGTTCCCAAACTATACACTGTAAACGATTTCTCTTGTTTTCACAGTGTTATTCTACTATATTTTCATCTTTTTTTTTTTTTTTTTTTACTGTAAAAACGTTTACAGCATGTTGCTTTTACAGTATTATTGCTGTATTTTGTACTCTGGCGTACTGTAAATTGTTTTTACAGTGACTTACTGTAATTTATTTTCTTCAAAAAAGAGTGTGAAAATAATTACAGTAATATTTTCAGTAATAATTACAGCAATATATAGTAATAATTTGAACACATGTAATATTGTGTAACGGGTATGGAAAGTATTCTATACATATAATATACAGAATTACACAAAAAATGTATACATGAAGTGACTGTCTGTATGTGTGCATCTTCCCCTTTAATTTTCTGACTGCAGCGTGTAATGTTAACTTCCTGTCTTTGCACCACCTCTTCCCTTTCCGCACTGTGTTTACATGGGAGAGGTAGGATTTTAATAAGCTCTGATAAATCCAATTTCATCTTTGCCCTAAAAATCACTTTTAAAATTAGCGTTCTTTTTCTAAATCATATTTATGACATTATTTGCCATATATGATTTATTTCATGTTTTCACTTTAATTAAGGTTATGATTAGTTTTATGCGTCATCCATGAACTTGAAATTTATTTTACAGAAATGTTAAGGGCAAAAGCACACTGTATGAGACTGTGTAATCTCTTTGTCAGGTATGTTTTTTTGTCATTTGCTAAATCTTTATTTTATTGATTTTATTCTTTTGCACCTCCTCTTTTCTCCCTTTCCACACTGTTTGCATGGGAGAAAAATGTTGAGGGCAAAAGCACACACTGTATAAGACTGTGTTATCTCTTTGTCAGAGAGTAAATGGAGAGTTGACCCAGTTGCCGTCTACCTATTTATTTGGTTAAAAGAAAACACAACGCAGACAACAACCAGTTACAATTGTACATACAAACATGTTACACAGAAGACGTTTGACATATTCCTGGTTATATTTTTGTTGATTCATACTTGAGACATTACAATAATAATAATTTAAAATGAGGTAACTCATGTTGGCGTATAGTTAATAATGATTTGTTGTGTATTTGCAGTTCCCAGACCCATCTCCTACCTTAAAATAGCCTTTTACACGAAAACGTTATAGTAACCTATTATTCGATGATGTGCTCACATTCAGTAATCACATTAGAATAAATTTATATTATTATTATTAGAGATGCACCGATGTATCGGCCGATAATCGGTATCGGCCGATAAAGGCTATTTTTCTGCTATTGCCTATCGGCCAATAGTTCAAAAACATCCGATGATCAGGGTGGATTATATTCTGTCAATCAAAAGAGGGTGAGAAAACACATCGATTTCATGCTGTGTGTCAAGATGATGTCTCTTGTGTGGAATGATGACAAAACTGCCATTTTTAATGTCTATAATCTCTGCACTAATAAAATTTTACACCAGATGCTGCAGCAGTGAAGCGGCACTGGGTCTAATCCCCCCCTGAAACCCAACCCCCTCCCCCACTCGCGCACTGTTCCCACGCTGAATTAAAGTGCCAGTACACCGTTCAAAGATTTAAATGAAGCTGAGTTGACAAAAAAGTATATATTGCACAGAAAAATATATTTGTAGAGTAGTGTATTTCATATCCAGTTAATGTTAATATGAGTTAATATAATCAAAAAAGGTTTATATTAGGCCTATATATTACCAGTTTGATGTTCACTGATGAAGTAGAAATGCTTTTGTTTGTGGTGAGTGAATGTGAGACTAACAGGAGGGTTTTTTTTTTTTTTTTAGAATTCAGTCACTTAATTCTGTTAATATGAATTAATAACATTCAATAAGTTCATAATCTTACTTTGATCTTCAGAATTTACTTCATGTGTTAATGTTAATTAAAGTAATGTGTCCTGATTAAGAGACCAATTACTGTGAAACATCTTGTTGAAATGGAGAGAATAAAGTTTTTATTTGCATTTCCTTCAGAATTCTGGAATTATTTATTATTCTTTTAAAAGAAGGTATAAAAGGCAGAACTATCGGTATCGGCCGATATCACTCTGAATAATCGGTTATCGTATCAGCTGAGAAATTTAGTATAGGTGCATCTCTAATTATTATTCACTGCAATAACCAGAAACATCTCTGACAATAACACGTATGTAAATTGCGTGCTAATACACCTGCCAACACAAGACTTTTCATCAGGCACTGCAGCCTTGGGGGCCAGGCCAGCATCGCGGTCTGTAATCTAAATCCATTGGACAAGAAAGGTAAGCGCAAAAATCACATTTACTATCTTAAACAATTTTATTATTTATTTTCTTTATGATTGGCATCATTTAATAGTCATCCATCCATCCATCCATCCATCTTCAATACCACTTATCCTTTTCAGGGTCATGGGGAACCTGGAGCCTATCCCAGGGAGCATCGGGCACAAGGCGGGGTACACCCTGGACAGGGTGCCAATCCATCACAGGCCACACAATCACACACACATACACACACACACACCCATTCATACTCTATGGACATTTTAGACATGCCAATCAACCTACCATGCATGTCTTTGGACTGGGGGAGGAAACCCCCGCAGCATGGGGAGAACATGCAAACTCCACACACACACGGGAATCGAGCCCCGAACCTGGCGGTGTGAGGCGAACGTGCTAAGCCACCGTGCACCCCATTTAATAGTCATTGTAATTTTAAATATAATTGGTTACTTCGTAACGTGTACCTCAGAAAACAATTTAGCTAGATAGCATTCGTTTATACTACGGGCTTTCCAGTTAGTATTATAGTGAACTGTTTCTAGGTTTGAATCAAATTACATTTTTTTTTCGAAATCTTTTTGTGTATTTACACTAGTTGACAACTTTCACCAAATGAATAAGGGACATTCATTCACAGGAACTGGTGTGTGCGTGCGTGCGTGCGTGCGTGTGTGTGTGTGTGTGTGTGTGTGTGTTTGTGTGCGCATGTGTCATATCACAGCAAACCAGTGACTCCATTTCCCAGGAGTTCACCTTTTCCGGAGTGCTAATCATACACACCTGTTACCAATCTCACACACACTCACTCCACAGTACATAGAGACTGTTTCAACACAGTGACTTGAATACTTGAATACTTCACCTCCTCTATGGATGCAGCAGGAGAGCGAGGAGAGCATC
Organism: Ictalurus furcatus; assembly: GCF_023375685.1. Classification (NCBI taxonomy): domain Eukaryota; kingdom Metazoa; phylum Chordata; class Actinopteri; order Siluriformes; family Ictaluridae; genus Ictalurus; species Ictalurus furcatus. Next base: position 645,517 of record NC_071275.1, read on the forward strand.
ACGCCAGTGTACATAGGAATGTCTGGCCACCATTCATGTCAGTCCGGTTTCCCCTTGTTTTTTATTTTTAATGAATTTACAAATATTTCAACCAAACTTCTTTCACGTTGTCATTATGGGGTATTGTTTGTAGAATTTTGAGGAAAATAATTAATTTAATCCATTTTGGAATAAGGCTGTAGCATAACAAAATGTGGAAAAAGTGAAGCACTGTGAATACTTTCCGGATGCACTGTATATCTGCTATCATCGCTACAGTCTAAAAACCACCTAAGGCTAAGACGCATGCAGCTTTTTTATCAGAATTTGCTGACTTCCTGTTAATGTTGAGAATGAAGTTTGACAGAATTCTAATTGTGGGAGATTTTAACATTCATGTGGACCGGAGTGATTCTGTGGTGGTTAAGGAATTTCTGTCGCTACTTGATTGTTTTAACTTCACACAGTTTGTAACTGACCCGACTCATAACAAGGGCCACACCCTGGATCTCGTGATTGCAAACGGCTCGTTTGTATCGCAGTTTTCATCTGTTGACGTTTGGACCGTCAGGCCATTCAGCTGTCTTCTTTAACCTGGAACTGTATCATCCATGTGAGCCTACCATCCGAACAGTAACCTTCCGGAAGTGGAAGTCTATTGATCAGACAGTTTTCTCCAATTCGGTTGTTTCCACCTTAAGCGATCTTCATCCCTCATCGCTGGAGGAGAAAGTCCTGCATTTAAATTCTGCTATTGCTGCTAATCTTGACTTGTTTGCTCCCCTAAGGTCCTGTAAGGTTACATTCGCCCACTCTGTTCCCGGGTATACTGACAATCTGCGCTCTAGAAATGGAGCGTAAATGGCGCCTTACTGGCTTGAATGTCTACTATCAAGCGTGGAAGGATCTTCTGGTTGATTACAGAGCATTAATCCCAGACACTTGTTCCAAACCATGAACAGACTGCTTCAAGTTAATGTTGTTACCACTTTGCCTGTTTCTCATGTATGTTTTCTCTATGTAATTTTTTTTCTTCAGTTTTTTAATTCTAAAATTGATAATGTTAGCACAGAAATTTCTGTTACACCTGATGACACTTCACTCCTTCGTGCATCTGGGTTCAATGGCGTTTCTTTCACTCATTTCTCACTGCTTGATTCTGAGGCTCTCACAAGGGAGGTACCAGCATGAAATCAACCATTTGCTTGCTTGATCCAATTCCCACAAACCTATTTAAATCATGCTTCGATGTTTGGTGCCCTGCTATCCTCGGCATTATAAATGAATCATTGGAGACTGGGGTCGTTCCAGCAGTACTAAAGACTGCTGCTGTTGCACCTGTACCAAAGAAGGAAAATGTTGCCGTGGATGATTTTAACAATTTTCGTCCCATCTCAAATCTTCCATTATTCGCAAAAATACTAGAGCGTGTTGTTGCCTCTCAATTGTGTAATCATCTTACAATTAATAACCTCTTTGAACCCCTTCAGTCAGGTTTTCATAAATCTCACAGCACTGAAACGGCATTGGTCAGAGTTACCAATGACTTGTTGATGGCCTCTGATTCTGGAGCTACATCCATTCTCATTCTTCTTGATAGAGAAGAGCTGCTTAGAGCTGCTTTCAATACTGTGGATCATGGTCTTTTACTTACCTGCCTTGAACGTGTTTTTGGTGTTTCAGGGACAGTTTTAAACTGGTTTAAATCCTATTTTACTGACTGTTCCCAGTTTATTTCTATGGGTGGCTACAGGTCTGACACTAGCTCTGTGCTCACTGGTGTTCCTCAGGGATCGGTTTTAGGCCCTTTACTTTTCAATATTTGTCTATCTCCACTTGGGCATCTGCTGTGATTGCTTGGCCTCCATTATCACTTTTATGCAGACGATTCCCAAATCTACATTCACTCAAAATCTGGTGAAAACCTTGATGTTTTTTTTTCTGAGATAAAAACATGGATGAATAATAATTTTCTGTGCCTGGATAGCGGGAAAACTGAAGTTATGCTTATAGGTTCCTGTCATTATATTCTCAAAGCTGGTCCACTGACTGTTTGTTGATGGCTCTGCTCTAGAGAATCAAAGTAAGATGAGGAACCTTGGAGTAATTTTTGATACCAGCCTTACATTTGATTCTTTTGTTCAGAGCACTGTTAAAACATCCTTTTTTTCACCTCAGAAATATAGTAAGACTGCGCCCTATGCTAAACTTCTCTGAAGCTGAAAAGCTGATTAACTCATTTGTTGTCACTCGGTTGGATTACTGTAACGCCGTTTTAGCCGGCGTGTCTAAATCCACAATCAATAAACTGCAATATGTACAAAACTCCTGTATCCTGAATGGGACCAGGACATGCAGTCATATTACTCCTGTTCTGGAGTCCTTACACTGGTTCCCGGTCAGGTTCCGTGTTGATTTTAAAATTATGATGCTGACATACAAAGCATTACATGGCATGGCTCCTAATTACTTATCTGCTTTATTAATTCCTTACACCCCAAATCGCAGACTGCACTCCTCATAGTGTAATTTGTTAACTGTTCCACAAACCCACTTAAAATCTACGGGTGACGGGGCTTTTTCTGTCTCTGCTCCTTCACTTTGGAACTCTCTTCCTCTTGAACTTAGGGAAGCTCAGACCTTTGACATTTTTAAAGCTCAACCTAAGACATACTTTTTTAAACTTGCATTTGACTGTTGATGTCTACTTTTATTATTATTATTATTATTATTATTATTATTATTATTATTATTATTGTTGTTGTTGTTGTTATTCTTATTAACGTTTATTTAAAAAAATTCTGTGTACTGCTTATTTTGTGCACAGTGCTTTGAGAATCTGATTTTAAAGGCGCTTTATAAAATAAAGTTTATTATTATTATTATTAAGAAATAGTTTATGGGCTGTCAAAAGAAGATATGTTGAAGATGTACAACGGGGGGGTGTTTAGGTCGGATCAAACTAGGAAGACCTTTTTAAGAAGAATTTATTTTATGTTGAGCCTACTGATATTTATTTGGGCATTGATGCAAACGGTAAGGAGCATTTCTGTCAGTATATGCATGTCAAAGAAACACTTAAGGCATTTTTGAGTCACTCATCAGTTAGAAAACATATACAGTGGGGGAAATAAGTGTTGAACGCGTCAGCATTTTTTTTGCAGGAAATATATTTCCAATGAGGCTATTCACATGAAATTTTCACCTATGAAATTTTGCCTATTGTTTTCTCTGTGACGATGATACCTGCTGCCTCAAAGTGTTTCTGGAGCTCTTTCTGAGTGGTCCTTGGCTCTTGGGCTACTCTTCTGACTATTCTTCTGACTCCCTGGTCAGAAATCTTACAAGGAGCTCCTGTGTGTGGCCGGTTGATGATGGAGTGATGTTGCTTCCACTTGCGGGTAAAGGCCCCCATCATGCTTACTGGAGGATTCAGAAGTTTTAAAATACGTCTGTATCTGATTCCATCAATATGTTTTGCAACAATAAGGTTGCGAAGGTCTTGGGAGAGCTCTGTGCATCAATTATTGCAAGTTGCGCAGGCCCTGAAGCAGCAAAGCATCCCCACACCGTCACATTTCCACCACCATGCTTGACCGTAGGTATAATGTTCTTTTTGCGGAATTCTGTGTTTGGTTTACTCCAGATGTAACAGGACCCCTGTCTTCCAAACAATTACACTTTTGGCTCATCAATCTATAGAACATTTTCCCAAAAGGTTTGAGGATCATCAAGGTGTGTTTTGGCAAAATTCAGACGAGCCTTAATGTTCTTCTTGGTTAGCAGTGGTTTTCTCCTCGCTACCCTTGCATGGATGGCACTTTTGCCCAGTGTCTTTGTGATAGTGGAGTCATGAACAGTGACCTTTATTGATGCAAGAGAGGCCTGTAGGTCCTTTGATGTTGTCCTTGGGTCTTTTGGGACTTCCTGGATGAGTTGTTGCTGTGCTCTTGGAGGAATTTTGGAAGGTCAGCCACTTCTGGGAAGGTTCACTACTGTGCCGAGTTTTTCCATTTGGAGATAATGCCTCTCTTTGTGATTCTTTGGAGTCCCAGAGCCTTTGAAATAGCTTTGTAACCCTTCCCAGACTGATGTATTTCAATCACCTTCTTCCTCTTCATTTCAGGAATTTCTTTCAACTTTGGAATAGTGTGTTACTGGGTAAGATCTTTTAACCAACTTCATGCTGTTGAAAAACTTCTATTTAAGTGTAGATGTGATTGAACAGGGTTTGCAGTAATCAGGCCTGGTTGCGTCTAGACCAGCTGAACCCCATTATGAATGCAGTTTTGTAGATTTGGGGAACTAGTAACTATGGGAGCAAATACATTTTAACACAGGCCTAGTTGGTATTGGATAACTTTTTTGCTCCAATAAATAGCATTGTCATTTAAAAACTGTATTTTCTATTTACTCAGGTTGCTTTTGTTTTATCTTATTTATAGATTTTGTTTTAATGTCTGAAACAATTTAGTATGAGAACAACAAAAGAAATCAGAAGAATACTTTTTCACAGCACTGAATGTCTGATTTTACTCCAGTTCTTCCACTTTGCAATTTATTCTATTTAGCATTGTAGTATTGTAGTATTTATGTATGTAAAATTATACAGAGCCTTTTTTTGTGATAAGTCCATTGACCTAATGTAAATAAGTATTATGTTACATTCCATATAGTTATAGTTGTTTATAAGGTCTTACCTATAATATAGGAAATATAATATTATAATTAATATAACTATATATAATATTATAATTGTCACTGTAATAATATTCTAATGTAGTCTATGTACAACCCCTTGCAAAAAGTCTGTTTCACCCCTTGTGAAACATACCTCAAACAAATTAAATGAAATTCTTTTAATGAATGGGATATTTTTTGTAAGATCAAGTAAAAATTTATAGAATCAGTTTGTAATTTGCATTTCTAAAACAAATGCCCTGACAAGAGGATTATAAAACTCTCTCAATAAGGAAATCTGACACAGAATGTGGCGAAAGATGTTGGTTGTTCCCAGTCAGCTGTGTCTAAAATTGGGTGCAATATAAACAAAATTGGAAGTTTATAATAGGAAAACATAAGGGTAGACCAAGGAATACACCAAAAATCAGGCTAGAAAACAATATGCCTTTGTTATTAATTAAATTATATGCAACAAAACAAATGAAAAACAAATGGATGGAAACAGTAGTCAATGTTTATGACAATGGGCTAAAGAGAAGTCAATCATGGAGTGTGGATGATTGGATGAAAGTGATATTCAGTGATGAATCACCAATCTGGAGTGGCCAAGGAGATGATGCTGGAACTTTTGTCTGGTGCCAATCTAATGAAACATATAAAGATGACTCCCCAGGGCTTTACAGTGGCTAAAAAGCACTTTGTGCAACTGTGTGACCTGTTCGGAGTTTGTACATAAACAAATTGTATATAAACAAGTGTAACACTGGACATCATCTGCTTCTCTCAACTCGCCGATCTCACAAACTGCCATCTTTTATTGATCACGCAGAATGACCTGAATCTGCGACTGTGACAAACATGTGTAGCCGCAGTAGCGTCGGGCACCAGCAAATTAATAATAATGCTAACACTACAAGATTGGGTGTAATTCAAACTTCTGTATTAAATAATTCCTCACCAATCATAATCAAGAGTAGCGACTATTCAGTCTGCAAACATACAGTACACTGCTACTCTCCCTTCACCAACTATAATAAACAGCAAATTCACTTCATTTAAACTCACGGTTGCCAGATATCACTAGAAAAGTCAACTCCAGTTTTCATGTTGTAATTTAACCCCCAAAAAACGCAATATTCTCAGCAGACATGGCAACACTGTACTGAGGGAATCTAAAAGGAACAATTGATAAACAAACACAATACTTATAAAATGTAAAGACAGAAAATGTGCTTAGTTATAAATAAATCATTTAATATAAAAAATAGATATTATAATAAATTATATTATATAAAATATAAATAAAATGATAAATTAAATAATGTTTACTATGGGTTGGATTTATCAGTTTGACATTAAGCTTAGTTTGCTATCTCATTAAGCTTAGTTTGCTTAGAAGGCTATTAGCTTTCTTTTTAATAATATGGATCATTTTTGTGTTAGTCTACTTTTACTTAAGACTCTTTATTGTTTAAGATATTTAAAAATAAATATTTTATGCTTGTTTATTTATCAAATAACCCACAGTATTTCTCATTGCTATTATTTTAATTCAATCAGTGACCATGAGCATAGAGCTTACATTTAACTGTTTATGACCTCCTGATTAAAGCTTAAACAAAAAAAGATTGGTATCTGGATCGGTATCGGTCATAAAAATCCTGATCGGAGCATCCCTAATGAACATCTTTAAACTAAAGTGCTTTGCATCTGACGGATAAATGAACTCACCCAATCACATCCTATATGAGATTATTCAGATATATACACAATATACACAGAGCGGTTCGAGAACTGACTCCAGCCCAGGACCATGACAGTGGAAAATGTCTAATAGTGTAACTTTAAATATATTTAAGAGGAGCAGACTTCAGACACTGAACATTGAGGTTTATTATATTTGTTTACAAGGTGGAACAGGTTAACGGTGGTTGTTTTTTTTTTTTCCATTTGACTAATAAATTAAATTTTTGTAATAAGGAGCACAAGTGCTCCTAAAAGAAATTATTACCATAGAGCATATTACCATATGGTACCATTACCATTACTCCCTGAACAAAACAATCAAATTTCCGCACTCATTTATGATCTGGGGTTGCATGTCAGGCAAAGTACCAGAGGAGACCTTAACAGTCAATACACAGGTGCTCATTGAAATTTTGGACACTTTTCTCATTCCACCTATGTCATTTTTCAAGATGATAATGCATCTTGCCATCTTGTGTGTTAAAGCTTTTCTTCAGGAAAGCCATATCAACTCAATAACATGGCAAGCAAACAGTCTGGATCCCTATCCAATTGAAAATTTATGGTGAATTTTTTTTTTCAAAACTGGTCCATGACAAGGCTCCATCCTGCAAAGCTGATCTGTCTATTGCTATTTGAGAAAGTTGGAAGCAGCTTGATGGAAAATATTGGTTTTCATTACTGTTTTCATTCAGTACTAATTGTGATTTTTTTTTTTTTTTTTGATGATTCCGTAATTTTTTTCCTCAACACGGATTGATTCCATATATTTTTTTCTTGTACTTGAGCTGGAAAAAAAAAATCCCATTTGTTTGAGGTATATTTAATAAACCCAGAAATTTCAGCTATTAAACAAAATTGTTTTGTGTCATATCTCTGATTTGTTTATTTGCTACGACTTAAAAAAGCCAGGTGAGCCGGGTGTGAATTACAGGGGGTTTAAGCTCTAAATAAAGCTTTATCTTGAAATTTTCACATACTATTTAGTTTTAATAGTGAAAAATAATTAGCATTACTCAGTCTATCTGAAAAGAAAATGTCAATATAAATTTGACCACCATAAAAATGGGTCCTACTATTGTCAATGCATGAGAGTGCCCAGTAGGCTAAATGCGGGAAATACCACGTAATTGTGCACTCAATCGTCCAAATGCAGTGGAGATACCGTAAGTGTTTGAAGACACTTTTTCTTGGAAAATAAATGTTGTAATCCAAATATAGTCGTATCTCAAACATAAATTTCCCACACAGTTCATCAAAATGAAATGTTTATGGTGAAATGATTAAGATGAAGTTTACCTATTGTCTTGAGGTCACTTAAAGTCTCAAGTGTGAATGAAGCTGATGAAGATGATAAAATACTGTTAGTTAAAATACCACATGACTTTGAATTTGAACAAATAATTTACAACCACAAAAATGTCAATTAGACCATATACGTTACTCACAGCATGTATTTTAACTGGCGCTTATGCTCGCACATGGAAGTTACATCCTTTACGTCCTGTAACATTAAGCTATGTGTGAGCGCGCATTCTCTCATGATCAGGGACGTGCAGAGAGTTCCCCAGGGGAAGGGGCTCAAATGTAAAAAAGGGCTATATTAGTACTTACCGACACATTCCCTCTCAGTCAGTTTGGCGATAAGCATATAAAATGCTGCTAATATTACGAAAAGGTTAGCAGAAGAGCTATCTCATATGTCTCATCATATCTGTCTATCTGTTGAAGCGAGACGCATCACAGGCAGTGGTGGTTTGGAGGTTAAATTGGGACATTTTTTCGCTGCTTTACCGCTGGGGAAAACAACAACAACAACTACTACTAAACCCATCCGGGTCTCAGAGAAGAAATGGGTAACAAAGCTAATGGAAAGCCAATTCATTCATAATTCCACATGGGACTCTACATACAAAACTGTGCAAAAGTATTAGCACACTTTAGAAATTCATCTTTAAAGGGTGAAATCAGGTCAATCTTGTCAATTATTTTCGGACCTGTTAAGTGAAACACCTAGATGAACACTTTCCAGTTGGGTGTGTGACTGTACGTCATTCCCTTCAAATTCTATTGAGCTTTAAATAATGGTATATTTTGTCTATGGGCCCATTCAGTAATAAAATACATGACAAAATTTCATATGATTTAATAGTTTATTTTGTTCAATATCAAAAATCTAAAAGGTGTTTCTCATACCTGACACCTAGATGAACACTTTACAGTTGGTTATATGACTGTAAGTCATTCCCTTCAAATGCTATTGAAGTTAGAAACGTACATAACAATGTCGTATGTAACTTTACAGACGGTCCCTTAATTTCCGCATATCTGCGAATATCGAACCTCCAACATCAAACCAACTTTATTCCAGTCCTGTGTACGCGCGCGCGCTCTCGCCCGCTGTTGCTCCGTGCGCGCGCTAGTAAACGGAGGTTAATGACGTGTTTTGCAGCAGGACCAGCTGTTTCCGCTTCTCACCTGTTGCCATAGCGACACTAATTACGTCACGAGCTCAGGTGGCGGCGCGTGCCGATTTCAGCCTTATTTGAATCCCAAAGCCGTCTCGGGCTTTTTTTCCGCCAGCAGACGCGTTTACCGGCGCGCGCGCCTCGTCTTAAATCCCCGATCACAGCACACCTCACCTTTCACTCCAGTTCCATCCCAGCGGCGTCACGTGAGTGAAAATGATGACTGGAAATAACCGGATTTAATTTCCCACGCTACAGATTTCACACATAGTGATTTACTCTGTTTGTGTTTATATATATATGTATATGTGTATATATATATATATATATATATATATATATATATATATATATATATATATACACACATACACCTACATATATATATATATATATATATATATATATATATATATACACACACACATACACCTACATATATATATATATATATATATATATATATATATATATATATATATATAGATATATATATATATAGATATATATATATATGCTCTGTGTCACACTGCATCGTCACATATTCTCGACACACTGCCTCAACACACATTCTCTACATACATTATTTTTTAATTAATTAACTGAATGTGTGTGCTTGTGTGTGTGTGTGTGTGTGTGTGTGTGTGTGTGTGTGTGTGTGTTATGTTGAGTGTAATATTAGATGTAATGCTGTGGAACGTGGGGGAAAGTCGGTTCCTGTTCTGTTGTTGTAGCAGCTACAGGCGGTTGTTCAGTTGTTCTGGAGGTTTCTGGAGGTGACGAAGGCGGTTAGCGCAGGATTGACGTCTCTGTTTGTGTTTTTCAGATTGATGAGCCTGTTGAAATGCTCCCAAAATCCAGAAGAGCCCTCAGTATCCAGGAGATCGCAGCTTTGGCCAGATCATCACTCAACGGTGAAGATTCATTACATCACACTTTATTTATACATAATTTATTACATTTTCAATTATAAAACACACATTCATTCAGTCAATTTAGATTTACTGCTGAGTTTCTCTCTCTCTCTCTCTCTCTCTCTCACACACACACACACACACACACACACTCACACTCACACTGGGATATAAAATGGTTTCTATTAATATAGATCTTAAAAGTTGTGTACTGGACTTCTTCCTTATCTTCCTCCTCTGCCTCCTCCTCTTCCTCGTTTGCCTGGTTGCTTTTACATGTCTGATTGCAGTAAATTGTTTGTAGGTTCAGGGTGACCCAAGGTGAAAACACACACACACACACACACACACACACACACAGAAGCACTGAGTGTGAGCCTGAAGACTCAGACAGACAGACAGAAAGCTCACACAGACAGACAGACAGGCAGACAGACAGACAGAAAGCTCACACAGACAGACAGAAAGCTCACACAGACAGACAGACAGGCAGACAGACAGACAGAAAGCTCACACAGACAGACAGACAGGCAGACAGACAGACAGAAAGCTCACACAGACAGGCAGACAGACAGACAGAAAGCTCAGACAGGCAGACGGACAGACAGAAAGCTCAGACAGGCAGACAGAAAGCTCAGACAGGCAGACAGAAAGCTCAGACAGGCAGACAGACAGACAGAAAGCTCAGACAGGCAGACGGAACAGACAGAAAGCTCAGACAGGCAGACAGACAGACAGAAAGCTCAGACAGGCAGACAGACAGAAAGCTCAGACAGGCAGACAGACAGAAAGCTCAGACAGGCAAACAGACAGACAGAAAGCTCACACAGGCAAACAGACAGACAGAAAGCTCACACAGGCAAACAGACAGACAGAAAGCTCACACAGGCAAACAGACAGACAGAAAGCTCACACAGGCAAACAGACAGACAGACAGAAAGCTCACACAGTGAGACAGACAGACAGACAGAAAGCTCAAACAGTCAGACAGACTAAATTCTAAATCATGGACTCCCTTCCACACAGACAGCAATACATAATAACTTTATAAAATTCTAATTCTAATTCTAAATTTGTGATATTCCTACCAGTCAGTGGTAAGGCTGCTGGTAAAGATCTTTCGGTCTGCACAATAAAAGGCAAACCGCCTTCACCTCAATACAGATTTCAGGGTGAAACTTTTCCACAGGCATCCTCCGGTTTGCGTGTTGTCCAGAAACACTCGCGAAGCCCACCCAGGAGATGCCAAATTGTCATGGAAATTAGACAACTCAGACTTCAGACTCGCCCTCTGAACGTAAAAAGTTTTATTACAGAAAGATGGTTAATACAGGATAGAATAAAGCAGGATAGAATAATGAGAAGCGCTTGTGCTGAACCACTACCATATATATGAAACGCAGAGCATGACACACTTCTGTGTACTGATAAGAAGCAGTTTGAGGCCGTTCAAACAGGCTTTGTTTTAGGATCTTTGAAAATGTGCAGATGAACCTTGAACAGAACTGATCTCAGTGATGTGACATGGCCTTCTTAGGTGTTATCCTCAGATGAACATGAACAAAATTATTACAAAGTAAAAATGAATAATTTCCCTCACTACATATGTACATATATAAATATATATAATTTTATCTAGTTTCTAGATTTTATATCTAATTCTTAGTCTCTTGATTCTGTAGATTATTTAGCTTCTAGAATCTGTGTTTTCTAATTTCTAGATCCTGTATATACTTTTTAAAATCAAATTTCTAGATTTTGTATCTAATTTCCTAGTCTCTAGATTCTGTATTTTATTTATATTCTAGATACTATATCCAATGTTGTCTAGTTTTTAGGTACTAGATCTAATTTGATAGTTTCTACATTTATTTCTAAATTTTTGAACTTCCTACATTGTAAAACTAATTTCTAGATCCTGTATTTTGTCTAGTTTCTAGATACTAGAATTAATTTAGATTATTTTATTTCTAGTTTCTACATCCAATTTATTTGACTTCCAATTTCTGATTGTAGTTTTTAGGTACTTGTATGATTTGTTTTTCTATATCAGTTTAATCAAGTTTCTGTATCTGTTTTTAGTGTCTGGTTTGTTTCTATTTTCTCCAGTATCAAATCTTAAAATAACATTTTGAATATTAGTATCTCTAATTAGTAATTAAGTATTTGTTTGTTGGTGTTAAATTCTCTATTTAGTATTCAGACCAAACAAATCCCCCCCCCCATGTGGTGCACTAGATGTTTAAACTGTGAGTAATTTGGGATTGACCCAAACTGCGGTGACCTGACTTCACTGTCATGTGACCGAAATCATGTGTTATTTTAAACACGGGTATGTTTCCCTGAATCAGTGTCTATGAAAAAACAAATACATTTATGTATAAAAATATTTTGGCATCAAATCAAACACATTACTGCATTTAAAACGTTTGTGTGTTGTGTCCAGTTTGGCAGGCAGGTTCGAGAGCCCCCTCATGCAGAACCACGGGAAAATGAATAAACCGCCTCAGCCTATCACAGGACCGCTCTCTGTCCCTCACCCCGCCCCCTCACCAGGATTGACATCGGTGAGAACCAATCACATTACAGGCTTAAATTGGGTTAAAGTAGGTGGGTTTGAAAGACAGTTTGCTGCTGATGCTAAATAACTTATAATTGGCTAATTCTGATAATTATAATAAACACATAATAATAATAATTAGAGCTGCAACAGCTAATCGATAATAATCGATTATGAAAATCGTTGTCAGTGAATCTCATTATGGATTAGTCAGTGTGTTTACTCATTACGTTACTTCTGAATACTTTACGATAGATTTTCCTCATTCTTGCACATGACTGACTTTTGATCCTTGACCTCTCCATAGGCTGTTTATCCCCCCGGTCAGCCTGCCTCTGTTGTTTTTGCCACTCCATCTCCACCAATGAACTCTGCTCCACAACCCAGACAGGTATTAATATTAGTTTTATTGTTAGTGTGTGTGTGAGAGTGTGTGTGAGAGAGAGATATGTTATTTTATGTGACTTTTTTCCTCTCTGTTTAATTGAAAGATAAACTCTTAGTTGAATTTGTTGAATGGAAGAGTTATGATAATTAGTTTGTAATCAATTAAATACAGTTTAAAGACTTTTTAAAATGAATTATTACTAATTATATATAACAATTTATGAAAAATCCCCTATTTGTTTGCATTATTTATATGTATGTTTTTATATTTATTTATTTGTTTGTTATATAATCTAAAAGTAATTTGTCTTTTATTTTAAGTAGTCTGTTTTATTGTCTTAAATAGTCTGTTATAGGCATTTTTGTCGTTTGTTTTATTTATTTTCTATTTTGATATCTTGAGATTTATTGAGTGTAAAATTCTCAGTATGAGGAAAATATTATGATATAAAATAAGTGAAAAAAAGTCTTTTTTTGTTTGTTTTTTTTTTAAAAAAAATGAGTATATATATTTATATTAAGAGCCATTTATACTGAGACTTTTAAGCAGGATAAGGTTTTGCTCCCGTTTTTGTTGTTTAACTCTGAGTTTACGAGGGTGAGTGAAATGAAAACCTTAATTACTTTATTTTGTGTTGTTTAACACAAAAACATGTCACACAATTGTCAATTTCAATTTAATTCTAATTAAAGTCGCAGTAACACGGGTGACAAACTAAAAGCCTTTAATATGATTCGCCACGCACACACACGTGCGTACGTGATATTCAGCTTTGATGTTATGATTGTAGCTAAGCTAACTGTCTGCTCTAACTTCTGCTTCATGTCTTTGAGGGAGACGTCAAGTTAGCACGTCAGTTAGTCCTCGTTCCAGTAATGATCAAAAGTTTATGCGTCCCGGTCGACTTTCTCCCATCAAAATGGGGGGGGGGGGGGGTCAAAGAGATGGACACATCGTCAACGATTTATTTCTGTTTATTAGAGACGGAGCAATACCAATTTTTAATTTCTGATGCTGAAACCCCGGGTGTCAGTTTTCCGATTTTGAAACAATAATAATAATGTATAAATATGATAGAGCCCTAATGAAAGAATTCAAGTCTCTGAGAGTGTAAACATTTCCAGTTCTGAAACATCCAATTCCAGGCTTCGCTGTTTGTTCTAGGATCCAATATCTGCTATGTTATCTCTGATATCCGATCTACTATCTTTCCTGGTATCGTCCCGGTACTGGGTGTACTGGGCATCGATTCGGTGCCATCTCTAACTTCTTTCGTAAACTGTTAAAACAAAAACAATCTCAAAGGAAGAACAGGAGGAATAAGACTTTTATTAAATCAATGAAATGTTGATAACGTGTTAAATTGTTTCAATTAGTTAACTGATACAGTTTAATTAACAAAGTTAACCATACAACAGACTCTGTCGTTATTATTCTTGGGGATTTTAACAAAGCAAATCTCACAGGTGAACTGCCCAAATACAAGCTAGATACAGGAATGTTCTGGATTATTGCTACACAACAGTAAAGGATGCATATCGCTCTGTCCCTAGAGCAGCTTTGGGACTCTCCGGTCACTGTCTGGTTTTTCTTCTGAAAACCTACAGAAAGAAATTAAGATCAGCCCAGCCTGTAGGGAGGACTGTAAAGAGATGGACCAGAGAAGCAGAGCTGGAACTACCAGCCTGCTTCAAGTCTTTAAGCCTGTTTTTTAAAAAAAAAGAAAAAGAAAAAAAAAGCTCAGGCAGCTTCGTCGGATGCTTAGAGGGGTGGGGATTAAGTCTTTTATGATCATGCCAGGAACATGCTGAATAAGGATATCAGAGTAGCTAAAAGAAGATACACTGAAGCTGGACAGCTAGCTACCCTGCATCAGTGTGGAGTGGCATGAGACGACTTACAAGCTACAGGACTCCTACCTCCAAACCAACCCAACCCTGTGGTGGACCAACAACTGGCCGACGACCTGAATGTGTTCTATTGTAGATTTGAAAGGCCCAATCTCACACCCAACACCTGCTCCGAGCTTCACTTCACACAAACACCAACACTTCCTGATACTCAACCTGCACTTAAGACCTGTGGAGAAGAGGTGTGCCATGTCTTTTGGAAACAAATGACTACGAAAGCTTCAGGCCCAGATGGCGTTTCACCCGCGTGTCTTGGATCCTGTGCTTACCAGCTGGCCTCCATTTTAAAACACATATCTTCAATAAATCACTGGAGCAGTGTGAAGTCCCATACCGCTTCAGACACCCAGTCATCGCTCCTGTCCTGAAGAAACCAAAAATCCCAGGATTTAATGACTACAGACCTGTCGCCCTGACGTCTGAAGTCATGAAGTCATCTGAGAGACTGGTGTTGACTCACCTCAAGGACATCACTGGACCCTTTTTAGATCTCCTTCACAGGTCTGTGGAGGATGCAGTTAACATAGGATTGCATCATATCCTGTAACATCTAGACAGACTAGTGATCCTTTTTGTGGACTTCAGTTCAGCATTCAGCACCATCATCCCAGCTAGACTCCAGACCAAACTACAGCAGCTGTCTGTTCCTACATCTATCTGTCGGTGGATTACCAGCTTTCTGACGGACAGGTAGCAGCTTGTGAGTCTCGGGAAGTTCACTTCCTGCACCTGTACAACCAGCACTGGTGTGCCCCCCAGCAATGTCCTCTCCCCACTACTCTTCTCCCTCTACACCAATGACTGCATCACCAATCACCCTCCTGAAGTTAGCAGATGACGCCACGGTCATCGGCCTCATCCGAGATGACGATGAGTCTGCATACAGAATGGAGATTAAATAGTTGTCTGAACACGCTCAAAACGGTGATGTTGTTTGTGGACTTTAGGAGAAACACCCCAATACTGCAATACTGACAAATTCCTGCAAATTCCTTCCACTTGTAAGTGTACTTGGCAATAAAGCTTATTTGAATCGGAATAGTCTTTAATTTGGTTTGTAAGTGAAATGGTGGTGTGTGTGTGTATATGTGTGTGTGTGTGTGTGTGTGTGTTTGTGTGTGTGTGTTCATTCTCTCGTGTAAATCCTCTCGTTCACTTCCGAGTTGTTACGAGGGCGTCTTTTGTCCATTGCTGGACCATAGTCTTTCCTCGGTTTCTACTCCCTGTCTGGACCTTTTGACCTCTCTCTCTCTCCTCTGTGGTCCTCCAGTTTGCACCAGGGCCTCGTGCTTTACATCAGCAGGTACTAACACGTTTAAGTCTCATGCGCGCACACACACACACACATCTCTCAGATATGACTTGTTAGTGATACCACGTTTTGGGGGGAGGCCAGTTTTATTGTTAACGTTTAGGATGATTTTTGTTTACGGATCTCGACCCAGATGCCGGTCCTGCAGTCGCTCTTCATCTTAATTAGCTGATAAATATCCGGCCCTGATCCAATTACACTTCTCATTAATTGTTAATTGGTGTTTTTTATTGTTAGGATAATGTTGGGTATTGAATTGTACACTTTGCATTGCTAATTTGAATCCTTTTGATCTCTCATATCAAGTAGGAATTTTGTGGGAGAGTAATTTTATATATTTGAAAATGCTGAAGTTAAACGTCTGTAAAAGCTACTATTTTTGTTTTTTGATTTAAATGGCTCTTTTTACATTTTGTGTAAGAACTGATTCAGCACTTATTTACAGGGTTTTTTTTTTCTTTTTACTTTTTATTTATTTATTTTTACTGTAGTCATAGGATGTTTTTGCACTTTTATTTAAAAAAATATTTATTTATTTTACACTTACTGTTTTGCTAAAAATTTTGTGGTTTTAAAAAGTAACAATTTTAGTTTGAAAGCGTGACTGTAGGACGACACTTCATCTGCTCTTTGAAATGGTCTTCCCAGATGAAAGGACAGATGTTGGAATTCCGCTTCCTATTTATAATTTTTTTTTCATTCATTTATTTTTTAAAATCAGAAATGAAGAATTTAAAGTAAATTTGCGTAGATCTCAAATTAAAGTCTTGATTTATTGTGCAAATTCCAAAAACATGTTAGTTGTGTATAGATTTTAGGCTTTTTTTTGTTTATTTAAATGCACATTTGCTTGATTCGCCGCTCTCTGATTAACCACTGCTCCGTGTTGTCCTCCTTTCTCTCGCTCTCTCGCTCTGCTCTGTCTTCTGCTGTGTGGTTTACGGTTGAAGGGTGGATTCAGGTCACTGCAGGTAAAAAAAAAAACAACAACAAAAAAAAAAAACCCCAAAACAACAAATGATTTTCTGTTGTCACTTCTTCCTTTCCTTTTTGCTTTTCCTCCTCTCGTGGTAAACGACGCTCCGGACGCTTGCTGTGGCGGTTTTTGTGCATGCAGTAGAACTAGCACGTCTTTACAGAAGCCTGGAACTGCAAGTAATTTAAAAAATAAAAAACATGAAGTGCTTCATTGTAATTTTGACTTGTGTTCATTAATACTAGGCTAAAATTAATACAAAGAATTTAATGTTATTTGAGTGAATCTGGGATGTTAAACGAGTCAAAATACATTTTTCTTGCACTTCAGGGCTTCTGTATGTGATAAAGGTAGAGGGTAATTATTTATTTATATTCAGGGTTACAAGAATTTAAGTGAAGTCCAGTGTTTCTTGATAAAATTTTTCTTGAATGTTAGATAATCAATAAATTCCACCTTTACATTAAGCTGGATGATACGGCAGCATTTGTTATTGTTCTGCATGGTTTTAAAAAAATATATTTTTTTAATTTAATTTTTTTTTAATACAATTTCTTTGGACTTTTCTGTAGTCTTGTGGCCACCTTGTTAGATAAAAAATTAAATACCATGATGTCAGTATTGTTTTTGCACATATGTAGATCTCAACAGAAAAGTTTCTCAAATATTATTAATCTTTCTTGTATTTCTGAATTTCTTTAAAACCCAAATCCCTTTTTTCCTGCTACGTTTTCGTATTTCTGTTAAAAACAGAATTTTCTTGAAGGTTCACGTCAAAAATTACAGAACAATGCCTTTTAAAACGGCATGTTTAGAGACGGTTTCTCTTTTTATTATTTTTTATCCCCCCCCTCACCCCCCCCCCTCCCCCAATTATATGTAAGACCTGAAAGTTCATCGCATTAAAAGAGCTGTGAAGGCTAACCCCCACATATCTCTCTCTCTGCAGTCGCATTACCCTCGGGGCGGTTTGCAAAGTAACACCCCACGGAGTAACGCGCCATGCCCCGTCCCTCCCCCTCACGTCTACCCCTCGTCCTCGCAGATGATTATGATCCAGCAACAACAGCTCCAGTTCCAGCCCAACTCTCAGGGCCACACCTACTTCATCCAGTCTGGACAGGTAGGACACGCCTCCATGTAATACACCTTTATGACCTGAGTCCTCATGGCCCACTTTGGCGACATCTCTAGTTAATGGCGGTGAAACCTGTATCTTTGTGTTTCCATGTCGCAGTACCACGCACTGTACGTTCACCAGACGCTGCAGTATTCTGTGGCCAGCGCGCCCGCAGGCTTTTACCACGGAATCAACCCGGACTACAGCTCCACGTATGGTAAGAAGCTCTTCAATGCTGTCGAACTCCACCCCTGTCCTTCGTTCCTCTCATCTCAACCGGACTACCAGCACCGCCCTGCGCTCTTCTGTTCTTTTTTTTTTGCATATTTTATTTTTTGTTTTGTCTGACTGTCGCAGGTTCTCCAGTCGCTGGTTGTGCTGTTGAAATATTTTTAATATCCTGTAATTCATGTTCTACTCTCTCTTCTATTCTCTCTCGCCTTTCCGCTTTGGGCGGAGTTCAGAGGCCGCTCTGTGGGCGGGGGGGTGTATGGAGAGGCGCGGTTCGAGCGAACAGCCGTCTCTCTCATCACGCCGTTCCTCTCACCTCCCACCGCTACTCCAGTGAGTGTGGAACACGATGCAGGGCTGTCTGGTTTTATTTATATGAATATGTATGTATGTATGTATGTATGTATTTATTTATTTTTATTTGTAACGGCATGGTCACCAAACCCTAAACTAGTAAAAAAATTATATTCTGGCCACACTCACTCGCTGTCCGACTCCCATAAGACACATGAGGCTGATTTTAAATATATAATTCCTTTATTATTATTATTATTATTATTATTATTATTATTATTATTTTATTATATTTTTTTTCTTCAATGATTTACTCACAAAAACCATAATATTCAGCATATTCAGTGAGAGTGCTATATTTGTGCATTTTAAAGAAGGTGTTTTAAAAAAATATTAGGATAATACAGGTATAATCTTAAATTCACTCTTGTACGTGTTGCTTTGCCTCATGAGTTTGGAGTCATAGATCTTCTTCTTTATTATTATTGTTATTATTATTCTTTTTGTTTTATTTTTGGTTTTTTTTTTTTGCATGTTTTTGTGTTTGATCCCCGTAGCCAGTTGAACTGGCGTCGTTACTGAGCGATCTGACAGCGCTATCGAGTTCTGGATTGTGACTGGTCAGAATCAGAAGGTATTGATTTAATTCTCTATAACAGCAGCTCTGACCGTAGCGCAGGTTTATATTAATTCGCTCGTTTTGATACACCATCGTTTCCATGGTAACGGCTCGTTCACAGGGACTCGTGTCACTGATGATGAACAGATTTTTAAAAAATCGTCGATGCGGTGGAGTCTTCTGTAAGGAGATGTTTGTTTATCTAACATTTTATGGAAGGAGTCTCCAGTGTCGGAGGTAAAGCTAAGTTATTTCCGACATTTTCTTTGGTTTCGGAGGTCCAGTGAGGGAACGAGTGTTTATAGCTGCTGTAACGTAAGTGATATAATTATTACGAGTTATTTTGACTAAATTGAGTTTAATTGTTTGACCTCGTCACTTGCATGTGGTTGATGCAGGTGGAACCCAACTTCTTTTTTTTTTATTATTAAAATCCCCCGCCCCCAACTGATTTTGAAATGCGAATGAGCAGCCGTGCTTTGTGGACTTGGATTGAATCTGGACGTGTATAAATTATTTTATATTTATTTAGTGTTGGGGGACTTAATGGAGGGGAAAAATAAAACAAAAATGTCATATTTCTGATTTGGGTTGGGTTTTCTTTGTGTGCTTTTCTTTCTCCTCTCTTTTCCAGCTGGAGCGTATTATCCCGCTCAAGCTCAGTACCAACCCTCAGTGACCGTCGCACCTGTTATGATAAACCCCACCCAGCAGCAACAGGCTCCACCCCCTCAGCAGCTAGCCCTGTCCCAGCAGCACAAAAGGGAGTGCAAACCGGTAATGAATTTAAAAGCGTAATATTCTAAACACTTCGTTTGTACAAAAAGGCGGTTCAAAGTGCTTTAAAAGGGAAAAATTAAAGAGAAGATGTCAGACTTGAATATTTAAAGAAGTAAAGAAAATAAGGAAACAAAACACTTCAGTATGGATGTAAAATTAAATAGAAGTGCAAAAAAAAATTATTTACTTTTAATCTACATCATGAAATTTTCTTGAAGTTTTGTTGTAATATTCAAGTTAGATTTATTTATTATTTATTTTAAATCTTGTCTCTGAATGCTTCATGCTTTAAGTCCAGTGTTGGGATCCTGGATTCCTTGTTTTTATTTTATTTATTTATTTATTTATTTTTGGATTACTTTATTATATTATATTATATAATTAAACACTAAATGTTCTACAGATTAGAATACGAGACCCTACTCAGGGAGGACGTGACATCACGGAAGAGTTCATGTCTGGAGGAAAGACCACGTCTACACCCACGCCTCCTCACGTAAGAGTAGTTTTTAATATAAACGTTTGGATTCTGTAGTGCACTTCTCGTGGTGCTTTGGTGAGTTAGTTTTGTGCTTGAAAATGTAGATCTTCAAGTTTGTGTTAACCTGGGAAGTCGTAGAAGAGAAGTAATTCTCATTTCTCTCCTCCCCTCCCCTTCTCTCCTCCCCTTCTCTCGTCAGTCTGTAGGCGCTGAGGTCAGCGGTTTTGTCCAGATGAACGGTGAAAGCGTGACTCCTGCAGCTAACGCTTTTAAATAAAATATCCTGCTCTTATTACATTATTCCTCTGACATCAAACCTTTATAAAAAATTGCTTTAATCCAGCTTCTCTAATCCAGACTTTCTCCTCATGTGTGTTGTTTAGATGATCGCGTGAAGTCCCCGAGCCCTGTGGCTCCTGTGTCGACTCCTCCACCTCGTTCAGACCCTTCCCCTGAGCCTAAATCTGTCCCAGACGTGCTCGCTCCTCCGGCGGTTCCTGTGCCTCCTGGACAAAGCGAAGACACTGTTTCAGAGCCCTCTCCGTCCTCGTCTCCCGCTCCTACAGCGCTCCCCGCGGAGCCAACAACAAGTGACGCCATGGATGCCCCTGTGCCTCCTGAAACCATGGCCCAAAAGTTGGAGGAGGAAGAGGAGGAGCCTAACATCGCCCCCGCAGGACAGCCGTGCGCTCACGTCGAGAACACCGAGCTAGAAAAGGAGACGGAGCCACACGCCAAAATGCTGCTCCCTGAGTCTGCCTCTAACACTCCGCCTGCCGAGGAGGACGCGCTCACTGCTGTAGCAGCAGCCAACTGGGAGACGGAATCTGCCGAGGCCACGCCCACCCCAGCACCCACAGCCACACCTGTTTCTGAGGAGGAGATCGTCCCTGTGGACAACGGCCTGCCTCAGGAGCCCGAAGAGCTGCAAGGTGAGGAACTCGAGGCGGAACCGGAGCCGGTTGCTGAACTTGAACCAGAACCTGAACCCGAGGCGGCTGAGGTTCAGGAAGTTGATGCAAAAACACCTGCTTCTGCAGCAGAGGAGGAAGAGGAGGGGGGGGTGGAGGAAGAATCCGCTCCTGCTGAGGAGACAACTATGCAAGGTGACCCAACGTTTCTCCTCCAGCATGTTTACAACAAAAAAACCCACTAAAATAATTCAATATTATTTCTTTTATTGCTATTTTTATTTGATTTGTATTGTTTATTTATAAAGCATCTTTACACTGAAGGGGACTTTTTATATTTAGCTAGTAACATTTAGGAACCAGAACTGCAAATGACTGTCTAACGGGAACTGTCTGAACACTCGTTCCTTTGTGTTCTCAGCTGTTCTGTCTGTGCCGAAGAAGAAGAAGAGGAAAAGCGATCTGAATAATAAAGTGGTCGGAGACGTGTTGGATGCCTATAAAGAGGTCTGTGTGATTTGGCTTCACTCCTCATCTTCGTGTTGTTTAAAAATATTTAAATATATATAATTATTACACCGATCGTAGAAATGACCTCCCGGTGTACTAGATCCCAACCACGTCCCTTAGAAACCGAATTATTTATTTATTTATTTATTTATTTTTCAGCTGGAGGAGAAGGATCTCACTCCCGAGCCGGCTCCCGTCGAAGTCCCGCCCTCCGAGCCTCGTCCCGCTGCCTCTCCCTCCGCCTCTCCCTCCCCTGAGGAGACGGATGAGACATGGGAGGAAAAAGAGGACAAACTGGAGACGGAGAACATCGAGCCTGAGACGGAGAAACCCATGGAACAGAAATATCAGTATAAAGAGGGTGAGGCTGGAATTATTTGCGATTGAGAATGCTTTCATAGATGTTTTAAGTGAAGCGTTTAGCCGGTTTTTACGTGTTCGATCTTTCAGCTTCATTGGGATTATTTTTTTATTTTATAAATAAAATACAAACTTCCTGTTTTTAGAGTACTGGAAGCCCATTAATCCGGAGGAGAAGAAGCGGTATGATCGGGAATTCCTGCTGCGCTTCCAGTTCATCAGTGTCAGCATGCACAAACCCGAGGGCCTTCCCCACATCAGTGACGTAGTCCTGGACGAGGTAGACAAGACTGTGTTAGTGTTCTGTCGGAGTGCGTTATGCAATTGCTGTTTTTGTTTTGTTTATTTTTCCTGTTATTTCTTGAATTGCATCCTCCCCCCCCGTCTCCCCCCCCCCCCCCCGTTACAGTCCTCCTAATCTTTTTCTTTATTTTTCTTTTGCTCCTCAGGCTAATAAAGCGCCTATGCGGCCATTGGATCCGAGCCGTCTGATGAATTGCGGGCCTAATTTCACGCCTTCCTTCGTTAATCTGGGCAGAGCACCCCCTGGAAGAGGACGAGGACCTGTAAGTCTCACAAAAGGAATTTTTAAGTTTAATATCGCAGTTAAGAGAAGCCGTGCAGATGTTTTCATTCTTTTTATTTATGGAGATTCTTTGTATGATAACGCATCAGGGAAAGCTTGAATTTATTTGCTGCGGTGCTTAAAACCGAAGAGCTTTGACTTGTCTCTTCTCGTGTTAATTTGCTCATTTTAAAATGGTTTTATTGATTTTTATTTTAATCAAAAGACACGTGGTTTAATTTTGTCGTCTCAGCAGGGTCAGCGCAAAGAGCCACGCAAGATCATCACCAGCATGTCTTTGAACGACGATGTGCAGCTGAACAAGGCCGAGAAAGCCTGGAAGCCGTGGGTGAAGAAGTCCCGCGGCGACGAGGACGACCCCGAAACCATCAAGACCCAGGAGCTGTTCCGGAGCGTGCGTAGCGTCCTGAACAAACTGACACCGCAGATGTTCCAGCAGCTCATGAAGCAGGTCACTGATCTGAACATCGACACCGAGGAGAGACTCAAAGGTGTCATCGACCTCATATTCAAAAAAGCCATTTCTGAACCCAACTTCTCCGCCGCTTATACCAACGTGTGCCGCTGCCTCATCGCGGTGAGTCGCCATGCTCGGACACTCCGACTCTGTTTCTTTAACATTTCTGAAATATTTTACGCATAAGCGCTGCTAATTTCTTCTTATTCTTGAAAATCAAACCGTCAACCTTTCAGTCAGGAAGTTAGGAATGAAGGAATGTAATATACCAGCGTCTAACCTTAAAACCAAATCAAATTAATGTTAAAATCAAATCTGAAAATGGAAATTCTCCTGGAATAATTTTAGAATTTCTATTAAACATTAAATGGAAAGATTCTATACAAATTTTTTTTTTTTTTTTAGATACATGTATATTGATAAAAAAATCATTGTTAAATTATTGCAAACAATGAATATAGCCATTGCTGCTGATGTGGTATAAAATAAACAAATCTCCTAGAAGATTCTACCAATAAGACCTATAGGGATGTCGTCATAAAACCTTTATATCGGTTATTGATCTGTACTTTATTTTCTCAGTGTGCCTTTTGGTTTAAAATTCCATTTAAAATGGCTGCTTTGCGTTTGCTAACTGTTCCACATTGCTGTTTAATTGTGCCTGGTGTAATAGCGTTGATAGACCACGGGGGGAGATATAACATCCCTGAAATATAATTAATCTCTATCAGGTCTCTGAAACGTTTTAGAGCTCCATCTAGTGGTTGTTCCTGATATGACACCATCTATTTGTTTTAATAGTGTACATTAACGCATGCGCTGTAGATTTTATTATCGCTGCAGCCGCCAGGATTTATATTTAGAAAATTACAGATAAAAGTACGGGGAATTTTCAAGATTATTTCTGTATGATAAAGGCAGCGATCCCGAGTCTGGTCAGCAGGTGGCGGAGGTGTTACTCTCTCGTTTGTCTTTCGGAGATTCTTGTTAGGTCTGGGACACGTCCATGATGGACTCAAGACAGACATGAGCGTTAAACATTTCTAGAGATTAATCTTTATGAAGCACATAATCGTGTGTTTTTTTTTCCCATCCAGCTGAACGTGCCCACCACGGACAAACCGGGAACCACTGTGACTTTCCGCAAACTGCTGCTGAATCGCTGCCAGAAAGAGTTTGGGAAGGACAAGGATGACGACGAGATCTTCGAGCAGAAGGAGCTGGACACTGCCACTGAGGTGCTGCTCGCGCTCTCTCTCTTGCGCTCTCTATCTCTCTCTCTCTCTCTCACACACACTCACACACACACACACACGTCCGACATCATCAGAAATAATTCAAATAAGTTTGATTGTGTGTACATCACAAACACTTCTTCACGCAGCTCGTTAGAAGCCGTTTTATTACCCGACGGCACGTTTAAGAGAGAAAATAAATCCTGTGTAAGAATCGCTTTAAATTACTTCAGTCTGATTTCTCTGGTTTGATCTGATATTTCTCTCCAATGACGGTTTTGTATATCATGACCATTTGGTCATTTTGAATTTCTTTATGCTAACAAGAGACTGACTAGCCGTTAAAGTTAAACCTGGGTTATCTGGCTATGGAAAATGCGCAGTCGAAAAGAAGCTGCGATCCGCCCACCCCCGCTGTGTTTAATATATTAAACGGTGGCGCGTAACCGAGCACTGATGTTTTTCCTGCAGGGGGAGGTTCTCCAGCGGTTGAATGATGAGCTGGTGGAAGCGAAGGACCAAGCTCGCTGCCGTTCCCTCGGCAACATCAAGTTCATCGGCGAGCTGTTCAAGCTGAAGATGCTGACGGAGCCAATCATGCATGACTGCATCGTCAAGTTGCTGAAGAACCACGACGAGGAGAGTCTCGAGTGTCTCTGCAGCCTCCTGTCCACCATCGGCAAGGACCTGGACTTCGAGAAGGTCAAGGTAACACACGCACACACACACACGCACATACATACACACACGCACACACGCACATGCTGGCTCAACGTTCTTCAGTCATGTTAAGTGTTGAAGTTCTTGCACATATTTAAGCTTTATAATTTCCGCAGTGTGTTAATGAAGTGTGTGTGTGTGTGTGTGTGTGTGTGTCGTAGCCCCGAATGGACCAGTACTTCCACCAAATGGAGAAAATAATAAAGGAGAGGAAAACCTCGTCGAGGATCTGCTTCATGCTGCAGGACGTGTTGGACCTGAGAAGAGTAAACAATTTTATTTTCTTAATTTAACCTCGTCGACAGGTTTCTCTTTTGTATTAACTCTGCATTTATATAAGATTTATTTATTTTTCTGTTTGGTTTTTACAATATTGTCTTTTTCCCCAAATTTCTCCGTCTGGGGATTAATAAAATATTATCTTATCTTTTCTGTACAGTAAGATTTTCTAGGCTGCTTTCACACAGTCTACCCCCCCCCCCCTTTTCTTTTTTTCTTTTTTTCTTTAAGCAGGTAGAAGTGTTTACACTTGTGAAAGTGATTTAAATAAATAATCAGCACACAGGGCAGCACTGTTTCTGTAACAAAAAAACTTTTCGAGCATGAAAGCAGCCATATTTATTGATTTATTTATTTGACCTGGTGGTTTTTTGCTTTTTTTCATCATTGTATTATTTTGTTCTCTCTCTAATCTACTTTTTCTTTTCTTTTCTTTTCTTTCCTCTCCTCCCTTAAGTTTTCCTGAAATGTTAGGGCCTTCCTGTGTGTCCTGTTATCATATAGACCCTTATTTCTATACAACATGCCATATGAACGTGTATCTATTAAATAAATTAAGCGTGTGAAATACATATTTTAAAAAACTAAGAAGTAGATACAGCACCGATTCCGTATCGGTTCCGATCCGAGTTTTAAACCTGGAACTGTAAATAGAGCTATTTGTAATAGTTAGGATTTAGTTTTATTTATATGTGTGTGTTGGGGGTGGGGTATTTAAATATAATAAAACGTATCGGTGTTAAGGACAGCGGCGTTGTGGTTAACGTGTGAGCTCGGGTGGGGGGGGGCGGGGTAGCTCTGAGCTGTAAGAATGGAAGTGTGTAAGTCTTGTCCTCGTTCCTGCTGTCCTGCCTCTGATCCTCGTCTTTTCCGTGTGTACAGAGCAACTGGGTTCCTCGGCGAGGTGAGCTGTGCCCTAAAACCATCGACCAGATCCATAAAGAGGCAGAACTGGAGGAACACCGGGAGCAGATTAAAGTGCAGCAGCGACTTCTGTCCAAGAAAGAGCCGAGTCGAGGAAGAGGAGGGAGAATGAATCAGCCTCAGGACGAGGGCTGGAGCACGGTTCCGATCAGCACCAAGAACCAGCCCATCGACACGTCCTGCCTCAGCAAGATCACCAAGGTACTGAGCGCCTGAGCACTAACAAACGAACGATCTCAATTCACAACGATCTTTTTTTTGTTGAGATTTTAAAGCTGAGCCCTGATTGCGTGTCAGAGATGATCAGTCACGCCAGTTGTGAGAAGCTGCACAGAGCAAACTACATTAATGACCCGTATTTAACATTAACTAGCTGCTACTGTAGCGCTTTACCCGCAGTTTGTTTAGGGGCGGGGCATGAGCGTTCTAGACAGCGTTTTATTGGACAGGTTTTCCCAGAAATTAATATCCGTAAAAGAATATCTGTTCAATATTGTTTTGTGTGTGTGTTTGTGTGTGAGATGATTAACACCACTAGGGGGTCCATATGACATGAAGTTACATTTTACTAATAAATATTTTTGCATGTAAAAACCTAAGTCATTAAAACGATTAATATTCCAGTATTTTATTGTAATCTGTTTATTCCCAAAGTCTGGTGCTTTGGATTTCAACAATCAGCTTCTTGCCCCTGGAGGAAAGGGATCATGGGGCAGTTGGGGTAAAGGGAGCAGCGGTGGGTCTGGAGCCAAAACCAGCACTGAACAAGGTACAACTACTATTATATCTTGCTTTTGATGTTTTGATTTAATCTTGATTATTTTTCTCCTCGCTAACCCGAGTGCTTTACTTTTTCAGCACGTTTAGCTCTTCACTTACAGCAGCGCTCTAATAAATCCAGTTATTTATTTATTTATTTATTTATTGCGTAACCTTTATGATATAACGTTCCTCAGTCCACAGAACCTCATGTCTTGTTTATTTTATGCTTTTTCTTTTTAAAGATGCAGGACGGCCGGCTACGAGCACCCTGAACCGCTTCTCAGATCTTCAGCAGTCAGGACCTTCATCCACGTGCACCGTGTCTCCAGCATGGCGGACGAGAGAGAACGCGGGAGCCGAGACCGGACCGCCAGCCGAGAGACAGGAGGTATGATCTTTATTATTATTATTATTATGAAGGGTAATCTCGATAAAGTTTATAAAAAAAAAAAAAGGAACTTTTTTATAGTTATAAATATTTATTTAGTTATAGAAATTCTGTAGAATATTTATATATTTATATTAAAAATTAGATTTTAATTCATTTTTAAAACATTATGAAAAGCTAGATTTTAGTAAATTTATTAAACATTAATTTTTTTTTAGTTGCTCTTTACCATTAGTTATTATAAATTAGTGTTATAATAAATAAAAATTGGATGGGGATGTTATAAATTATAAGCGATATTTATAGTTACATGGCAGTCCATAAGGACGCGTCGGTGTAAAATAAAAAGTACTTTTAAGCATGCAAAAGTTTTTGTTTGTGTTTTTAAATATATATAGATGTGTGTGTATATATGTATGTGTGTGTGTGTGTGTGTGTGTGTGTGTGTGTGTGTGTGTGTGTGTATATGTTGCGTTATATCGTGTGTATTAGTGAAGCATGAAACGGCTCCGGTGCCGACGCCCGCTCCGAGTAAACCCACCCTGAGCGAGGAGGAGCTGGAGAAGAAATCCACCGCCATCATCGAGGAGTACCTGCACATCAACGACCTGAAGGTTTCACAACCTCAGTTTTATACAGCACTCGCTTTAAACAGACAAGTTATAACTCCTCTCCCTCTCTCTCTCTCTTTCTCTCTCTCTCTCCCTCCCCCCATTGTAGGCTGCAGTGGAGTGTGTACAGGAGCTGAACAGCCCGTCCGTGCTCTTCGTGTTCGTGCGTAAAACCGTGGGGTTGACGCTCGAGCGCCGCACCGTCGACCGAGAGCACTTGGGCCTTCTGCTGCACAAACTGATCAGCGTCGCCATTTTACCTCCTGAGCAGTACTACAGAGGGTGGGTGATTTCTCAAACGTTAATTATTACACATAGGAGTGGACGATGTAACGATATCTCACGATATATCCGTTTGCTAACGAGCTACGCCGGTGAAACTGTAGCGTCGCGTTTACAATCTTTTTGTTTTTGTAGGCGTTAAATTACCGATTTAACTGCTGCTCCCAGTTAGAGTTTGCGATTATGTTTGAAAGTTATAAACGAATCTATTAGACGTCCGTCCTGCAGAAGCGTAGACCCCGCTTTGATGATATCAGATTTGTGTCACGTGTCCAGGCCAATGATGATCGCTGATGGGATCAAGGAACTGTGTATTAATCCCACCTCGTTAAGGCTCATTAAATTACACGAGTGTTTACAGACGAGTGCAGAGAGTAAAAAGTATCTTTAAAAGTATACGCGTACCCGTTTTATTCCATACAGATCCTTATTTAAAGGTGATACTGAAGTGATTTATTTTTAGGTATCTCAATAGTACAGGTGTGCATATGGACTGTCGTGTGTGTGTCACCCTTCAGGATTCGGGAGATTCTGGAGGAGGCCGATGAACTGACCACCGACATTCCGCTCATCTGGCCTTATCTGGCGGAAATCATTGCCCCCATGCTGCAGCATGGAGAAATCCCCATGGGGCCGCTCTTCAGGTGAGCTGCTTACTTGTAGCGGTAAATCGTAACTTCACGTACTCACCTGCGTATCCTGTGTACATCTGGAGGATTAAAAGAGGCATTCACTGGACTGCACATCAGACCTGAAACATCTGTCCAAATGTACATCTGATTTCCAAGTCGCAAACAATCATTAAAGCTTTCTGCGGCCGTCTCGAGTCAAAAAAAACCCTTCACCCTGCATTCACTCAGTATTTACTAATGTAGAACATCCAGAAGACTGGAACTCAAAACTGTGTGTGTGTGTGTGTGTGTGTGTGTGTGTGTGTGTGTGTAGAGAGATGGCGAAGCCGTTGCTGCCGATAGGAAAAGCTGCTGTGCTCCTGGTTC